>NW_024425119.1:43039930-43101166 GCF_017311325.1 Ursus maritimus
AAAAAAAAAAAAAACAACAACAATGGGTTGAACGAGTGATGGGTATCCAAAACTCTCTGTACTATCTTTGCAGCTGTTCTAAATATCTAAAATTATGCCAAAATAAAGTTTATTAAAAGAAAAAAATCAGGAGCCTGATTTCCAAAAATTTCCAAATTTTTCTGTGATCTGGTCTAATTCAAATAACATGGTAGGGTGGGGAGCCTGGTTGGCTCAGTCAGTAGAGCATGTGACTGTAATCTCAAGCTCATAAGTTCAAGCCCCACTATGGGCTGGGCATGGAGCCTACTTTAAAAACAAACAGGAATGCCTGGGTGGCTCAGTTGGTTAAGCATCTGCCTTCAGCACAGGTCACGATCCCAGGGTCCTGGGATCGAGCCCTGCATCGAGCTCCCTGCTCAGCAGGAAGCCTGCTTCTCCCTCTCCCACTCCCCCTGCTTGTGTTCCCTCTCTCGCTGTCTCTCTCTGTCAAATAAATAAATAAAGTCTTTAAAAAAATAAAAAATTAAAAGATAAAATAAAAGAGTGGCGCCTGGGTGGCCAGTTGCTAAGCGTCTGCCTCTGGCTCAGGGCGTGATCCCCGTGTTCTGGGATCGAGCCCCGCATCAGGCTCGTCTATTGGGAGCCTGCTTCTTCCTCTCCCACTCCCCCTGCTTGTGTTCCCTCTCTCGCTGGCTGTCTCTCTGTCAACTAAATAAATAAAATCTTTAAAAATAAATAAATAAATAAAATAAATCTTAAAAAAAAATTAAAACGGATGAGCTCTACCACTAAAAAAATGCCATGCAGACATGGCTTTATGAGAGTTCTATCTAATTTCAAAGAAAAGGTAGGCTCCATGTTGTTTGTTTGTATCTTTTATTTTATTTATTTATTTATTTATTTATTTATTTATTTATTTATTTATTTATTTATTTTTAAAGATTTTATTTATTTAGTTGACAGAGAGACAGCCAGCGAGAGAGGGAACACAAGCAGGGGGAGTGGGAGAGGAAGAAGCAGGCTCCTAGCGGAGGAGCCTGATGTGGGGCTCGATCCCACAATGCCGGGATCACGCCCTGAGCCGAAGGCAGACGCTTAACGACTGAACCCCCAGGCGCCCCAGAGCTCATCTGTTTTAATTTCTTACACAATCCACTTTGGTTACAGATTTTGGTAGAGAATCAAATATTTCCTTTAGATTTTCAATTTGTTGGTCTAAAGTTATACATATTTTGTAATAATTTTTCTATTTTCTTCCATATCTGTAGTTATCTCATTCTTCCCATTCTGAAAAGCACTGTACTTTGATTTTCTCTTTTACCTTAATAAGGGTGGCCATAAGGTTTTCTTCTTTAGTCATAATTTAAAGGACCAGTTTCTGATTTTATATTTACTTCTCATAGGGATTCTTTTTCCAATTTCCTTGATTTCAATTTATATCTATATTAATTCCCTTCCCCACTGCCTTTAAACCTACATCTGACAGGGACACCTGGGTAGCTCAGTTGGTTAAGCAGATGCCTTTGGCTTGGGTCATGATCCCAAGTTCCTGGGATCAAGCCCTACATCGGGCTCCTTGCTCAGCCAGGAGCCTGCTTCTCCCTCTGCCTGCCACTCCCCCTGCTTGTGCTCGCTCTCTCTCCCTCTGACAAATAAATAAAATCTTTAAAAAACAAAACAAAACATACACATCTGACAGTCCTCTGGAAAAGGAAGTCTTTCCACTCCATGATCCATATATACACACTCCCCACAATTCCAGAAGCTCCTACTTCTATCCCTTTCTCTAGATTACAGCATTCTCAGCAGCTCAACACTGACCTTAGGTTTGCTTCTCCCACAGCTCTGGGAAGTGCTGTGAAGATAAAGAACTTCCAGACCTTCTTGCCACCCACCACCGCTAACATGGCCGCAAGCCTCTGGCCAAGGTAAGACCGATGCTGCTGGGACTCACCGGGTAGACAAAGAGGTGGGGTCCAGGGTCCAGATGAGAATGCAGGTCTGGCAGGCCACGGCCAAGACAGAGGCGCTGAGGGGCTTCCAAGCCAGCGCTGCCACATTTCGCTGCAGCCGATGCTTCAGGGAGGGGACTATAGTGCTGTGGTGAAGGTTGAGGGACTGAGTCAAAGCAGGGACACTATAGCTCAGGGCACCGGAGTTCAGTTGAGGAGGGAAAGCCAAGAGAAGAAAGCGGCTCACGCAGAGCCCGGGGGTATTGTGGGACAGAAGGATTGGATAAAGGTTAGATCTGGAAATAGGACACATCTCATTGTGGAGACCCCCTGACTCTAGTTCTGGGCGGGGTCATGTGGACCAAACCCAGGAATCCACTGCAGCCCTGGAACCAAGGCTGGTGAGGAAAGGAGGCTGACTTAGGGAGACCGAAGAGTCGGAGCCCGCCCAGTAGGTGTCCACGTACCTGCTGGCATTGTACACACGGATTGAGTCATCTAGCAGGGCCACTGCAAACTTGTTGGTGTGGGGGTGCCAGGCAAAGACCCGCAAGCAGCAGCTGGACCTGGGGCCGGAGTGAGCACGAGGAGTCTGAATCCATCCTCCAGCCCTGAGGCTCAGATTCCCTGTCCCATGAAGGCATTATTGTTTTTCACTTTTTCTTTTCTTTTTTGGGGGAGTGAGAATGTGGGTAATAGTCAGAAAAGGGGCAGGAGGGATCTCTGCCTTGACTTCCCTCTCCCCTGGAGAAGTTTCCAGGTTCAGGACTTCCTTCCCACAAAAGCCTCCGAGCTTGTACACTCACCAGTTTGTGACTTGGGCAAATTCAGCAATCAGATCTTCGCTCCTGAGCTACGAGAACAAAGCAGATAGAGGATGTGCGGGAACAAAGGGAGCTTATCCCCACAACTTCTGGCAGGGTCCTGGACCATTCCCACCCTCTCCAGCCTTCCTTCCCACCCCACCCTGACCTTGAGGGATGGGAAGTGGAAGAGGGCAGAAGTGGGGGAGTGGCAGCCAGAGGGTCAGGGGAGGAAGCCAAACTTACAGACAGATGGGGGAACAGGGACCCATGGAGGGAGGAAGCCCATCGGCAGAGTGCCAGGGCCCAGCTGGACGCCGTCTTCACCCACTCAAACACTGTGGGGTTGAGGAAGCAGCTCTGATTAAACCATTCACAGGGCTGTCACTGGGCACCCCTGCATAAGGACTGAGCAAGGAAAGGACACGCATTCCCCAGGGCCTTCCGCCCATGCACACTTGGGACGGCCACTCTGGGGTATGTGAGGTAGGCGGAGACGAGAAAAGATGGCACCAGCAGAGACAACTGGGACAGGAAAACAAGGCTAAAGGGAAGGGGGCTGGGCCAAGAGGTACTGGGGTGAATTAGGAAGAATATGGAGGGGAGATGCCAACGACAAAACCAGAGAACGCTGGAGAGAAAAATACTTACCCTCCTCCTCCGAGTTCGCAATTTCATTCAGCACCCCAAAAAGGCCCATATCACGCCTGAGAGAGGAAGCTGGGAGTCAGATTACTCTGAACCCTTCGGTCTCCCTCTACAGGTTACACTCATTCAGTAAACGTGTACAAAAATAAGGGCACTCGGGCGCCTGGTGGGCTCAGTCGGTGGAACGAGTGACTCTTGATCTCCAGGTTGTAAGTTCAGGCCCCACACTGGGTGTAGAGATTACTGAAAAATAAAACCTTGTGGAGCGCCTGGGTGGCTCAGTCAGTTAAGTGTCCGACTCTTGATTTCAGCTCGGGTCTTGATCTAGGGGTCATGAGTTCAAGCCCCCCAAAGGGCTCCATGCTGGGTGTGGAGCCTACTTAAAATAAAATACCATACCATAAAATCTTACCAAAAACAAAAAAAAAGGAGCATTCACATTTAATGAGCGCCAAGTATGTGCCCGGCACTTTATATGTTATCGTTTCATCTAATGACCACACTACTCTGAACGGCATTCTGCTCATTGTACCAACAAGACAACTAAGGCTGAGAGGTCTTTCAGGGCTTTACGAGTAGGTCAGGGGGTCAAGACCTGGCCTGAGCCTGTGAATGCAAAGCCATGAAAAGACTTTTTTTTTTTTAAATAATCTCTACACCCAACATGGGTTCAAACTCACAACCGAGATCAACAGTCACGCTCTCCTGACTGAGCCAGCCGGCTGCCCCACCATGGAAGGATTTTAAGCAGAGGAATAAACTGATGACACCAGCATTTTAAAGATGTATTTATTTCTTTCTTTCTTTGAGAGAGCGAGTGAGCACGGGCATGTGCGCACGCCCGTTGGGGGAGGGGCAGAAGGAGAGAACCTTCAAGCAGACTCTCCACTGAGCACGGAGCCTGAAGCGGGACTCCGTCTCATGGCCTGAGCAGAAACCAAGAGTCGGACGCTCAACCAACTGAGCCACCCAGGCGACCCCCACCACCGACATTTTAGGAAGATCAGTCTGGCTACAAATTGGAGGGGTGCAAAAATGAAGAGGAGGAGCTGGGTTAAGAGGCTAACTTCAGGGGCGCCTGGGTGGCGCAGTCGTTAAGCGTCTCCCTTCGGCTCAGGGCGTGATCCCGGCGTTATGGGATCGAGCCCCACATCAGGCTCTTCCGCTGGGAGCCTGCTTCTTCCTCTCCCACTCCCCCTGCTTGTGTTCCCTCTCTCGCTGGCTGTCTCTCTGTCAACTAAATAAATAAAATCTTTAAAAAAAAAAAAAAAAAAGAGGCTAACTTCAGGAATCTGGAAAAAAACGCCAAAGTGCTCTGAACCAACAGGGTTGGAGAAAAGCAGACAGATTTGAGAGGCTGAAGAAGTAGAATGAACAGAATTTGAGGGCTAGACATTAGTAAGAGTGATATCAAGGGAAACAGCTACGTAGTAATTACAGCAGCTAATACTGCCCACAGTATGCCAAGGCCAGGCGAGATGCTTCACACGCATTACCTAAGTCAGCCGCTATCACAACCTTTCAAAATAGGGCTTGTTAACAACTGCATTTTTAGATGAGAGAACAGAGGCATGAAGAAGTTAGTATTATCAATACGACCTCGGTAGGAAGTAGCAGCATCAGGATTCAACCAGTCTGCCCCGGAGCCTACACTCAAATCACGTGCTCCTCAATGAGTAGTAAGGCCATTCCTTAGGAGGAAAAACACAAGGCAGAAGCAGGTTTGGGAAGGAAAATGGAGATCGGCTTTGAACATGCTGAGTGTGTGAAAGCCTGCGGAAGGGCCGACCGACAGTGTTTGGCAGCCAAGGGAACAAGCAGGTATGAAGAATCAATTGCGAGTCCAGCCCAGGATACCAACGCTTCAGGAACATCAGAAAGAGGAGGTACAGAAGAGAAGCAGCAGCTGAAGAGAGAGGCAGTGAGAAAGAGCCTAGGACCGGATGACTTATCAGCCAATAAATGGCTGTTTAACTTCACTCACACAAAGACGTGCAAATTAAATGGTATTACGATAACAAATACCTAAATCTGGCAGCACATGTGTTGGGAAACAGGCACTCTCATACACTGCTGGTGGGACTGTAAACATGTACAATTTCAACGGAGGACTATTTGGCAACAGCTCACGAAATTACAAAGGAACATACCCTTTGAAGCCGTCTACTAGATTTGCAGGAATTTATCCTACACATGACAGTGATAATAACTAACCCTTGAAGGTATTAATATGTATGTGCCAGGCACTGTTCTCTAAGAGCTTTATATCCATTAATTCATTTCATCATCACTACAACCTTGTAAAATCGGTCCCGTTTTACAGACGAGGAAAGTGAGGGACCAAGTGATTAAGTAACTTGCCCAAGATCACACAGCTAAAGAGTGACACAGCCAGGAACTGAATCCACGCAATATGGCTCCACTCCTAAATGTGCTAAATGAATGACCTAAATACGAGATTATTCACTGAAACATTATCCCTAACCTTGCTGAGCTTCAGGTAAAGGCTCAGAAAGCGGTAATGACACGAAGAGGGGGTAGGGAGCAGGCTCACTTAAACCAGAAAGGAAGGCAAGTCATTGGAGATAAAATGAACTACTGTCAACTCAAGTTTCCCAATAAGGCCTGCTAATTTGTTATGATGAATGCTATCCGGCACCAAGCTAGAGAGAGCCTGGCAGCTCAAGGCAGAGGGATGGTGGCCCCATCTTCTCCAGGATCTGCAAACCATGGTCCAGAAGACCCTCTGCCACATCTCACCATATGTTGATGCATCTCTTCCACACTTGCTCCCGGTGATGGATGAAGGCAGTTCTTGTGCCATGGTCCAGCTTCCCAGGGGTCTTCAGGGGATCCTTAGTCAGGTTCAGGACAGGAAGATTGATCCACTATAGGCCAGAAGTGAGAGGTGTGACAATGAATCAGTCTCTTCCCCAGATCTCTGCTGAACTCCCTGCCATCTCCAAATCATGGCTGGGCTAAGAGCAAAAAGCTCTGGAGACCTGTTTCCCATTCCCATAAGCCTAATCCCTGTGGGAAACTGAAAGAGAGCTTAACTCCCTTATCTGTAAAACTAGCTTATTTTAGGGTGCCTGGGTGGCGCAGTCGTTAAGCGTCTGCCTTTGGCTCAGGGCGTGATCCCAGCGTTCTGGGATCGATCCCCGCATCAGGCTCCTCTGCTGGGAGCCTGTTTCTTCCTCTCCCACTCCCCCTGCTTGTGTTCCCTCTCTCGCTGGCTGTCTCTCTCTCTGTCAAAAAAAAAAAAAAAAAAAAAAAAACCCACACAACAACTAGCGTATTTCATTGGGTTGCTGTAATTATTAGATCTTATAACATCTGTGAGGCACACCTGACTCGTCTTTCTTACACAGCAAACGCTCAATAAATAGCAGTTTCTCTCCCTCTTCCTTCCCAGGAAATCCGTGGGGTGGGGGTGGGGGGACCCTCCAGGTTGTGCCTTCCCAGCTCGCCCAGATACTGTCCTCAACTTATGCACCCTCATATCCCCTAAATTCTCCCTCATTCTCTCCATTCCCTTTAGGCCCGCCCCACACCTCCTCAACATCCCTCGCCCTCCAATCCCAGCCCTAAAATAAATTCCAGCCCTTCTAGTCTCAAGTCCGGGCCAGGCTGCTTCCAGTCGACCAGGCTGAGAACCGCGACCCCGGCCCCCGGGCAGGGCCTCAGGAGCCCCATTCTCCCTGGCCCCGCCCCCATGTCTGTAGGTCCCCTCCCTCCTCGCTCCGGCCACCTGGCCCCGGAAGTCGGGAGGCGGACTCTCATAGCTATTGCCTGTCGCCAGCTCGTTATTGTGCTCGTATAGGGTGACTTGACCCCTAGGCGGCGGCGGAGGGAACAATCCTAGAGAGCACATCTTGCCGGTCCCAAGGACGTCTGGAATCGGTAAACTCACGGATCCCGCTTCCCTAACTCTTAGTTCCCGGGCTAGATTCGGATCCGTACGGGTAGCCGCCTGGGACAAACGCCGATGCAAAATTCAACGGAAGTGAGGGGAAGAGTAACGCAGAACACGAACGCGTGCGCAGTCCCGAGACAGACTTCCAGCGCTTCCTCGCGCGCCGCCTAGCGGCCGGAGGGAGAGCCGCGGGGGCATGCCCGCGAGGTCAGGCCCTAGTTAAGGGTCAGGGTGGGTGGGTGTGTTTTGTGTGTGTTTTGTGTTGTGTGTTGTGTGTTGTGTGTGTGTGTGTGTGTGTTCTCTGTGAGACTGCTTTTTTATTTTATTTTATTATTATTATTTTTTAACCAGTTCCGAATTCCGCAACACAGGTTCCCACTCACCCTCAGCGCTCGGAAAGCCCAAAATAAGCCACGGTTCAGGGAAGTATCTAATTAAAGCCTCCCAGGACTGTGGATCGTCCAAAGGGAAACGTGGACTCTGTCGGGCAGCTGGCGAAAGCTAAGGGAAAAGCCTCCGAGTGGGGGTGGGGATGGGGGAGTCCGGAGAGACCTTGGGAGGGAGAGGGATACGCCAGCCAAAACCTCAGGCCCCCAGGGTTACGGGTGGAGGGCGAGTGAGTTGGAAAACAGTGACGTTTCCTGCGCGTATTATATAGTAAAGTGCTTGTATAATCTTTTTTTTTTTTAAGATTGTATTTATTTATTCATGAGAGACACAGAGAGAGAGGCAGAGGGAGAAGCGGGTTCCATTCTGAGCAGGGAGCCTGATGCGGGACTCGATCCTCGCACGCTGGGATCAAGACCTGAGCTTAACCTGCTGAACCACTTAGGCTCCCCAAGTGCTTGTATAATCTTTACAACAACCGCATGAGGTGGGTACTGTTCTATAACCATGAGGAAAATGAGACACAGAGAATTTGTACCAAAACCAGGCATTCTGATTTAAGAATTAAAGTGAGATTGGGGCGCTTGGCTGGCTCAGTCGGTGGAGCCTGCCACTCTTGATCTCAGAGTGGTGAGTGCCGGCCCCATGTTGAGTGTAGAGTTTACTTAAAAACTAAATATTAAAAAGAAGAAGAAGAAGAAGGATGCCTGGGTGGCTTAGTTAAGTGTCTGCCTTCAGCTCAGGTCGTGATCCCAGAGTCCTGGAACCAGAGCCCCACCTCGGGCTCCCTGCTCAGCGGGGAGTCTGCTTGTCCCTCTCCCTCTGCCCCCACCCCTGGCTTGTGTTTGTGCTCTCTCTTGCTCTGTCTTTTAAATATTAAAGAAGAAAAGTCAGGGTGACTGGGTGGCTCAGTCATTGGGTGTCTGCCTTCGGCTCGGGTCATCATCCCAGGGTCCTGGGATCAAGCCCCACATCAGGCTTCTTGCTCAGTGGGAAGCCTGCTTCTCCCTCTCCCACTCCCCCTCCTGGTGTTCCCTTTCTCGCTGTGTCTCTCTCTGTCCAATAAATAAATAAAATCTTGAATGAATGAATGAATGAATGAATGAATAAATGAAAGAGAAAGAAAGAAAGAGAAAAGGAAAGAAAGAAAAGAGAAAGAAGAAAAGGGAGATTGATTTTATTCTGGTTCCAAAGGATGGAACTAGAATGCAGAATGGAGGCTCCTCATCTTACAGCTGTGTGACTTTGGGAGTCTTTGAATTCTTTGAGCCTCAGCTTCCTCACTTTTGCAGTGTCCTAGTTATTTCCCATGGTTGTTTCCCATACAAAATAATGGAAATGAAACCATTTAATACATTTTAAGTACCAAACACTCAATTAGCCATAACTCTGCCATGAACTCCGTGACCTTGGGCTTTGGTTTGTTCATTTCATAAGGGTTAATGGGCAAGTCCAACGACCCTGCTCTGGGAACACGGAAATGTGGAAAGCCTCGTCCCCACTCCCAAGAGTTGCTCTGGTTGGGGAATCTAGGGGGCATTCTAAGTTTAGCATTCTTGGGCTCTGTCTACTCTTCCTTTCTACATGAAAAGTTGCCCCCAAGAGAGTTATTCCAGGGTCAGAAAACAAGAAGGCTCCAGAAGGCTTCTCTGAAAATGCCCTTAACACACAGAAAGCCATGGGTCTCCCCTACTCTAGTACTTCCCAAATGTTAGTGAACATAGACACACCAGAGGATCTTGCTAAAATGCAGATTCTGGGGTAGAGCTCTTAAGCTGTATTTCCAAAATGCCCCCAACGTGATACTGCACAGACTAAATTTTGAGGAGTCCCAGTTTAATTTTCTAGGTTAGTTCACTGTCGCCTGGAAAGTCACAGAAAGCTTAAAGAGCATAGAGTAAAAACAGGGTAGTTTGGGGCAACTTGCTGAGAAAGCTCTCCTTGAAAGGGGGCAGTAGTGCAGGCTTTGAAGGAAGAGAGGGAGTCCCTGACTCTGACAGATTAGGGAAGAGCACTGAGAACCCACCCACAAAGTTTGCGTTTGTCCTCAATCGTGCCACCATCCAACCCCGGATACCCCCCAAGAAATCACTGCGGACTGGGCCTGCAACTTGCGCCTCCCTTCGGTGGAGCCTGATTTCTACTAACAGGTTGTGTTGTAATTACCGGGTTAGGTTTCCTGCCTCTCCCCCTGTAATATGAACTGGGGAGGAGGAACAGTGCGCTGTGTGTTCATAGTCGGCCCCCGCCTCCCCCGTACTTACTTAACGTTTGTTCAGTTTTCCGGGGTTTGCAGATTCTGGGGAGGCCGACGTGCAGGCCTAGCGCACTCCCCACTCATTTCACCAGGGGGCGCGGCGGCCCCAGCGACGCAGCCACGGGGACCCACCGTCCCCAGGGCCCAGAGCGCTCAGCGGGCGGTCTCCACTGCCGGGAGAGGGCGGGGGCGCTCCCTCCGGCCTGGGCGGGGGGGACACCGAGGCAGCGCCAGGCCACTGCCCGAGTTTTCTAAAGGGGTCCCCGACTTTGGGAGGCGGGAGGCGCCGCCGGAGCCCGAGTGCCCGGAGCTCGGCCCGCCGAGGCCCGGCGCCCCGGCTCGGGGCCGGTAACCAGGCGCACATGGCCCGCCCGGCCCTGTTTGTCCTGGCAGCGCGCCGCCGCTATTTGAGGCGGTTTTTATCTCCCAGAAACCAGCAAAACCCCAAGCGGAGTCTAGGGAAGATGAAAGGGGCCGAGGGGCCGGGAGGGGAGGATCGCGAGGCCGCGGCGGGCGGGGGCTGGCACCGGACAGGCGGGGACCGGGAGGCGAGAGGGCCAGGCCCCGGGGGGTCCCGAGGAGCCTGCCCGGCGGGGTGGGAGCCGGAGCCCGGGACCCCCGCCCCCGCCCGCGGGAGGAGCCGTGGAACGCGGCCCTCTTCAAAGCGCCTTTGAAGCGCCGCGCCCCGCCCCGCCTGAGGGCAGGACGTTTCGCACCTGGCCGGGGCGGCCGCGGCGGCAGGCGGAGGAGGGGGCTGGCCGCCCGGACCCGCCCGCAGCGCCTCCCGAGCCGGCCCGGGGCGGGGCGGGGGGGACGGTGCCCGAGGGGCGCCGCCCGTGCGCCCCCTCAGCCCCGCGGGGGAGCCCGGGGGCGGAGGCCGCACAAAGCCCTATTGTGGCTCCGGGCTGGCCGCCACAGAGTGGCTTTTGTTCGTCCGCTAACTTGGCGGCGGGCACGGCTGATTGCAGCCCGGGGGCAGGGGGCGGTGAAGTGCCAGGCCGGGGCCGCCCGCCGGGACGCGCTCGGGGCCGCGCCGTAGTCCGCGCCGCCGCCGCGGGGCCCTGCCGGGGCCGGGGTCGGGAGGCAGAGGCCGGGAGAGAGCCGGGGAAGAAACCCCGCCTTCCCAACTCGACCGAGAGCTCTGGGCGCTCAAAAACTGACCTCAGCCCGAGGGCCTGGCCGCGGACACAGTGTGCCAACGGGCACGATGGGATGCCCGTGGGGAGTCTCCAGTTTGCCAAGGAAAAATCCTGTGGCTCACTCTTCTTCCTTCCTCTTTCTCTTTTCTCACCAGGACAAAATTTAAAATCGAACTTTTTATTAAATAATAATAATAATTAAAATAAAAAAAAGACTCCATGAGGGCATGATCCTTTCCCTTCCACAATATTACCCTCTCCCCAAGCTCCAGCGGCTTTAGCCCTTTAACTTGGGGCCTTGAGGGAGCAGGAGATAGAAAAGGAGGATCCAGAGTCACAGGAAAGGCATTCAAAGGCACGAAGCGGCTTTAAAAGTCACCAGAGGTGGAGTTGGGAGCATTGGAAGTCCCTGGTTGGGGGCCTGGGGATGCGACCCCAAATCAGCTTGGGGACCTCTGTCCTCCTAGCTCTATGAATTCTTCCTTCTCATGGCTTCTAGGCACCAGCCTAGCAGTGCCTTGTACAGAATAGGCACTCAATAAATACTGGATTTATGTGAATCTGATCCCAGAGGAAGCCTTCCCCACCTAGTCTTCAGGAGAGGCACCTCAGAACCAGTGTGCCCCTCCTGTTAGGTGGGCTTCCCCAAGAGCATGTCTAGGATGGCAGCTGCAAGCTCTCCATAACCTTGGCAACAAGGGATTAGCCTAATGGGGTCATGGTGTCAGGGGAGGGGCAGTGGAAGAACCCGCTCTGGGGTCAAGGGAGCTGGGGTACATTCCAGTCCTCCCCTCCATAGGACTTGAGGTTTCACAGCTTCTGGCTGGGGTTGGGAATATTAGGGATTCCCTAATTGAGAGACACCCCATCAACTCTTTAACAGAGATCTAGCTAACCAACCCTATTAGCAGAGATTCTATTAAAAGAGAAACCCCATTAACTGAGACCCTGATGATAGAAGTTCTATTAACAAGATCTCCAGGAACACTTTTTCTATACGGACATACACTTAGCTAAAATTTCCATAGCAGAAATGGACCTCCTTCCCTCCCCAGCTCACTCTACCTGACCTGTCATCATAACTTAGATAAATAGAATTATTATTATTAGTATTCATTTCTCTTGGAACATAGGGGTTAAATATACAGGCCTGGGGGCAGCCTCCCTGACCCTGGGGTCACCCCATTTTTGGGATGAGATCCCCACTGGTCTGCCCCCCTCTTGGCACCCTGCTCCCTGCCAGGTCACTAACCCCAATCCCCCTAACTCTGGTCCCTAATGAAGAGGCCACCAGGGGGCAATAAATTATCATCATCATCATCATTATGTTTGTAAAAAAACAAAAACAAAAACGTTCTGGAGCATGGAAAGGAAGTGGAAGAAGAAGCTGGGAAGACTGGAGCCTGGAAGCTAAGCAATAGTGGTAAATAAGCTTGGGGAGCAGAAAGGATGCTTGTCAAGGAGTTAGTGAGCTGGAGAAAGAAAGTGTGGGGAGCCCAGCTGGAAGGGAAATGAGATGGGGTGGTAAGAGCAGAGGAGAGGGACGCTGGGAGCAGGGGCGAGGGAAGATCTTAGGAAGCCAGAGCACAGGAATCAGGCACAAAGTGAGAGCCTGAGATGAGAGACGGCAGAACAGCCTCACGGCAAAGGGAGGGGTGAGCTGCGGAGGCATGCTGGGAGACAACCGGGCCCAGAACGGCCAGGGGAGAGATGGCGAGAGCCCCAAGGGCAGCATGCATGGGGCAAAGGGGGTAAGGGACAAGAAGTGGTCCACAAAGCTGGGGGGTGCGGAGGCTGGCAAGGCAGCCCTGGGACTGGAGACCCCCCACCCCGCTCAGATCTCCAGCAGGTTGCTCTGCTCTGGGCTGCCTTCAGGGGCTTTCTCTGGGGGTGCTGGGGAGGCTGATGGTCGGGGCGTCTGACTGGCCTCCTCTTCCCCTGCACTGCGGCCCTCCCCCAGTTCCTTGGGGCCGCTGGGAGGGGGCCCTGGGCCTGGCTCGCCGTGGGTACGTTGGTGTTTGCTCAGGTGGTCACTTCGGGTAAAGCGCTTGGAGCAGAGCAGGCAGGTGAACTTCTTCTCCCGGGTGTGGGTACGCACGTGGCGCTCCAGCTCGTCCGAACGGGTGAACCTCTTGCCGCAGAAGAGCCAGTTGCAGACGAAGGGCCTCTCGCCCGTGTGCCAGCGCAAGTGCGCCTTCAGGTGGGAGGCCTTGCCGTACACCTTGCCGCAGCCCGGGATGTGGCAGCTGTGGATGGGCTTCCTCCGCAGCCCCGCCGCCGCCGCCCCCAGGCGCTCTAGCTCCTGACAGTTGGGGCAGTCGCAGGAGGACCGCCCCGCTCCGCCACCTCCATATCCACCACTGCCCCCTGTGCCGGCCCCCCGGGGGGGTTTGGCCCCGCCGCTCCCCTCCAGCTGCCCACTATTGCTCACTGCCTTGGGTTTATAGACGTCTTGGGGCAAGACGTGCTGGGGCCCTGGTTGCAGGAGGTGAGGAGCTGGGTAGGGAGCTGGATTAAGGGGGGCAAAGTCGGACGGGTAGGTGGGCAGCTGGGGGTTCAGCGGAGGCTGAGCAGGGCCTGCGGGCAGTGTCCCTTGCAGCCCATCACCCTGGCCCTGCCCACCACCTAGCCAATTGCCCCCGGGGTGCATGTCCCACCAAGGAGTAGGAGCGTTGCCTGGGCCCGGTGAGATGCCTGCATGGATGCCTGCCTTGTACCAGGAGCCGTAGGGGTGTGCCATGTCCAGAGAGGTGTAGACACTGGGCAGGCAGTCAGAAGAGCTGTGGCCCTTGGGCACTAGTAGCCCAGGGTCCTGGGTGCCCGTGGGCCCAGGGAATGAGTGGGAAAAAGGAGGGTAGTCATTGGCATAGCCCGAGGTGGGTGCAGGAGGACTGCCTGCAGGTGAGAGGAGCCCATTGGTGCTTGAAAAGGGGGCTGGGTAGGCATCCCCCATGGTTTTGGGGGCTGAAAGGTCACTGCCCACAGAGTATGGCTTCTTGGCGCCTGCTTTGCCCAGTGTCGCTGAGTCCCGCAGAGGGCTGCTGCCACCAAATTTGCTGCACGCTGCCGTCAGCATGGCCAGGGGGCTGGAGCCATAGTGAGCTTCCTCCTGTGGACAGAGGGAAGCATGGCTTAGGGGAAGAGGAGGTGAAGTGCGGAAGGAAGGGCAAAGCTCTAGAGACATGGAGAGCAGAACCGAGGGGTCCAGGAAGAGTTGAAGAGGATGGGAGGTAGAGGTGGAAGGGCCAGTGAGCACTGGGCTCAGATGGAGTCGTGGGGCGGACAGCCAAGTCCAGACTGCGGCCTAACAACCCGATCCAGGAGGGAGGAGGCAGGAGGCAGAGCTCACTGTGGAGTTGCTGGGGTGCCTGGGGCCTCAGAGGCACAGGACACACTGCTTAAATAGCCACGAGAAGAGAAGAGCCGGGGATGGATGCAGGACCTAGGTGAGGTGAGAATTAGGGGTCCTACCCCTGGAAGTAGGTTCAGAGCAAAGGCCATGGTCAGAGACTTGGAAAGGAAAGATGAGGTTCAAAGAGTAACATGGGAAGAAAATGAAGTATTAGGGCACTGCAGTTGCCCCCACTCGTATTTGTTCAGCTTTACCCCATATTCCACTTGCTGTCTCTGCTACAGCTTGTGACTAAAGCAGTGAGTGGCCTGGTCTCCCTGAGGCCACAGCCTCATGTCCCTGGTAAGGAATCTCTTGGCAGGGATTCTAGGGCTGGGGAGCAAGAGGAAGCGACGCGGAGACACTGGGACATTGAGAGGGAACAGGGCTGCCGCCAAGCCAGGACTGTGGCTGAGGCAAGAATGTCTTTCAAGCGGGCAGTGGGCACCTCCTGCTTTGTGGAGCCAGCTGGTACCCCTTTGGGGAGGCTGGAGGAGCCCGAAGTCCTCACACCCCTCCAGGGCTGGGAAGCGGGAGGGCTAAGATATTGGCTCACGGCCACACCCCTCCATGTCCAGTGTCCCCTAACATGTAGCCTACGCATATAGCTGGTCTCTCTTCACCTTTCCAGCACCCTGAGTGAAGGAAGATACGTAGATGTGGGGCACGGGGCTCTTTCAGAAACACTAAATGCCCTTGATGCCCACCACACTGCTGCTACCAGGCCAAAGCACCCTGAGATTCCCATCCCTCAGGAGCTCGCGGTACCCCGCCCTGGGTCAGCCTCAGGACACGCCAGGAGGAGATACCCTCCAGGATCCCTGGCTGGTACAGACATCCATTACTGAGAATCCCACCCAAAAAGATGCCCTCAAAAAGTGACCCTGTACAGTTCCCTGACTGGGGCCCTCGAAAGCTGTTCCCAGTAAAGCTGAAAAAGAACCCAAGCATCCAAGACCTCCCTGGTCCCTTGGAGCACACAGCATCCTACAGGTACATCTGGGGTTTTAAGTTTGCGGAGAGAGGCGAGGCGTATGCCCTCATCACTCCCGCACTGTTGCCCAAGGGCAAACCTGCCGCTCCCCGGCCCAGTTACCTCTTTCTGAAGTCCTGTCGACCCCACGGACTCCCAAATTTGAGCCACCAAAAGCTTCCTGAACCCTGGCTATGGGAAAAGCCCCGGGTCCTCCCTAGCCAAAGTTTCCCTGGAGCCTCTGGTCTCACAAGCAGCCGGTAAGCTGAGGCAGGGTAGCTGTCGGGGCAGGACTCAAAGCCTAGCGGAAAGGCAAAGCCACGGAGTAGCGAAGGAGAGAGGCAGAGACCCAGGGTCCGGAGGAGCAAAGGACCCTGCACAGGGTGAGGCATGGCCAAAAAAAAAAAAAAAAAAAAAAGCCACTGGGGGTGGGGTAGGAGGAACAGAGGGGAAAACTGGCATTAAGGGGCAGAAATGGGCAGAGACCCAAAAAAGCAGAAAGGTGAAAAGACAAAGGGCAGGGAGAGAGAGGAAAGCAGAATAAACAAAGAGGTGATGGAGAGAGCCTGGGCTAGGAAGGCAGAGGAAAACAGAGAGGGAGAGAGAGGAGGAAGAAAACAGAAAAGCGGGAGGGGGAGGAGGAAGAAGACAGATCTCCTACCTAAGAGAAAACCACCATGATGCTGGGCCCCAGAAAACCCCCAGACCAGGCCACTCCTCCCTCCTTCTCCCCCTGACCGCTTCTCCCCCTCGGCCCAGCCCGGCTCCGTTGGTTTCCCTGCGGTCGGTTTATTTTTAAAAACGCCGACGCCGTCCCCCCCGCCCGGCCCTCACACTGTGGCCACAGGGGCCTCAGCCAAGCCCAGGGACCCCACCCAGCTGGGGAGAGGGAAGGAGGGGTGAAAGAAGGCAAGCAGCCCCAGGCCAACAGGAGACCCCAGCCCTGGAGCGGAGGCCCCCAGGGCCCCGAGGGCAGGGAAGGGGGAGCAAGGCACCAGTCCCACTCAGACGGGTTCTGGAGGCCAAGAACTGGGCACCTGGCTAGGTTCACCGCAGCCTCAGTTTCCTTCTCCAGCTGCCTGCGCGCTCCTGAGAGGGTCCTACGTATGCGCCCCCATACCTGACCAAATGTATTCCTTTCCCAGGTGCCCAGGAGTCCCACCTTCAAGTTCTTTTTCCTCCTACCACCACCCCATCTTCCGCTAAAACAATAAAAGCCTGAACGTACTGAAAAGGAGTCTTCAGAGAAAGAACAAGGAGCTGTCCCAGCTCTCTCACTCACATGTGCAGCCGTGCAGCCGAGGAAGCAGGGCCCCCTTGCTCCCGGGAGCGACCGTGCCCAGCTGACCTCCTGCCGAAGCTCACTCGGGGGGGCCATCCGCTCTGAGCACCCAAGTTCCCGGGTGCCCTTCACTTTCTGCCTCCACCCATGTGGTTCGGTCCTCCCCACTTCCAATTCTACATCCCCACCTGGCCCTCACCCCCATTTCTCCTTCCCGCCTCTTCCCCTGCAGCTCACTCATCCCAGGTGGGCCTGTCTCGTCCGGCAGCTGCTGCTTCCCTCTCAGAACCCCCAAGTTCTTTCCACCACCAGACAGCCCACCCATGCCAGGCAGATGGCTTCCTGGGTGGGGAAGGGGGACGGTTGAGGGCCCAAGTGCCCCAAAAGTAGGAGAAACAGGCAGAGGACCTGGAATGCCTTTGTGCTGGGGGGCATCTCCAGCTTACCAGCAGTGAGGGACACAAAGGCCCAGATTCCAGGATGCACTCCTCTTGCCAAGGGCCACCCCAATCCTGGGCCTTTCAGCAGGCCTCGGGGCCAGCCCCTCCCCCAAGCACCAGTGCCACGCTGGCAACTCTGGCACGGTGCCCACGCCCACTGACACTGCCCCTGCCCTGGACGGCCCCAGGATTTCCATGCACCTTGGTCCTGAAGCTTCCTCAAGACCAACCGCAGGGTTTCAGTGATGGCTTAATATAGAGTCTAGTGGGGGGACGGCAGGGTGAGCAATCTGCCCTCAGTATAGAGTCTGGTGGGGGGACCCCTGACTGGATACAGAGCAGTGACGAGGGGCATCGTGTCCACCCCACTGGCTTGCACGCCATTCCCTCAGACTCAGTCACAAACTCAGCATTCCCAGCCTTCCACACACACCAGTCCTCACTTGGACCAACAGATGCTCGGCTGGCCCGGCTGCTGCACGTACACACACCTGCGCTCTCACGAAGCCAGTCGCGCGTGCGGGCACGCCAGTTTACATCCCGACACTTGCACCCAGGCCAATGAGCACAGGTGCTGAAAGATTCCCGCTCCATCTCACACACACCTCGCCTACAGGCTGAGTGGGTCGGCTTTCCCTTTGGCCCATCACCCCTGGGACTCGAGCTAGGGCACTGGGAGCAGAGACGGGGGCTTCTGAGGGGCTACTGAAGATGGATGACCTGAAGGGAGGGCCCTCTGGCTCCAAATTCCTGTGGAGGGACCCAGAAAGCAGGACAGAGGTGATGACAGAGAAACAGAGTCAGAGACTCAGAAGCAAGGAGAACTCAGGACGTTCTAAGTGGCTCTGAGTCCTTCCTTTCCAACTATGCACCTGGAGTCCCCCAGAACCCCTGGTAGAGTCAGTGATTTCTCAAACCCCCAAACCTGACCTCCACGGTACCCTAGTTCCCTCCATCCCCAGTGCCAAAGGCAAGGGATGCTGGGGTCCCAGCCCGTAGGGGAAGTGGCCCAGGCCGCCCTGGAGCCTCCCACTCCCAAAATAGAGCCGAGTTTGTCTTTGGCTGAAAGCTAAATATTTGTGAGCCGGGCAGGCGGCCTCAGACCCTGGCCCTCCTCCTTGGTTCCCTCTCAGGCTCGGGCCCGGTTCCTCTGGTCAGCCCCCCCACATGCACAGGGCTGCCCTTCTCCCCTCTCTCATAGCTCACCTCTTCCTCTACACACACTGGCCCAGAGGCCCAGCCCCTGCCCACCTAAAAACCAGACCAGCTGCAGCTCAGGCTCAGGCTAGGGGCTCCTGGAGATTGGACCCCCGAGGCACTATACCCACTTGCTGCCCAGTGTCCCCTCCACCAGCTCTCTCACTCTCTCCCCCTGTCTGCCATGGCTGACCTATCTCCCACCTCTCCTCTTCCTCCTCTCTCCATCCCTGTCCACTCCTCGGGGTTGGCGTGCGGGGCGGACCTCAGAGGTCCATGACTTCTTCTGACCTGGCCCCTCTCATCTTCCTTTGACTGCTCTCTGACCCCTGGCCCCACTCTGCCCAACCCTTCCTCCTGCCCTCCACTCCCGCCTCTGAGCCCTGTCCTCTCTCCTCATCAGAGGGACCTTGGAAGTGATAAGCACCACAGCCACTGTCTGTGTGAGTTGGGAGGTGGAGGGGGGGAGGCAGGGATTAGGGCCAGTAGGACTGTCGCTGGTGTCCTGGGGGGAGGAGGGGGCAGTTACCTCAAGCAGGGAGGACGCCATCCTGAGGCTGGGGAACGGGTCCCAAGGAGCCAGGCAGATGGAGAGAGCCAGCCGAGCCGGGAGAGAGAGGGAGAGGGAGAGGGAGGGAGAATGGGAGAATGGGAGAGAAGAGATCTAAAGTTAGAAGGGACTGGGGGGTGGGGGGTGGGGGGGCTGCTCTCTGTCTGTAGGGATCCACCCTCTAATTACAGCTTTCCCAGCGGAGAAGGCTCCGGATCCAATGAGCAGGGCGAGAGAGGGAGGCAGAGGGTCCAAATTTCCTGCTCCATTTGCTGAGCTCCCCAAAGAAGGGATCTGGGCGGGAGAGGAGAAACAGGGCTCCAGGGAAGGGGTGGAAGCAGAAGGAGGGTAGGGCCGGGGGCAAGTTGTCAGGGTGTCCTGAGGGGTGCTGAGGGGGAGGGTCAAAGGGACGGTGGGCCCAGGTGTCCCACACCCCGCCCCCAGCAATCCCATAGGCATCTGTGGGAACCCCTCCCAGGGCTCCCTGGTGTCATGTACCTGGGGGCTCTGGGGCCGGGCGTCCTGGGTCTCTCCTCCCTGGAGGTCTGGCAGTGGGGGTGCGGGCAAGGGCTGGCGTCAGGGCCCCCGGAGGGCTCCGTTCCTCTCCCAGGCCAGCTCCACTCCTGCTCCCACTCGGGCTGCGATCCTACAGTCCCACTGTGACTCCAGAGTCCGGGCTGCTGCCGCCACCGCCGCCGCTCTCCTACTGCTGCTGAGGCCGCCGCGCCGCTGAGGGAAGGAGCAGGAGGGAAAAGGAACAAACCCCAAACCACTAATTAGAGATCCAGGGGGGGGATGGGGGATTGGGGACGACACTCACACGGAGAGACTGGAACACACTGACATACACACTCATGGACAAACCCAGGATGCGACACGCACACGTCTGCGCACACAGTGCAGCCCACACGGCCACAGCCGCTGTCATGAATGGACACAGACAAACTCACACACAAACGAGCACAGTGACATGGCTGGAGGAGCGCACACCACACACACCCCCGAGCTGACCACAGAGGCGCTTGCTTCCCCAGTCACCAGCTCTAGATCAGAACAGTGTGTGTGTGCGTGTGTACGTGTGTACGTGTGTGTGCGTGTGTGTACATGTGTGCGTGTGTGTGCGTGTGCGTGCGTGTGTGTGTGTGTGTGTGTGTGTGTGGTGAGAGACAGGAGGGAGGCCGTGCTCTGGGTGGAGGCTTCCACGGCCTAAACTTTTAGGGTCACTGAGGTAGGTTAGAGAGCAAGGCCTGGAGGAGGGGTGGGGAGTGGGAGGAGGGCTTGGCACAGGTTCAGGGGTTCCCCAATCTTCTTCCCAATGCCTCAGTTTCCCTCCTAGAAAATAACACCTAGGTAGGCCTACCTCCCTTTGTGGGGCAGAATCTGGATCTTCGGATTCTAAGAAAATTGAAGGTGGGCAGGAGTGAGGGTGGAGGTGGAAGGTCATTGGGTCAACTCATCCACGCCTGAGCCTCGCCCCTTTGGATTAACTCCCAAAAAGATAAGCCCTGGCCTCCCTCCGTTATTCCTTGCCAGTTACCATCCTCGGCTCCTCTTGGCCGCTCATCAAATCTCCATCCTTTGCCGGATAGTTCTTCTGAGTGGTCATGCTTTCCTGGGAGGGAGCTCCCAGTTCCCTTTGTCATTGCCATGCATCACTGCCCTCTTGCAGCAGGCAGAATTGAAGTTAGAGCTGCAGCAGGACTTCCCAACAGTGACTTCTCATCGAAATGGGAAAGATAAGATGGAAGGTCAACTAGGTTAGGAGAGGGAAATCCAGAAAGTCTGTGACCTGAAATCTGGGCCCTGAGGTAGGTTTCTGGGAAAGAGGGGACCGGGTCGCCAGTGGGTGGCGTCTCTCCCACAGAGGGGCCCAGCCAGCTGCGGTTGCTGTTTGCGAGTAATTCCCCAACATAACCCTCAGCCCCTCCTAGCCATGTCCATCAGAGGAAAGGAGACCTGTCCTTCCCCACTCCCCTCACTTCCCAACACAATTCCCTCGCTTTCTCCTCTTGTGTTCCCACTTCCCCGCTCCTTTTGCTCTTGCTGATGCTGATGAAAAGGTGGGGTGGAGGGAGGAGCACTCTGGAGGTCCAGGGAGGGCTAAGTGCAGTTTAACCAGCAGGCAGGATCAAAGTTCAGAACCAGGCATTCGGATTCCAGCACCATGATGTGAATTCCCCCAGGGAACCCTGTGGGCCCAGCTTTTGGGGAAAGGGTTAGGGAACCAGGGTGTCTGGCTGACAAGCGGAAAAGAAAAAAAAAAAAAAAAAAGAGCAGAAACCCAGAGATACATAGAATAAATAAAACAATCAAGAGAATCAGAAGAGACGCTGTGGGACATAAAAGAGAAAGAGACCAATGGGCAAGACCAGGTGCTGCTTGGCTTTAAAAAACCAGAGTGCGGGAAGAAAAAAAAAAAAGGGAAAAGGAAAAGAAACAGGCTCAGAGGAACAAAGATAGAGACAATGGCTTGGAAGGACAGGACAGAGAAAATAGCCGGAGGCATGGCCAGGTCTGGAGGAGGCAGAGGGTTAAGCGGCCGGGCAGGTGGGGGGCGGGGATGGAGTATAAATAGCGCATAATTGTGTCCGATGATTACACGGGCCACCCCACCCGTCTGCCCAAGAGGAAGTGCCCGTGGTGGGGTGTCCCCGTGACCTCCCAGTCTCCCCCTGGTGGGGGCATCTGAGGCTGAGGTGCCAGATGGACTTCTGGGACCCCCCACTCAGAAGCTAGGAAGAAGGGGAAGCTTTGGAGAAATTACTGCACAGCCCCCAGAAGAGCCTGAGACCAGTTAGGTCAGGCAGGCAACTGAGGCAGAAGAGAAAAGTCTAGACTGCAGAATAGGGAAGAGGTGGCAGGTGAGAGAAGGGGTTGGAGCTCAGCTTAGATGGCGGAAGAAAGGAAGGGACTGAACCAAAAACAAGGCAGGATGAATGGAGGTGCAGGGCTGGGGAGAGGAAGTGGGGGGCAGAGAAGGTCAACCTTCTCCACTTCCCTTGGGGGCCTTATCCCTAATCCTACCTGGGAGGGGGCGGAAAAGCTAGGGAAGGAAAAGGAAGGAGCAAGGTCCCCAGAAATATGCGAGCCAAGGGTCCCTGGTGTGTTATCCCCAGTATGATAGTGCCTGGACACAGAGGCCCCTCCCAAAGGTCAGTGCCAAAGCCGGGCAGAGAGGTTGCCTAAGCTCCCAGCTGCCTCCCTTGGGTTCTGGCTTCTTCCACACCCTTTTTAAAGATAGTCCTACTGCCCAGCTGAGGCCCCGGTATTCCTGGGTTCAGACCCCCATCCCCCCTTCCCAGTGCCCCCAGGGGCTTGGGGCGGCAACTGGGAGCCCTGACCCAGGACCTGCCTCCACCCTTGCAGGCCTCCCTCAGCCCAGCCTCCCAGGGGGTGGGGCAGCCCAGGCAGAGGCGCCATGTGGCAGGGGCGGGTAGAGGCTGCGGCTCTGGTCCTTCCAGTATAAACCCCCTAGGCATCTGGTTTCTATCCACCCCCCACCACCACCCTGGGGGCCCCTCAGCCTCCGCCCATGGCCACCCAGATGCTGAGCTCTGAGATGGACGCCCCTGAAGGAAGGGGTGGGATGGTGCCTTTCTGATCTCTTAACCCCAGGACTGGGCTGAACCACAGGGACCACTCCCTTCCCTCCCTCCCCTGGAAGTATCAGGGTGGGATTTCTAGGTTAGAGGGGTTGAATCTGGAACCTGCCTCAGTTCTCTCTAATGGTTTGGGATCTTTTGGAAAGGTTGGGGGGTCAGATGGGGTGAGGTGGAGAGACCATGAAAACTGGCCAGAGTGGAAGATTGTATCCCCCCTACTCCTCAGGGAAGCTGCCTCCTTCCACACCCACTGCCCTCTGCACACCCTCCCAGGCTGGGCTGCCGCTGACAGCCCTACACCAGAGGGACTCCTGAGCCTTTCCGGTAGTTGTTACAGAAGGTTTGGCTACCCTAGAATCACCAGCGAACAGCCAGTAGAGGCCATGAAATAGAGCTGGACACACACTCTAATACAACCCTAATGAATGACACCCTATTAGATACACACGTGCACACACGCTGAATTAGGAATGTACGTTGACCCTTGAACAATGCAAGGGTTAGGGGCGCCAACCTGCTCACGGTCATAGATCACCATATAACTTTTGATCCCCCAAAACGTAACCACTAATAGCCTGCTGTTGACCGGAAGCCTTACCACTCACAGGGTCGGTTAGCACGGATGGCGTATGTTCTGTTATCTACTGTATTCTTTCAATAAAGTAAGGCAGAGAAAAGATAATGTTATTAAGAAAATTATCGGAAAGAGAAAATATATTTTCATACTGTACTGTAAAAAAGCGGGTGTAGAAGTGGGCCCACACAGTTCAAACCCATGCTGCTCAAGGGTCAGTTGAATTCTCTGCAGGCACCCACACTGATGCACACTGATTATATATCCATATCCTAGAGAAGTGATGTTTATACCAAGGTGCTTCGCCTAACCCCCAATCACAAACGCACACGGCCGTATGCATACACGCAGACTGACTCACAGTCCCCTAGCATACCCTCCCCACAGGGGACTCGCACAGAGTCCCCTCAGCACACGTGTTTACATAGATGGCGACGTCGCGCACATACATGCGGACCTATCATCACAACTGTACAGCTCTAAAGGTCCCTGAGGTCTCCCAGAGCGGATTCAGGAGCCCTCTTCCCACAGGAATCTGGGGAAAGGGTGATGTGGAGGGCCCTGCCAGTCCTACACACTGCTGCCCGCTACTCCTACTAGTGCAGCAAACCCAGTGTGCCTTTGGGGGACTCAAAGAGCCTTTACTCCCCGTATCCTCCAGGGTTGAGAGAGCCGGATGCCCCAGCGAACTCTCTGGCCCCGGGGAACCCTGGCATCCCCACCCCCACCCAGACCCCCCCTGCTCTGCGGCCCGCTGAGGACAGGCACCAGTGACAGAGAACACAGAGGGGACAGGAAAGAAGAAGGCACCCAGAGACAGGGAAACAGGAAGATGAAAGGAGAGATGGGGGTGGGGGGAGATACAGAGATGGGAGGGAGGGAGATAAGAGGCCCTGGGGGACAGCTGCTGATCTGATAGGGCCCTCCAAAAGCAGTGGAGCTGGTGACCAGGGAAACTTGCTCCTTGGGTTGGGGGAAGATCCACTCAGGATTTCGGGATGTGGACACTGCCCTGTGCTTTGATGGAGCATTCTGAGCCTAGGCTCAGGGTGCTTGGGGAAAAGGATCCAATTCTGGGAGGCAAAGCTGAGAACACAGGGCAAAATGGAAGCTTTCAAGAGGCCGGCAACCTCCATATAGGAGAGCTTGATAGAGGGGCTCCCCTCCCCAACACATACATATACACATTTACATGTTACATGCCTACCCCAACTCCCTCACTCTCTGCTGGGTCTCCCCATCCCTTCTTCCATACCAGGGCTGCAAGGCAGGACTCCTGGTGCTAGCCCTGGCTCCCCTCTGCTCTGAGCCTTGGCTTCCCTAGTTGACATTTGAGTCCTGAGATAATACAGCGGTTGTAGGGGAGGCTGATCAGAATCAGAAAGAGACATGGTGGGGCACCGGGCTGGCTCAGTCAGAAGAGCCTGTGACTCTTGATCTTGGGGTCCTGAGTTTGAGCCCCATGCTGGGTATAAAGATTACTCGAATTAGTAAAACTTTTCAAAAAGTTAAAAAAAAATAAAGAGAAGTGCTATGAGAAGGGAAGGAGCAAGGATGGCAGGAGACAAAGAGGAGGAAAATGGAGAGAAAGGGAAGACTTGAGGCCTGATCCTGGAACAAGGGAACGTGCCCTGGGTGGGTGTCTCACATGGGTCAGCAATGAATTAAGATTCTGGTCATCTCGAGGAAGTGCCTCTTTGTAAAAAAATATACCCTGGAGTCTGATACATGAAATATTTAACGTCTTTGAATAAAGAGAACATGGGGTGATGGGGCCCTGATCATATCTTCTATCCTTAGGAGTGAACAGCCCAAGGCAGTGGTTCTTCAAAACCCTGGACGCACATTTCCCTCATTTTCTCGGACCTACTCCTAGTCTTCTTGGAAGCACAGTTTTTTGAGATGTAGACTGGACCTGAAGAACATTCTTTCATTCAACAAAGGCTCAGCAAGCACCTAGCACAGCAAGCTAGGCTCAGGGACGCAACTATGAGCAACAGACCCAGCCCTTTGCCTCACAAACCAGCAACTAACATAAAGAGTGGTAAGTATCTGGAGACAGTAATTACTAGATGTTACTGGAGACCAAAGAGTGAATCTAATCCAGCGTTTGGGGAATCAAGGAAGGCTTCCTGGAAGAAGCAGTGACTGCGTAAAGAAACTGAAGTTAGCCAGGTGAGGAAAGGAAGAGTGTTCATAGGCCGGAAGAAGTGTGTCTGCAAAGGCCCAGAGGTATGAGAGATTAACCACACTTTTGAAATGCTCAAAGTTGAGTGTGACTGAGCGCAGAGTGGAGATTGGCGGAGAAAGTCTAATCAGTTATGCAAAGGACCTGAACCTGATCCTAAGGGTAACATATGGTAATATTCATATATTAGAAAGATAGCCCCGGCAGCAGAGAGTAGATGGGAATAGGGGCTTAGAGCCAGGCAGTTCTGGGTAAATCAGTCGTTTACTATGGTGTAAGCTTGGCCAGGCGATATAACCTTCGATGCCTTAGATTCTTCTTTAGAATGGGGAAACGTAATACAGCAACCTCCCAGGGCTGTTACAAGGATTAGGGATAATACATGTGGAACTCTCACCACAGTGTCTGGCACTTAGTAGCTGTTGCATAAATGGTGCCTCTGAGTATGGTCCGAGTTTGGAGGAGAGCGACATCAGAGGCGAGCAGAGCAGTGTGTGGCAGCCGTCCAGGCGAGAGGTGAGAGGTGGTCTGGAGCGCCCGAGGGGATGCCTAGGAGTACAGGGAAAGGGGATACTGAGAAGGCGGTGGACGCTGAGCGGAGGTGAGAAGCTTGGGGGGGGGTGTGGGGAGCAGTCAAGGATGACTTCTCTTGATACGCGGGACGCGCAGGCATTTTAAAGGCACCTATTCTGGTCTGAGAATGGACCTGGACAGCCACTGGATCCGGGCCACAGAGTGAAGGCACGATGCTGTGTCTTTGGACCCGGCCTCCGGCCTCGCGGGAGGACGCCCCCGCCCCCCACCACACACGGCCCTAATCCCTCCTTAACTGTCTCCTTTCCCCTCTTACACCCATTCCTGCCTCTCCCCCCGGCCCCCTCCTCCCCTACGAAGGAACTCTGTAAATTCAAGAGTCGGCTCGGGCCACCCTTCCCCACCCTTCGCTTTCCCACCGCCCGGGTGAAGGAGAGTCCTTGGGACTCGGCCACCACCTCCTCCCCACACGCCCTCGGTCGGGCGCCCCCTCTGGACCTCAAAGCCCTGCTCGACTCGACCCTTCGGGCGTGGAGCTTTGAGGCCAGGTGAGCGGTAAGCAAAGGCGGGACAGGGGGTCTCAGCCCCAGCTCCAGCGGCTGCGAGGCTAGGGGCCCCCCGACGGACGGACCGTGAGGTCTGGGGACGCGGGGAGAGGGCTCTGCAGCCTCGGCCGGGCTCGAGGCCGCCGAGGCCGTCGGCGGCCTGGCGTGCCTCAGTGTCCCCGCGCGGCCGGGCGGCGGAGGGGAGGGGCGGGCCGGCCGGGGGGCGGGGCGCGGGCCGGGTCGGCCGGGCCGGGCGCCCGGGCAGGAGGCAGCTGCATATCTGCGGTCCCGACCACAATTGCTGGGAGTCGCGTCCCGGAGACTGGCGGCGCTGACTCTGCCCGCTGCGGCCGCCGCGCCGATTAGAGCCCGAGAGGGAGCGCCAACCGGGGGGAGGGGGAGAAGGCGGCGGCGGCGCTCCGTGTGCCCCTGTCCCCTCCGCCCCAGCCAGCGCCCCCAGCGGCCCCGCCCAGGCCTTTCTCTGCGGCCTGAACCCACGGGGGGAGTCCTGCCTCCCCAGCCCCGGCTCTCTCGAGACCTGGATCCCGGGGCGTCCTCCTCTGGACCCTGTAGTGCCCGAGGTCCGGACGGCACTAACATGCCCTTGACCCTAGGCTGCCAGCGTCTCTTCCTCACCCCCACAGCCACGCAAAGAGGAGTCTGAATCTTGGGGCTCCCCGTCTCCTTATCCCCCGCTCCGCACAAGCACTCTCTAGGCAAAAGTAGCACCCATCGAAGAAGGGGTCAGACGGGAGAGGACAGGCATCCAGGGGCCAGAGCACCCCCTGCTGGCTGGCCCGAAGCCCCTGCCCCTCCCCCTCCAGCTGTGACCTCCAGCTGTGGTGGTTGGGGAGAGCTGGCCTCTTTGATCTGGGAGCGTGGCCACCCCCTCCAGGCGCCCCATTAACCTCCATTATCCCAATTAGGCAGCCCTCCCAGTCCTGGATGCAAGCTTCAAAGCCCCCTCACAGGGGAGAAGAGGGAGCTGAATCCTATGCCTCCCCCCCACCCCAAGCCACACTGCTTTCAGACAAGACCCAGGTGTCCTGGTCCCCAGCTTGGGTACATGCTAGCAGGGTTGGAAAAGGAACCCAAGGGCCACCCAGATCCCAACCCTTAAACGTCACTAGAAAGAGAACCAGATAAGAAAAGGAACCTTCTTTTGCTGGCTCTCAATTTTCCTGCATCAAATGATTTAGGTAGCAATATCCAGGCTCCTGGCTGACCTGAGCTTCCCATCAGCTTATCCTGCTTTATCCCATGGAGAGGGGAGCCAGGAGCCACCCCCTCTTAATCCTATCTCAACACTCCCTTCCCCCTCCCTCCTGGAACAATTTCCGCTGGGGGAGCCGGAGCAGGGCCCGCACAGTGGCCGCTTCCTGGAACATTTTCCTGCATCCGAAACCGCGACTCTCTCCCCAGGGACCGGCTGATCAAGGCCAGATGGGAGCAGGGATGGGGGAGGAGGAGAGGGAGCCAGGCTCTCACCATCACCCCCTCCCAACCCATGCACACCACAGGGAGCCCCTTCCCTGACACACAAAGGCACACACCACACGCCACAGTAACACACCCATGGGCATTCATGGCGACACTGCATGAACCACAGGGGCCAGGTCCTAGAGGGAGACATGCAAAGTCACATAAATACATTCCGTAAACACCTAGGCGATCCCTCTCTCTCTACATAGTCCCTTACCCCTCTAAGGTCTGCTTGGGCACTGGGTTTCCTTGCCAGCTCAGGAGACCTTAGGAATCCAAGAATATGGGGGTAGGACAACAGGGAGACTTTAGCTAACAGAGGGTAAGGGGGACAGACAGACACACCTAAGGCTGCCTGTGCCCTACCAAACAACACCTACCACTCTGTTCCACTTCTGGATGGTTCTCAGGCCTGCCCCCTTTCTCCCTGGGGACCAGGGTAGAGGAAATCTGGGATGCTCTCCCTTGGTGCTGGCCTGAGAGCACTTTCTAGTTGCTTCCAAATTATTCTTAGAGAAAAAATATATGGTGTCCAGTGGGCTCAGCCAAAGAACAAAGAGAGGGCAAGAATATGCAGCTCCCGGGAGCTCTAGGAACCTGAAAACCTGGGGACCTGTGGTATCACTGGTGACAGCCCACCCTCCAGTGCTCCCCCAGATCCCTTCTATCTTAGAAGGGTGGCGAAAAGAAGACTGCGGGTATTGTGCCTCGGGCTGAGCCCATTCTTTGTGTGGCCTTATCCTCTTCTGCCCACTGCCTTTCCAGTACAGAGGACTAATTCTTTTTTCTCTCTCTTTCTTTCTTTCTTCTTCTTTTTTTTTTTTTCCAGGGATCTATTCTTACATCTGGAAATCTGGAATGTTTGTCTTTTGCTGGGAAGGGTACAGATGTGGGCATGGATACGATATGGGACAAAGCATTGGA
Organism: Ursus maritimus; assembly: GCF_017311325.1. Classification (NCBI taxonomy): domain Eukaryota; kingdom Metazoa; phylum Chordata; class Mammalia; order Carnivora; family Ursidae; genus Ursus; species Ursus maritimus. The sequence continues at coordinate 43,068,697 of NW_024425119.1, forward strand.
AAAGCTGAAGATGGAGTAGCCTGCTCTTTTCTGGAACATCTCACTGGTTTAGGAGAAATATTTGGTTATTTTTATGTATGTATGTATGTATGTATGTATTTTTAAGTAGGATCCATACCCAACGTGGGGTTCAAACTCATGACCCCAAGATCAAGAGTCTCGTGCTCTACTGACTGAGCCCCCAGATGCCCTGAGAAGAAATATCTGAAATTGTAAAGTTCTGGAGAATCTAGGATACAAGGTCACCATAGAGCGATAAGGAAATATGATAATCATCGTAAGAAGCACCAAAGCTACTCAGCCTGACCAAAAGTCACTGTGTTCTTTCCTTGGTCTTGTCGCCTAGTCAGAAGGCACAGCGTCCTCTTTCTCAAGCTCACCTGGTAAGGTAAGGGGATGACTCCAGCCATCGTTACTCACTTACTTAATGATTTCCTTCTTTAACTACCTGGAAGTCCTTTATTTATTTATTTATTTATTTATTTATTTATTTATTTAGATTTTATTTATTCATCAGAGAGAGAAAACACAAGCAGGGGGAGCTGCAGGCAGAGGGAGAAGCAGGCTCCCCTGCTGAGCAAGGAGCCAGATGGGGGACTTGGGATCATGACCTGTGCCAAAGGCAGATGCTTAACTGACTGAGCCACCCAGGCGTCCCACGGAACTCCTTTATTCAGTGTAACCATCATTTTCCATCTTTCTACTTAGCCTGCGACTTCTTGCTGTAGTTTCAGTAGAAAAGCCTATTTTTTAAAAGGCTTTATTTTATTTTTTTAAAGACTTTTTCTTTATTCGTTTGAGAGGGACAGCACCAGCAGCGGGGAGGGGCAGAGGGAGAGGAAGAAGCAGGCTCCCCACTGAGTGGGGAGCCCTGACGGGGCTCAATCCCAGGACCCCAAGATCATGACCTGGCGAAGGCAGATACCCAACCAACTGCGCCACCCAGGGGCCCCTAAAGATTTTAAAGTCATCTCTACACCCAATGTGGGGCTCGAATTCACAGCCCCTAAGATCAAGAGTCGCATGCTTCACCTACTGAGCCAGCCAGGTGCCCTGAAAGGCTAAATCTTATAAAATCACAACAACCCTTGCCCTCAAGTAGCTCATAGGCTGAAGTTAGGAAGATTCTCTCTTCCAAAATAGGGTCCATGGCGTGCTACCCAACAGTACCTTAGTGCTTAGTGCATGCGACAGCAAAGAAGGGGCACTAAAACAAACACATTTCGAGACAAATAATTTGTATTTCATATTTTAAATAATAAAAGCGTTCAAGTAGTCGTCATAAGAGAAATCAGACTTTTGTCTGATCCTTACTTGAGCTTATTTTACTTTTAGTATTGTTTCTGTCTTGAAGCCCTTATGGTGGAGGTATATACCACAATCTTTTCGGACCTTAGGATCTTTAAGGGTCTTAACTTCATGCCCCTCAGTTCCGTGTGTTGATGTGTGCTGCGAATGGGAAGGGATTCCAGAGAAAGCAAAACCCCTGGAGGGAAGGGCAGTGTGCAAAAGCTTCTGGACTTTTTTCAGGGAAGACCTTAGATCTGCAAAGAAGATTGAGCATTGCTCCTCGATACCACCAGGTGGCAGGAGTGAGCTGCTCAGCGACTCCACTGAGTACATTTCCCAGGCTTGTTGGGGGCAGAAGGTTGGCACATTTTTGCGGGGGGGCGATGGCAGAGCTATCAGCCCTGACGCGAGGGCTGGGGTAGGAAGAAGTCTCAGAAGCTTATGGTACTGATTCTGCCCCTTCCCCTGGTCTTGGCTCAGAGAGGACAAGGCACTTGTCAAAGGTCCAAGTGTGTCCTGACTCCTAGGCTGTCATCCAGCAAGCAAGGGTCTATTTCCTGCCCCACCTACCTGCCTGCCTGCCTTTCGCAGACATTTCCTAAGCATCTAATGTGCATCAGGTGTATGCTAGAAGTGTCCCATGTAGCATTTAACAAGCGGTGTGCCATCTAATAGAAAAGAACCAGGTAAGCAGCTGTGCTCCTATGACACAGGGAGGCAGTTTGAGTAGTGATTGGAAGTCAGACAGACTAGGGCGTGAATTCAAGCTCCACCACTTGCTAGTTGTGCAAACTCCGTGAGCCTCATTCTCCTTGTCTGTAAAATGGGCGTAGATGACCCTTGTGGAAGACCAAGAAGCTGATGTATAAAATTCATGCCTAAAAACATTTTTTAAGTAAAATAAATAAAACTCATCGCCTGTTGTGTAGGTGGTGTAAGTGCTGAATGCTAGGGGAGCAGCACCCAGTTCAGACTTGAGGAGACTTTGCAGAAAAAGTTACCACTGTTGTAGAAATTTGAAGGATAAGTAGAAGATACTTAGGAGAAGGAGGGAGAGGTGGTTAAGTGGGGGATGGGAGGGTTGGAGGAAGGTGGAGAGGGAGGAGTAGACAGACAACTCTGGGGAGCATGGATGTGCACCCCTGGTTCACCAGCAACAGGGACAAGGACGAGGCTAGCTTCCCACGTTTGAGGCTGGCATAGCCCAGATTCTCTCCACCAATCAACATACATTAGTGAGCCCCTACGACGAGTCTCTTTCAAGGGTTGTAAGAGATAACGAAGATAAATGAGAAATGTAAGGCCTGATCTTTGGGGTGCCTGGCTGGCTCAGTCAGTAGAGCATGCAACTTTTGATCTCGGCGTTGTGAGTTGAAGCGCCAGGTTGGGTGTAGAGATTACTTAAAAATAAAATCTTACCAAAAAAAAAAAAAGCCTGATCTTTATTCTCAGATGCCTACAGAAATTGGGAAGAAGAAAGTGTAGGGGCCCAAACCCCCTACTCTAAGCCTCGCTGGCCTGATCCCCTTGCCTCCAGCCTTCTCACTGGTGGTCCCTCTTCCCTCACTGTATTAACACCCCATCTGGGTGCTGTCCAATGAGCGGGCTGCCCACTCCCTACCACCCACATTTTTACACCACTCAAGAATGGCTAAAATAAACACGAAGCCTACCTCTGAGGGAAAGAAACATATTAAGAGACGATCTATTAATAAAACCAACGTTTCTATAGTTCTTTGCAAGCTACAGCGGCACTTGCCCTGTATCAACTCATTTGGTCTTTACAAGTGCTTAAGGGACTAGGCAGTCTCCTTAGGTCCTCTTATGAAGTAAAGAGACAGAGAGAGAGGTAAAATGACTTGACTCCTTTGTCATCCTAAGAAGCTTGTGCTTTATCCTAAGGAAATGGGAGTTTTTGAAGGCTGTGGGACAGGGAAGTGAAATGGCCAGCTTTTTATTTAAAAACAGAAAAAAATCCTCTTAAAAAAAAAGCGGGGATGCGCCTGGGTGGCTCAGTTGGTTAAGCAACTGCCTTCGGCTCAGGTCATGATACCGGGAGTCTCAGGGTCGAGCCCCACCAAGGGCTCCTTGCCCGGCGGGGAGTCTGCTTCTCCCTCTGCCCCTCACCCCACTCGTGCTCTCTCTCTATCTCCCTCAAATAAATAAAATCTTTAAAAAAATTAAATTTAAATTTTAAAAAATCCTTAGGTAGGTTAAGAATCATGATTTCCTACTCGGTTCAGGTGTTCACAGGCTGGACTAGGGTCCCTTTATGTGTTCACTCTATCATGGTGCAATTTCTATTTTCCAATGATTTAAACAGTTCATCACAGTCTAGTGGGATTAAGACTTTTGATCTCACTCTCCGGCTTCCAATCTTTTAGCGGTTCCCCTTACCCCGAGATAAAGTCCAGAGTTCTTTTTTTTTTTTTTTAAGATTTATTTATTTATTTATTTATTTATTTATTTGAGAGAGAGAGTGGGTGGGGGCTGAGGGAGATCTTCAAGCAGACTCCCCTCTGAATGCAGAGCCCCATGTGGGGCTCAATCCCACGACCCTGAGATCACAACCTGAGCCGAAACCAAGAGTTGGACGCTTAACCGACTGAGCCACCCAGGCGCCCCTGAAGTCGAACCCTTAATGAATCCTACAATTCCTCCTGGTCCTGACTTACCTTCGATTCATTCATCCATTCAACTTTTATCACGTGTCTATTAGGAGCCAAGCACTCTAGCAGTCAGTGGAGTCTAAGAGGCAAGTAAGAGCAGCAGTCTTTGCTCCCAAGGAGCTTAGGGACTTTTTGGGAAAACAAACGTTGAATGAGTAATTACAGGGTTCTATGGGACCTAAGGCTCTTTCAGGAGTTGAGGAAGGAAGGATTTCCTGAGGAGATGAGAGTTCAACAGAGTCCAGAAAGATGAGTGGAAGTTAGGTGGGGGTACAGGGAGATAGGAGGGTTCCAGGCAGAAGGACCCTGGCTTGAGGAAGATCGTGGCGCATTGGAAGAACAGGTATGACAGGGAGGAGGGGACTTCGGCCAGACTTGAAGACTATGTGACTCAGAGCCTTGCAGGCCATGTTAACGTTGGAGCACTTTATCCCCAGGGTTCTGGAAAACCTTGAAAAGATTTAAGCTTTCCAGTGTCAAACAGATGAGAGTTGTAATACTCTTTTTTTTTTTTTTTTTTTAAGTGATCTCCACACCAAAAGTGGGGCTCAAATTCACGACCGGGAGATCAACAGTCGCATGCTCTCCCGGCTGAGTCAGCCGGGTGTCCCAAACAGACGAGAATTTTTGAGAAGGATCTGGTAGGTGCACTGCGGAGCACAGATTGGATTTGGGTGTTTCCAAATCTCATCAGCCTCTCCTTTGCTGATAATACTTTGGGGTCTTTTACTGATGGTTAAATCGATCACCTGTGATTTGTTTGTGTTAGCTAAATGATCGGAATGTGACCCTATTTACAAATTTCTAGGGACAGCAGAATTCCTCACTGGTGTTAGGTCATTCAATAAACACTCATTGGGGGGCTATTTTGTGCCCAGTACAGGTCCAGGTGCTGGGAATATGAAGATAAATGAGACCTAACTCAATGTATAAAAAAGAAAAACAGATTTGATCCATAAAAAAAGTTTTATTGCATAGATAACAATAAAGTCAAAAGACAACTGACAAGGAGAAAATATTTCCAATTTTTTTAAAGGATCAGTATATTGTATTTACGTATATTTAAAAGTGTAAAATAACAGCAGTTTGGGAAACCAGTTTGGCAGTTTCTTGTAAGTTAAACATACATTTACCACAAGACCCAGTCACTCCAATCCTAGGGATTTACCCAAGAGATATAAAAACATATCTAACACAGACACTTACATGGGATTCGTAGCAGCTTTACTCATAAAATCAAAATATTGGAAATACCCCAGACAGCCATCAAAACGTGAGTGGATGAGGGATGGCTCAGTCCTTGGACCCTGTGACTTGATCTCCGGGGTTGTAAATTTGAGCTCCACGTTGGGCTAGAAACTATTTATTTATTTATTTTTAAGGATTTTATTTATTTCGGAGAGAGAGAGAGCCTGAGCATGAGTGGAGGGTGGGGCAGAGGGAGAAGCAGACACCCTGCTGAGCAGGGAGCCCAATGCAGGGATGCAGGGCTTGATATCAGGACCCCAGGGTCACGACCTGAGCCCAAGGCAGACGCTTAACCAACTGAGCCACCCAGGTGTCCCTTTTCACCTTTAAAAAAAAAAAAGATTTATTTATGGGGCACCTGGCTGGCTCAGTCGGTTAAGCGTCTGCCTTCGGCTCAGGTCGTGATTCCAGGGTCCTGGGATCGAGTTCTGCATCGGGCTCCCTGCTCAGTGGGAGTCTGCCCCTCCCTCTGCCTGCTGCTCCCCCTGTTCGTGCTCTCTCTGTCTCTCTGACAAATAAATAAAGAAGTCTTTAGGGGTGCCTGGGTGGCTCAGTCGTTAAGCCTCTGCCTTTGGCTCAGGGCGTGATCCCGGCGTTCTGGGATCGAGCCCCACATCAGGCTCTTCTGCTGGGAGCCTGCTTCTTTCTCTCCCACTCCTCCTGCTTATGTTCCCTCTCTCACTGGCTGTCTCTCTCTCTTTCAAATGAATAAATAAAATCTTTTAAAAAAAATTTAAAAAAATAAATCTTTATAAATAAGTAAAATTTTAAAAGGTGAATGGATGAACAAATAGTGATATATTCATATAACGTAATACTATGGAGTAATACTAGGGAACAAGCTATGCTTATAGCCAACAATATGTAAGAATCTCAAAACCATTATGTTGAGTGAAAGGAGCTAGAGAAAAAAAAAGTACATACTGTATAATTCTATTTCTGTGAAACTCTAGAAAAGACATAGCACAAATCTTTTTTTCCCTAGAATCAAATGTAGAAAGACATCTAATGAGAAGGCACATCCCTGGCTGTGTGGGGATTGAGTGGGGGAGGGTTGGCAGGGATTGGGACAATGGGGCACGGGGAACCTTTTGGGGCAATGTTCTATATCCTGGTTATTGCGATAGTCACATGGGTATTATCATCTGTCTAAACTTATCAAAATATACATTTCAAATGGGTGCATTTTATTGTATAAAAATTATACCTCATTGAAGTTGATTTTATCTCAAAAACCAAAACAGAACAAAAGACAACTGACAGGGAAAAAATATTTGACACATTTTAACAAAGAATTTTTCTGGCTTCTTAAGTTTTTAATTCCTTCGTTACCATACAGTGTCATATTAGTTTCAGGTGTACAATATAGTGATTCAACAATTCCACACATCACCTGGTGCTTAGCACAAGTGCCCTCCTTCACCCCCGTCCCCTGTTTCCCCATCCCCCACCCACCTCCCTCCCCTCTGGTAACATGTTTGTTCTTTATAATTAAGAATCTGTTCCTTGATTTGTCTCTCTTTTTTTTTCTCCCCTTTGCTCATTTGTTTTGTTTCTTAAATTCCACATATGAATGAAATCATATGGTATTTGTTTTTCTCTGACTCATTCCACTTAGCATTATGCTCTCTAGCTCCATCCATGTCCTTGGGAATGGATTTTTTTCTAAAGATTTTATTTTTTTAAGTAACTCTAGACCCAATGTGGGACTTGAACTCACAATCCCGAGATCAAGAGTCTCATGCTCCACCAAGATTTATATATATATATATATATGTTTTATATATATATATATATTTTAAGTGGGCTCCATGCCCAATGTGCGACCCAAACTCACAACCCAAGACCAAGAGTCACATGTTCTTCTGACTGAGCCAGTCAGGCATCCCTCATTGCAAGTAGATTTTAACAAAGAAATGATACCTAATATACATAAAGAACTTATTTAAGTCAGACATTTCAGTAGAAAAATGGACAAAGGAAATAAGAGAACAAAATACAAATGGACAATAAAAGAAAAGACATTTGTCCTTACAAATTTTGGTAAATCACGAAAAAACAAACTTTGATTATGGAATTATCAGACTGACAATTTTCAAAATTGGTGAGAATTTGGGGAACGATCACTTTCATAGTGAGGGTATGAATGTAACTGGGAATATTTTGGGGAGATATTTTGGCAGTGTATCAAAATTTTCAATGTGCATAATCTTGACTCAGGAATTCTACTTCTGGGACTCTATACTGATAATATGTATCGAGTGCTTATTGTGTGATGGGATTCTGACCATACCTCAACTATTCTATGGAGTAAATACTTTTTCTTTTTTAAGATTTATTTATTTGTTTGGGAGAGCGAGAGCACATGCAAGCAAGCAGGACGGGGCCAGAGGGAGAGGGAGAGAAGCGTACTCGCCAACTTGGGGCTCTATCTCATGAGATCAGGACCTGAGCTGAAATCAAGAGTCCGACGCCCAACCGACTGAGCCACCCAGGAGCCCCCGGAGTCCCCTATTTCTGCATTTCACTAATGAAGGTTAAGTGACTTGTCCAAGTGTCATACAGCTACTAGTAAGTTAAGAATCAGGATTCACAGCTATGGTCTGTCTCTAGAATCTATGCTCTTAACCACTCTGCTCTGCATTTCCCCACTCTCCTAAATGCCATACATAGGGACAAATACATACTTCTGAAGATATTTGCTGTGGGAGAGTTTGAGATATTAAGAAAGGGGTGCCAGGGTGGCTCAGTTGGTTAAGCATCTGCCTTCAGCTCAGGTTGTGATCTCAGGGTCCTGGGATCAACCCCGGCATCTCACTCCCTGCTCAGTGGGGAGTCTGCTTCTTCCTCTTCCCTTTGCTCCCCCCCCNNNCGGCAGAGAGCCTGCTTCTCCCTCTCCCTCTGCCTGCCACTGTGCCTACTTGCTCTCTCTCTCTGTCAAATAAATAAATAAAATCTTTTAAAAAATTTTAAATTAAATTAAATTTAAAAGAATGAAATAAACTAACATGAAAAGATCTTTGACAGATTTTGTGAAGTAAAAAAAAGCAAGCTATAGAATAATACTTATACTGCTTATTTACATAAAAAATACCAATAATGAAGAGATATGTATGAACATAGCAAGTATGCTCAAAAGAGCAGAGGACTTTTTCTATTTTTTCACTTCGTGTCCTCATCGTCATACTGGAACGGCGCCTGGCACACAGTAGGCCTTGAGTAAGTATCTGTTGAATGTGTATATAAATCTGTGTAAATGCATAGAACAGGGACTGAAAAGCTGCAAACCAAGCTATGACCTGGTGAAGGTGTTTCCCTACTTTGGGAAAAGAGACAAAGGTGTGCGCAGGATACGTTTGTGAAGGGAGGTGTCACGTACTCCCCCAAACTTCTGGCTGTTTGAATCTTACAGAAAGAGATGATGTTTGTGTGTTACTCAAGTAAAGGAAAAACAAGACCCAAACAGATTAAGGTGGGTGGGAGGATGGGTTTACTAGGTGATTGGGGGCGGGGGGCACCTGGCTGGCTCAGTTGGTAGAGCATTGACTCTTGATCTCAGGGTCATGAGTTCAAGCCCCACTTTGGGTATGGAGCCCACTTAAAAAAAAATTAAATAGGTGATGGTAATTAAGGAGTACACTGTCGTGCTGAGCACCAGGTGTTGCATGGAAGTGTTCAATCACTATCTTGTACACCAGAAACTAATATTACACCATATGTTAACTTTTTTTTTTTTTTTAAAGATTTAGGGACACCTGGGTGGCTCAGTTGGTTAAGCGTCTGCCTTTGGCTCAGGTCCTGATCCTGGGGTCCAGGGATCAAGTCCCGCATTGGGCTCCCTGCTCAGTGGGGTAGTCTGCTTCTCCCTCTCCCTACTCCCCCTGCTCGTACTCTCTCTCTGACAAATAAATAAAACCTTTAAAAACAACAACAAAAAAGATTTATGTAATCTCTTTACCCACTTGGTGTTTGAACTTACAACCTGAAGATCAAGAGTCACATACCCTACCGACTGAGCCAGCCAGGTGTCCCAACTAATTGAAATTAAAATTAAAAATTAAAAAAAAAGATTTTTCACGCATACACACAAATCCAAACAGATTAAAACAACAATAACAACAACCACAATGAAAGCAAAAATGACTGGCCACATTTTCATTTATTTCTCTTCAACAGTTCCAGGTAAGTAATAATATTCTCATTTTATAGATGAGGCGACTAAGGCTCAGACAGGTTAAGTAACTTACCTCATGTTGCCCAGTTATTAAGCCTGGATGTGAACTCTGACCTTAGCTTCACAACCCAGGTTCACTTCACTCCACTGTTTATAAATGTACAAACAAGTGAGTGCAAAAAATGTGGAAGGCTGCAAGGGGGAAGACAGCAGAGGTTGCAATGGGGGCACGCAAGGGGGAAGACAGCAGAGGTTGCAATGGGGGCACGTGGAGAATATGGGCAATTCTAGGGAGGAAAGGATATTTCTGAAAGGGTTCCAGAAATGAAGTTTGACTTCAGACCTGAAAGGTGAGTTCCGAAGCTACTGTGGGGGAAGGGCACTCCAGGCACATACCTGTGTGTGCATCAGCAGGATGTCACGGGGGAAACCCCTTGGCCTATTTTGTGAAGGGTAAAGAGGTGAGTGGACATGGCTGGAGCTTTACTACATCTCCAGATGAAAGGTAGGGCCTAGAGGGGTGCCTGCATAGCTCAGTTAAGCGTTTGTCTTTGGCTAGGGTCATGACCCTGGGGTCCTGGGATTGAGCTCCTGAGTCTAGGGCTCCCTGCTCAGCGGGGAGTCTTCTCCCTCTGCCCTTCCCCCATTCTCTCTAAATAAATAAATAAATAAATAGCCTGGAAAGATTTGATTCCACTTGCACCAGATGATGAGCTATCTCTTGATAAGACTCCCTGGGGGCCCTGGAGCCTATTTTGAAGAAGATCAAGCTGGAGAAAAGGAATCCATTTTTTACAGTAACCACGCCAAGGAGGCAGTGGGTGGGGACGCCTAACGAGGCAGCGATAATAAAGCAGTGACTAGGGATATGGAAAGAGAGGATGGGATGAATCTGGCAGGTATTTACAGGCAGGACTGGCGAGGTTGATGGCTGATTACTGCCGTGAGGGGCATGGGCAGGAGTCTGAAGACGGAAGGTTGTTGGGGAGGGACGTCTGGGTGGCGCAGTCGTTAGGCGTCTGCCTTCGGCTCAGGGCGTGATCCCGGAGTCTTGGGATCGGGCCCCGCATCAGGCTCCTCCGCTGGGAGCCTGCTTCTTCCTCTCCCGCTCCCCCTGCTTGTGTTCCCTCTCTCGCTGGCTGTCTCTCTCTGTCAAATAAATTAAATCTTAAAAAAAAAAAAGTTTGTTGGGGAGAAAACGGGGCAGCAGGCCCCTTAAGAAGGGATCGCTTGTGTACATATTTCCCTCATTGCGCTAACACGCAGTATTATCATTAGCTGTGTGTGAGTTGGCCGCCTCTAAGCCGTGAGTTCCTTGAGGGAGGACCATGTCTTGTTCATCCCATCTCCTGCAGAGTCGAGCCCCATCTCTGGCATGGAGAATGTCTGACACGGAATGAGCACAGGGGAGAGACTGGCTTTGGTCTGGGGTAGGTGGGGGGAGATGGAATGGTGGGAGATTAAAAATATATATATATATCACACAGGTTGAGAGGCAGGAAGTTCCCCAGCCTACTGTCTCCCTCCTCAGCTTTGGACAGAAGTCTGCCCCAAGGGAGATTGCCCAATTTTCCACAAGTCCTTTCCTGGCTGGCTGAGAAATGGGTGGCTTCAGTGGTGGGGGAGAGCGTTTCCCCGGAAGTCTGTTACCACCACCCAGAAACTGATTCTAGAAAGGCACCGTAAAAGAAGGCTCAGACTTCTACTTCTGTCCTCTAACCCACCAAATCTTGAGCTGTATGGCAAGAGGTGGCATGTCTCTGGCACTGTGCCATAAGCTGACGTGGCAAGGGGAAAAGAGGAGACAACAGGCGAGAAGCCATGGACTCCAGCAGAAAGAAAAGGAGGCCATGGGCCTGATACTGGGAATACAAAAGGAGAAAGAACTCGATGGCTATTTTAACTACGATGAGTATTAAATTAAAAAATGTTAACCATTTGTATTATTAAAAAATGATTTAAATCGGAATAGAGGAGAAAATGAATCTGATAGAACAATCATCTGGACTTAACAATTATCAATATTTGCCACATTTAGGTCAGTTATCCCTCTATTATTATTATTTGCTTCCTTACCGTGAAGCTGCTTCCCTCCCCCATAACAGTTATTCCTTTTTAAAAGTATTCTGGGGCGCCTGGGTGGCTCAGTCATTCAGCATCTGCCTTCAGCTCGGGCCATGATCCTGGGGTCCCTGGATGCCATTGGGCTCCCTGCTCAGCGGGGAGCCTGCTTCCCCCTCTCCCACTGCTCCCTGCTTGTGTTCCCTCTCTCGCTATCAAATAAGTAAATAAAATATTTAAAAAAATATTCTAAGATAATTTACAGACATGAGGGGCGCTTGGCTGGCTCAGTCGGCAGAGCATGTGACTTGATCTCTGGGTCGTTGAGTTTGAGCCCCACGTGGGGAGTAGAGTTTACTTAAAGAAAAAAAATTTTTTTTTTTTTTTAAAGATTTTATCTATTTATGTGACAGAGAGACAGCCAGCGAGAGAGGGAACACAGCAGGGGGAGTGGGAGAGGAAGAAGCAGGCTCCCGGCGGAGGAGCCTGATGTGGGACTCGATCCCGGATCACCAGGATCACGCCCTGAGCCGAAGGCAGACGCTTTAACGACTGCGCTACCCAGGCGCCCCTAAAGAAAAAAATTTTTAAAAGTAATTTATAGACATGACATTATACCCTTAAATATTTCTTTTTTTTAAACCCTTAAATATTTCAATATGCATTGTTAATAAAAACACGTCCTTATATAATCCTGATATTATTATCATGCCCCCAGATTAACAATTATTCCTTAATATCATGTAATACCCAGTCCTTATTCAAATTTTCCCAACTGTCCCCAGAGTGTCTTTTTACAAGTGATTTGTTCAAAATAGGATCATATTGCATATGTGACGGTTTTGCCTCTTAAGTCTCTTTTAAGCAAGAACAGCCCTTCCTCCTCTTTTTCTATACCTTTGACTTGTTGAATAAACAGTCAATGGCCCTGCAGAATGTCCTACCTTTGGGATTTTTCGTACTTGTTTCTTTGTGTTTCCGCTCACCTTGTTCCGCCAGCCCCCATACTTTCTGCAAGCCTTCCGATTAGATCTAAAGACTCCTTTAGATTCAGGTTCAATATTTTTGGAAAGAATACTTGTTAGGTGAGGCAGTTCTTTATACCTCAGGGACATATAACGCACATGTCTGGTGGTCCGACTCGGTGTTTTTGAGGCTGGGAGGAGGCTAAGCCTGAGGGGACCTAGGCAGTCAACCCCCTGTGGATGTGGAAGCCAAGCTCTGACTGAGCCCCAACCTCCATGGCTGGTGGTGTGTACAGGCAGAGTGAGTTGAGGTCTCAGAGGAGGCACTGAGAGAAGCAACAGCTTGAGGTTGGCAGCTTGGATGGGCTCGGTCCTTGAGCAGGACTGAGCAGAGTTCTGGGACAGATGCCACACAGGCAGCAGTGCCTCCCTTTGGTCCCTCGTGCACGTTGCAGGAATGAGGAGACGAACCAGGCAAAATTCCCCAGGATTAGGGGTGGAACCATTCCAAAACCTGTTCACACTGTCCTGGACTCTTTGCTGCAGAGAGCAGGAAACCTTCTTCAGCTCCCGGCCCTTTGGCGGTGGGTCTGGTGATGCTGTGGCTCAAGAAAATTCCTGACTCTACTAGCTCAGTTTTTCTTGTTCTCTGGCTTCCAGTTCCTGCGTTCTAGTACTCTTTAATTGCCTTTAAACTTCCGAATGTCTGTGCTGGAAGGAAGCTTGCGTACCGTCTAAGCTAGCCCGTCACTGAAGAATTTCCATTCTTCCTTAGAAATAGCTGCATGTTAGATGGTGAAACCGGAATGTACAGTTTATTTCCCCAGACTTCAATTATTCCCACTCCACCTGCATAATTTTTAACATTAATCAGGTTCCCCTTGTTCCATAGTATACCATTACTTTTTTCTTTATCATAACAACACCCCCTCTGAAATGATCGGTTTGGTATGTAGTTCAGTTTCTTTCTAAAATTAATTACAAGGGGGGCGCCTGGGTGGCTCAGTCGGTGAAGCGTCTGTCTTCGGCTCAGATCATGATCCCAGGGTCCTGGGATCAAGCCCCGCATTGGGCTCCCTGCTCAGTGGGGAGTCTGTTTCTCCCTCTCCCCCTCTTCCCTTCTCATGCTCTCTCTCAAATAAATAAATAAATAAATAAATAAATAAATAAATAAAATTAATTACAAGGACATATAAAGAAATGTTCACATTCCACCAGTAGTAAGTGAGCATCCCACTTTGGGACATGCTGGAGAAGTAGAATTGTTGTCAGAGAGTTTCATTCTGCCTTGGGACCTTGGTTGGGCACATTTCTCAAGTCCTGAATGTATTTCCCAATCAATAAGAAGGAGATAACTATACTATCTATAGGTGTTAGTCACTAGTTTTGTTGTGAGTGACTGAAGGTAAGTTCTTCCTGGGAGGCTCCCAGGGACCTTTGTCCAGGCACGTCGGAGCACCCGCGGTGGTTGGGGGAGGGGGGAGCAGAAAGAACACAGGCCTTGGTAAAGATTACCTCTGAACGGGGCATCAGCATCAGGGCAGTGGTGGGAAAAACCCTCTTGGAGGCAAAAGTCTGTGAAGCTCCCGCCCTCTCCCACCTTTCCCTCTCCGCCGTCGCCCTGGCCACTTCAGGAAGGAACGAACATGGTGTTCCAGGGCCTTGTCCCCACAGGAACCACCCACTAGCCCGGGGACAGTGCAAACTTCCGGAAGAAGAGACGAGAAGTTAGGCGTCACGCCTCTGCCTCTGCGAACTTCAGCTGGCTTCTCGGCTCGAGGGAGGGAGGGCCAAGCAGGAAGGAGGGGTTTGCGGTTGGGGAGAGCCGGAGGGTCCACCCCTCTCCGGAAACTGGGGGTGGAGAGGCCCAGCCCAGCTCACACCGGACGTCCAGCTCCGGGCTGGGCCCGACGGGCCGGCAAACCCCACCCCATTCTTCTGGGCACCTCGTGGCCCAGGCGGGTTTGTTTATGAATCCAGCTCCCTCCTCCCCCAGGCCGGCCCTCCGCCCGCCCTCCCGGTGGCCCCAGTTCCGTGGGAGGGGGAAACTGGGCCAGCCCCCCTCCCCTCTCCTCCCCTTCCTTCCTCCAGCCTCTGCCGTGGATACCCGGGGAGGCCAGGTCCTTTTTCCAGTCCTGTTGTGCCTGTCCTGTCGGGGCCATTTTCCTTTCTGGGAAGGGAAAGCTGGGGGTGGTGTAACTCTCTCAACTCTGGACTCTGGAGGGGACTCAGGACTATTTGTCCCAGGAGAGGAAACTGTTTCATTTTTGGTTAAAAGAGGAACTTTACTCTTCTTTTCTTATAATGCTAAACTGCCAGGCAGGACCCCAGTCGCCGCTTGGGTGCAGAGGTCTTGGGTGGGGGTGACTGGTGGGTAAATTGGCATTAAGCACTGGCATACTAACAGGTCTGGTGAGCTGAGGATCTCTGAGGAGTTTGAAGGGTTTGGATATTTTAGGGGAGGCAGATATTTTGATTATGCGTTTGTTTCGAGTCCGAGTCCACAGGGAGCAGATTTAAATGTTCAGAAAAGCTGTCTGCTTGCTCAGTTTGGGGTCTAGGCTCCTCTCTGAGCCTTCGGGTGCCTGAGCCTGCCTTCTCTAGCTCCCCAGAACGCAGATAGATTGTGGAATTTAGTCTCAGACCTTCCTCTTCCCCACCACCTCAAACCACCTCTGCTTTTGTTTGCCAGAGCGTCTTCAAGCTCTGGAGACCACCAGTTGGGTTTAAAGTCAGGCCTGTTATCTTGCAGCCCTCCTCAGAAAAGAGAATATTCGAGAAGTTTGGGCCAGAGTTCAGCTCCAACAGTATCTAAGTTGTGTTGTTGACCAGGCCTCCCAACTCCCAAACAAAAACTCTCATTTTCCCCCCAAGCCCTTTCCCCTCCAGGCCTTCAAGATCACCAGAGCCACCAACAGGATGCCAGACTGAACAGACGCCTTCCTCGTAAAGGTATAGAATAGGCAGGGATGAGCCGCAATGTCTCTCAGATAAGGAAATAAAGACATAGCAAAGGTACAGAATGAATGAATCCTTTTAAATAATGATAATAATAAAGAATATCTGTAGTCAGTCCTGGATTTCTCATCAACAAGTTCTGGGCTTCCCAAACAGAAACCAGACTTGTTATAGTCTTTTTCTTAGTTTTTTTGCCTTTCCAGGGCCCTGGAAAGACTGAAGGATGTGCGTGATGAACCATCCAGCTTCTCCAATCACCATTGCACTTCAGATGACCCTAGATAGCATGACGTGAAAACTCTAGGCTTGTTTTCTTGCTCAGAGAGAAGCTTTCTTGCTTAGAAGACTGTTGATACTTTATTGTCTTATCAGGGACTCTCTTTTTCTTTCCTGAGCTCCTTTAACCTAGAGTAGGCAGAACAGGTTAAAAAAAAAAATTAGGGACACCTGGGTGGCTCAGTCAGTTAAACATCAGACTCTTGGTTTTAGGCTCAGGTCAATATTTCTGGGTCATGGGATCGTGGATGGAGAAGCTGTGTAGGGCTCCGTGCTGGGCGTGAAGCCTGCTGGAGATTCACCGCCTCCCATCCCCCACCCGGAGTGGTGCATGTGCACGCGCTCACTCTCTCAAAAAAAAATTAGTCTGTTTTGTATTTATTTATTTACTTATTTAAAAAAGATTTTGTGTATTTACTTTATAGAGAGAGCGCACAAGCACAAGCAGGGGGAGCAGCAGGCAGAGGGAGAGGGAGAAGCAGGCTCCCCCGCCAAGCAAGAAGCTGACATGGGGCTCTGTCCCAGGACCCCAGGATCACGACCCGAGCCAAAGGCAGACGCTCAACCAACTGAGCCACCCCGGTGCCCCAAGTCTGTTTTGTATTTAATAGTTGTAGTTGAAAGCTAACTGAAAAGGAAGTTTACGCTGATGGTGTAAAAGGAAGGTTTTGAAATATCTGCATATTTTATTTTGTAAAATGCTCCCAGCTACCAGAATGCTAAGTGACACAATTTTTTTTTCAAGTTTATTTTTTTAGTAATTTCTACACCCAACATGGGGCTCGAACTCACTACACCAAGATTAAGAGTCACATGCCTTTCCAACTAAGCCAGGGAGGTGCCCCAAGTGAGAAACTGATGAAAACTAAGAGTGGCTTCTAAATCAGGAAGAATGATTTAATTTGTAAAAGGCAAACAATGGAAGGCTGAGAGTCAATCCTTGGCATTGTATTATCTGGAGATCTATTCAGGATTTTGGGGGACTAGGCTTCTTTCACTTAAGTGTTTGTTTACTGGGGGTCAATTATATGGTAGGCCCTGAGGATACAAAGCGAAAAGGCATCATCCAGGCCCTCAGAATGCTTTATCTAGTTGGAAGAGATTGGATATTTAGATACCTCTAATGGAGTTATATAAAAAGAACATAGTGGACAGAATATTCAATCTGGGGGAGTTAGGAAAAGACTTCAGAGAAGTCATTCTTATCAAAGATAAGAGGAAGAGTTTGGTAGTCCAGAGGGAGGGTAAACTGAGTAAACTGTGGTTCTGGACTATGGAGACCCAAGAAAGAATGCTCTGGGGGAAGAGTGCAACAGAGAGCAAAGTGAAAGGTAAGAGCAATGGACAGTAATGGAAGATGGGCCTGCATAAGTGCAGGACAGACCACTGAGAACCTTGACTGCCACTCTGGAATGTTACCACTTAGGGCCTGTACTATTACGATGGATTTTGAAGTAAAACATCTCTCAAATGACCCATGTTGCTTTTTAAACACAGTCATTAGGAGTTATTTAAATGATTTCACAAGTGGCTATGTCGACAGACACTGGCATGTGTGGGATTTGAGAAACCTTGAAATAAGTTATTCATTTTTAAAAATTTATCTTAGTTTTGTTTAAAGAAGTTTTGTTCAGGTTTTCACAGATGAATTGGACAATATGGATCATGAGCATTTGTTTTCTTATCAGTAAATAAGCAGATGTTGAGGACATCCTTCACAAGCCAGGTTGGGAAGTCTGATCCTGTAGAAGCAAAAAGAAAAGGATGATGGCTTTTGAATTTCTGAGACCTTTTTCTCAGTACCTAGGATAAAATCAAACTCTAATTCCCATTTCAGGTATAGACTGGTTTAGAACCATGGGAAAAAACACAAGCTTTGGAACTAAACAGAACCATCATAATTTAACTTAAGTATTTGAGCCTCAGTTTTCTCATCTGTAAAAGGGGATGGCAATTTAAATTAATTGAAAGGATTAAGTTAGACAATACATATAGATACGAAACATTCAGAGGATGGCTCTATGTTAGTTCCTCCCCATCCCACCCCACCCCCCAGCAAGTTAAGGTGTGGTCTTTTGCTGAATACACTAAACAGCTGTTAGAATCTCCAGAGCTTGGTTTACAAAGATGACTAATGCAGTTTCTAACGTCCAGGAAGTTTCTTCCCTTCTGGAAGTTTCTTCTCTACAATTTCATCCCTTAGTGTTTCTTAAACTTTGGTTTAGGGACTAATCACTTGAAAGAATTAGTTAAAAATGCATATTCTCAAGCCCCACCCCAGAGATTCTGATTTACTAGGTCTGAGATGGAGACTAGGAATCTACCTTTTTATTTATTTATTTATATGATAGATTTTCATTATTCCTATTTTATACATGAGGAAGCCCGGAGAAGGATTTTTTTTTTTTTAAGATTTCATTTGAGAGAAAGCAAGATAGAGCGCACATGAGGGGGGCGGGCGGTGAGGGGCAGAGGAGAGGGAGAAGCCAACTCCCCACGGAGAAGGGGAGCCTGATGCAGGGCTGGATCCCAGGACTCCAGGATCATGACCTGAGTGGAAGGCAGCTACTAAACTGAGTCACCCAGGCGCCGTGGAATCTACCTTTTTTTTTTATATATATATATTTTATTTATTTTTTTGACACAGAGAGAGACAGCCAGCGAGAGAGGGAACACAAGCAGGGGGAGTGGGAGAGGGAGAAGCAGGCTCCCAGCAGAGCAGGGAGCCCAATGCAGGGCTAGATCCCAGGACTCTGGGATCACGCCCTGAGCTGAAGGCAGACGCTTAATGACTGAGCCACTCAGGCGCCCCGGAATCTACCTTTTTAAACAAAGCAGCCAAGGGTTTGGATAGACTGTCTGACAATATTTTGAGAAACTTTTATCTAGGGAGAGATGCTATTGTAATGTAATTGTAATGTAATGTGATGTTTTATTAAAGGTATACAAGAGGATGATGCCATTTGAGCTGTCCTAAAAGTTAGAACAGATTTTTTTTTTCCAGGAGCTTGAAGGGAACAATACAAAAGCATTAAAAAATTACATATATATATATGTCCATTTTTATTTATTTTATTTATTATTTTATATTTATTAAGCCCATTTTTATAAATGGTTATACAAGGCATACTTTATTCGTTTAAGAATCTATAGAAGACTTTTTGTGGGACTGTTCTGGTCTGGAACCTGGCACTAAGACTTACTAGCTTTGTGACTTTGCGCCAGTTATTTCCCAGCCTAAATATCTTATAAAATACATAACTTCTCTAATACCAATATTTTCCTTATGAGCATGACACAAAGAATGCAGAATGCTTAACTGACCTAGGCACCTAACACAGTAGGCATTCAACAATCACTTCACTTTCTTCAGGGCCTAAGCAAAGGGGCAGAGGCCTGTTTTAGGGGGATCCAGACTTTAAAACCTAACAACATGGCACAAAGTGCTGAATTGTAAATAATTTAGTGACAACATGTAAGATACAAAGGGCTACAGAGAATGACCTCCGTGTTATTGACAAGTCACCCAGGCCTCCTCCACCAAAATCCGGAAAAAAGGAGAGGTGGAATGGGAGGCCAGAAATTCAAGTGCCTCGGGAAAAACGTCCTTTAACTTTGTAGTTACAAAAGCAGGAACTCTTATCTTGCCCTCCTGCTTTATGCTTAGACGGTATTTACAATGCAGGGGAGAAGCAGGAAGTGGCTTATAGGACCCTGACTCCGGGAGGTTCCTCAATTGTACTATAGCCTCAAAGACCAGCTCTTGAAAGGTTAATTCCACAAAAATTTAGTTAGCATCTTTATCTGGGAGAAGTTAGTAAAATGGCGTTTGCTGGTCTCACAAAGCTCTTGCGAATTGTCAGCTCAGTACTAACTGTGTGAGCGCGTCGCCAGATTTCGTCGTGCACGCACCACAGGGCTTACACCCACATTCAGAGGCATCCGCCCGCCTGTCCGCCCACCCCGGGAAGGGTGAGACTTGAGAGGTACTTTTAAGAACGGTTAAGTGAAGGCTCGAACGAGCCCTGGTGGCGAGGTAAAACTGCGAACCGACTGTCTTAGCCCCGAGACTTGTTGAGCAGCAGGGCTCCGCTGAAGCGTGCCACCTAATCACTGTAAAGACGTCCCTTGAGGAGGGCCAAAATGGCGACGAACGCCTCTTGGCACAGCCCTACTCCCTCCCCCATGACGGGAGGCTCTAGTGACGCCCATTGGCCAAGTTGGAGGCGGTGCCTGGCTTCCTTCGCCGCCTCATTGGACTGAGGGACTGAGGGAGACGCCAATTCTCCTCTGCCCACTCCAAAATCCCGCCCTCAGAGTTCATTCGGCGTTTAATTGGCTTTTCATTCACGTCAATTTGCGTCCTAGCGTGTCTTTTTTCAGTATTAATCCAATCATAACTTTCCTGGCTGCCCGCCTGATTTCTGATTGGTTTTGATCAGCTTCATCCTATCCCATTTCTACCTACTTCTTACCACCTCTCACCAGGGACATTGCCCAGGCATGTCCAGGGTTCTGGTTGGTCGTTGTTCTGTCATTCCAATCAAAGTTCTTCCTATCCTTACAGTTCGGGGAGCCCGCCTGGCGGTTGACTGGTTTCTTTCCAAGCCTATCATCACTAGCTCCCGCCCATCCTCACTTCCTGCGTCTTTCATTGGCTTTTAAAATCGAGAGGGCGGCCTCCTTGGGCGGACCCCAGGCACGCAACTTTGTCTTACACGCCTTAGAGAGCAAGCGAGTCTTGTCATTGGATAACCTACCCGTCTTTCTTCTGCAAGTCCCTCCTTTCTCCCTCCCTCATTGGGCGGGGCAGCAGCGAAGGGGCGGAGCCTAGGCCGGGCTTGTGGCGCGCTGCTCCCTCCTCCTTACCCCCCCCCTCCCTGTCCGGTCCGGGTTCGCTTGCCTCGTCAGCGTCCGCGTTTTTCCCGGCCCCCCCCAACCCCCCCGGACAGGACCCCTTGAGCTCGTCCCTCAGCTGCCACCATGAGCGGTAAGGATGAGTCCACTCCAAGCTTAGGGGTGGGAGGGGAATGAGGGGGCGCGCGCGAGGGCCGACCGGGCGGTCCCCGCCGTGAGGGGGGGCGGGCGGGAGGCGGCGGCGGCGGCCTTGGTCCCGCCCGGGGCGGAGGGAAGGGAGGGAGAAGGGGCAGTGGCGGGGCTTGCGAGAAAGAGGGGGATGGGCCGCCCGCCCCGGGGGAGGGGGCAGCGTGGCCTCGCCCGCCCCCTGCCCGCCCCGGCCACGGGGGACGGGCCTTACCCCCCACTATTCGGCCGCCCGCCTGAGGCTCCTCCCGCCGGGGGCTGGAGCCGCGGGGGCGGCCCGAACAGTGCAGGCCCCGCCCGGGCCAACCGCCTCCCTGGTCCGCCCTCTGGTCGCCGCCTGCCCCAAGGCCCTCCCCTCCCCCCGTAGCTTTCCCCTCCCCCCCACCGTCCCGCCCTTTCCACGCCCCTCACCCCGAAACCGCCCTTTCCCTCTAGGGCCCGCCCTCTGTCCGCCCCGAAACCTCCAGATTCCTAACCCCTGGACCCCTTTAGCCCCTTAGCAGTATTTACAAATGTTTTCCCACTCACACTTTTTATTTGTTCTTTTCCCTTTACTCCTCTTTTCCTCTTGGTGCTTTTTACACTTGAATTTTTCTCTTTCTCCATATCCTTTGACCCTAATTTTAGCAAGCTTCCCATCCACCCACATGTTGTTTTTTGCCTTACCTATTCTTCTCCTTTTTTTCCCCAGGATACTTTTTTGTATTTTGAAACTCTTTGAACATGTCCACCGCACCTCACATTTCCTATGCGAAAAGTACATTTTTAATGTTTTCTGGGTTTAATTTTGTGCAAGGGAGAATTGAGGCCCAGTTTTAGCGCTACTAAGCCTAGTTTGTGTTCTGTGTCCTACAGTTGCCCTTTCTCCAATCTCTTGTTTTTTGGTTTTTGGTTTTTTTTTTTTTACACGGTAGTGCCTTTCATCTTACTGTTAATTATTTCTTTTTCATCATAGTGTCCTTTACTCCTCCTCACTTTACTCTTTTCCTTCCCCCAACTTTAAGTTGTTTATCTTTTAATTCTTTTTAGACCAAGATCACTCCATGGATGAAATGACAGCCGTGGTGAAGATTGAAAAAGGAGTTGGTGGCAATAATGGGGGCAATGGTAATGGTGGTGGTGCCTTTTCTCAGGCACGAAGCAGCAGCACAGGCAGTAGCAGCAGTGGAGGAGGAGGGCAGGTAAGTGATGATCAGGAAAGAGTGGGGGAGATGTTAAGAGAATGTGGATATTCTTAGATGATTGTCTTTTCACAGAAACCTTTTTTAGGAAGGGGCTAAACCATTTTGTAGGTAGGGAAGTTAGCATAGTGAGACAAATAATTGGGAGATCCCCAAAGGTGAGGATTTCAGCAGTATGGATAGGTCAGCTCTCCTTTTCCTTTTCTTTCCTTTTTTCCCCTCTGCTTTTCTTTCTTCCATTCTTTCCTTTCTTTCCCTCTTTGTCCTGTTTTGCTGTTTATTTGTTTTATACTGCCTCCTGGGCTGACAGCTGGGTGTCACTAAGCTAATTCCTATCCTCTCCCTTATTTTCTGGCCAGGAATCCCAGCCATCCCCTCTGGCTCTGCTGGCAGCAACTTGCAGCAGAATTGAGTCACCCAATGAAAACAGCAACAACTCCCAGGGCCCAAGCCAGTCAGGGGGCACAGGTGAGCTTGACCTCACAGCCACACAGCTCTCACAGGGTGCCAATGGCTGGCAGATCATCTCTTCCTCCTCTGGGGCTACCCCTACCTCAAAGGAACAGAGTGGCAGCAGTACCAATGGCAGCAATGGCAGTGAGTCTTCCAAGAATCGCACGGTCTCTGGTGGGCAGTATGTTGTGGCTGCCACCTCCAATTTACAGAACCAGCAAGTTCTGACCGGATTACCTGGAGTGATGCCTAATATTCAGTATCAGGTAATCCCACAGTTCCAGACCGTTGATGGGCAACAACTGCAGTTCGCAGCCACCGGGGCCCAAGTGCAGCAGGATGGTTCTGGTCAGATACAGATCATACCAGGTGCAAACCAACAGATCATAACAAATCGAGGAAGTGGAGGCAACATCATTGCTGCTATGCCAAACCTACTCCAGCAGGCTGTCCCCCTCCAAGGCCTGGCTAATAACGTACTCTCAGGACAGACTCAGTATGTGACCAATGTACCAGTGGCCCTGAATGGGAATATCACCTTGCTACCTGTCAACAGCGTTTCTGCAGCTACCTTGACTCCTAGCTCTCAGGCAGTCACTATCAGCAGCTCTGGGTCCCAGGAGAGTGGCTCACAGCCCGCCACCTCGGGGACTGCCATCAGTTCTGCCAGTTTGGTATCATCACAAGCCAGTTCCAGCTCCTTTTTCACCAATGCCAATAGTTACTCAACAACTACAACCACCAGCAACATGGGAATTATGAACTTTACCACCAGCGGATCAGCAGGGACCAACTCTCAAGGGCAGACAGCCCAGAGGGTCAGTGGGCTACAGGGGTCTGATGCTCTAAACATCCAGCAGAACCAGACATCTGGTGGCTCTCTGCAAGCAAGTCAGCAAAAAGAGGGAGAGCAAAACCAGCAGACACAGCAACAGCAACAGCAACAAATTCTTATCCAGCCTCAGCTAGTACAAGGGGGACAGGCTCTTCAGGCCCTTCAGGCAGCACCATTGTCAGGGCAGACCTTTACAACCCAAGCTATCTCCCAGGAAACCCTCCAGAATCTCCAGCTTCAGGCTGTTCCAAACTCTGGCCCCATCATCATCCGGACACCAACAGTGGGGCCCAATGGACAGGTCAGTTGGCAGACTCTTCAGCTGCAGAATCTACAAGTTCAGAACCCACAGGCCCAGACAATCACCTTGGCCCCAATGCAGGGTGTTTCCTTGGGGCAGACCAGCAGCAGCAATACCACCCTTACACCCATTGCCTCAGCTGCCTCCATCCCTACCGGCACAGTCACTGTGAATGCTGCTCAGCTTTCCTCCATGCCTGGCCTCCAGACCATTAACCTCAGTGCGTTGGGTGCTTCAGGAATCCAGGTGCATCAGCTTCCAAGCCTGCCCTTGGCTATAGCAAATGCCCCAGGTAAGGCTTCCAATCTTTTACATTAATTTCCAGAGCTAACTAGTGTTTTAACTGAAATCTTTGAGTCTAAGGAAGGAAATAGAGATTTTTGTGGGTAACAGTTTTCTAGAGGGCAAGTCGATTAGAGAAATAGCAATGATTCTATTTAAGTCATTTGGAACCGACTTAACGGAAACTTTTTTTTGTTTTTCAGTTAATCTTATGAGAAAGGAGCATTTCTGGGCAGTGTCCCTGGGGTCACTATACTTCCAGTGCTTTTGGGGCTACAGAACAAGGGTCGGCAAACTTCTTCTATAAAGGGCCAGATAGTAAATATTTTAGGCCTCAAGTGGGCCAGGTAGTAGTCTTTTTTGTTTGTTTTTTTAACAACCCTTTAAAAACGTAAACCTACCTCAAGGGCTTTATTTGGCCTGCAGGCCCACTGCTTGGTAGGATGAGAGTTGATTATAAACTCGACCTATTTGTAGAACAGTTATTAAATAATCAGATAGTTCTTACGAACTGTAATTCTTAGGGAACAGTGATATAGTGGGTTCCAGAAGGATTTTCAACAAAAAAGTTCTATAGTTAATCTTTAGTTAGCTAGAATATCCTACTCTCTGAGCAAGCTGGTTAATTAAGGTTTAATTTTTTAAACTTCTAGTTACCCTAGTTACCTTAAAAGTAGAATCCGTCTGCTTCCCCTTACACTAATGTATATTTTCAATAAGTTTCCTAGATGATTCTGGTACTTCCTAGCTAGGAGAACCACTTCTAGACTGCTTTAAAATAATCGTATGGTTGAGAAGGGAGGGGAGAGAAAGGG
The DNA here is from genome assembly GCF_017311325.1 of Ursus maritimus. Classification (NCBI taxonomy): domain Eukaryota; kingdom Metazoa; phylum Chordata; class Mammalia; order Carnivora; family Ursidae; genus Ursus; species Ursus maritimus. The sequence continues at coordinate 43,093,248 of NW_024425119.1, forward strand.
AGTAAGGCCTGAAATGGAGTGGGGAGGTGGAGTTGAGAGGAATTAGGAATAAGGAGAGCATTGAAGGGAAAGAGTCCTCTGGGAAGAGATGCGTATTGGAATGTATGTTGAATCAGTTGACCATAATATTCAGTTATTCACTCTGAATAGTGTTTCACTGTTGGTTAATTTGAAATATGTCCATTTAAAAAAAGTGAATGTCTATTAAGAATTTATTTTAAATCCTGTGGTGATGGAGCTGATCTTTAATAAAGCCTAAGAAGGGGATTCTATAGATTTTTTTTTAAGATTTGTTTATTTGAGCGGGAGGGGCAGCAGGAGAGGGGGAGGGACACCCAAGCTGACTCCGAGCTGAGGGTGGAGTCCGATGTCAGGCTCAATCTCATGACCCTGAGATCAGACCTGAGCCCAAATCAGGAGTTGGACATTTTAACCCACTGTGCCACCCAGGATACTACAGATTTTTATATTCTGGCATGATATATAAGAATTATGATGGGAAATAGTTTAATATCACCAAACTTAGTTTTATTGGAGTATATGTGGGTTTATGAATTGCTTGCTTTTATTATAGAGTTCTCATTTCATTTAGACTGGTTCTTACATAAAAGAGGATAACAAATAGACAACCATATTTCCTGCCTCCTGCAGTTTTGGAAAATGGTGGGCAGGAGGTTTGCTCAAGTTCCCTACCTTTCTTACATTCTTTTTTTTTTTTTTTTTTTAAGGTTTTATTTATTAGAGCTTAGAGAGAGAGAGATATAATGAGCGGGGGCGGGGGATAGAGGGAGCAGCAGACTCCCTCCCGAGCAGGGAGCCTGATGTGGGACTCGATCCCAGGACCCTAGGATCATGACCTGAGCTGAAGGCAGACGCTTAACAACCGACTGAGCCGCCCAGGCACCCACTTTCTTACATTCTTGAGGTGTGTTTAAAATGACTATATTTTGAGCCTTAACAAGACAATAGTTTTCTTAATGACTTGGAGATCTTGGAATAGAAAGTCAGAGCTAGAAGGGACCTAAGAAGTCATCTAGTACAACTGCCTTATTTTCTAGGTGAGGACATTGAGTTACAGAGAAGCAGTTGAGTAAGCGGTGAGACTACATACAATCAGAGTTAGGGCTTGTAGTTAGTTCTCTTAGTATAAGGCATTACCTATTAATTTTAATTTAGGATGTGAGAAATCCTTTAGATTGTTAAAAATGTTTTAGAAAAGATATCTTTGCTTCTTTGAAATTTAACGCTCTAGAGCTGGCAAGTGTTTCATAGGCTAAAAATTATGGCAGTAGAAGTGGGAGAAGTTAACGAAAACTAAACAACCGCCTAGAAAATTAGACACTTCCTACACTAGCATGTTTGTTTTCTCTTTGCTCTTAGGTGGTTGTCTCCAGCAGTTTTGCTCTTCCTCAAAGGAAAGCAAAGCTGTGGGATTGTTTCATTTAGTAATAATTTGGATCCTTGCAAATTTCTAAAAAGGTTTAGAATTTAGGCTCTAGAGAACAGTTATGGGGCACTCTCATTGCTAAATCATGCTCTGGGGAAGTCTGCCATTTAATATGTCATAGGATAGGGCTACCTAGCTATTATTGATGGTCTCAGAGCTCAAGAAAATGCATGCCTTTCTGTGAAGTAGTAGCAGCTTGACATTCACTAATGAGAGAATGAGTCTCTGAAAGGCCATTTTGTGAGAGTTGAGATTGGTTGCCTCATTAATAGTGGTTTCTGAAGATAAAAGTTTCTTCCTTTCTGGTTAGTCATACTTGTGCAACATTTTTTCCCCCATCAGTTGGTCAACTTTATCCTTAATGAAAGATAATAAAATCATTTCCTAGAAGCTTTAGTGCTGTTCAGCTGTTGCCTGGCTGCTAAAAATGTCTCATTTTAACCCCTTTTCTGGTATATAGTAATTTTACTGGAAAAACCCAATCTCTTGGCAGTATAATGTAGTAGAAAGAGCCTTGGATGTGAAATCATCTACAGATAAGTGGATAGATACATAGCACTCTACAAAATGAGACATTATTACATGGTTGTGGAAGACTGCAACTTCCATCATGTTCACTTAGTCTGTTTACATTTCTTATTTTTAAAAATCATCTTTTAGAAATTGTTTAAGCTCTCCTGTTGACTTTCAGTGTTTATTTCTGTTTGCTGAATACACAGGCAAGGGCACAAACTTAGAACCAAAGTAAGCCAGCCATCTCAGTATCCTGTGTTTTTTATGGCTCAGCCCCGGTGGGTGGTAGTGAGGAAGGGACCACCCAGTAAACTGAGTTTAGTTTCCAGACAGTGAAATGATCTATGGGCTCTGAGGTTGGTTTTTGTTTTGTTTTTTTGTTTGTTTTTTGTTTTTAAATCAACACTGTTTCCCAGTTATCAGCACCCTTTCCTCTCATTTTGTAGTTACACTCTCACAGATCTTGTTTTTTTCCAGTTTAAAGCTTCAGGTTTTTTCTCAGACACTGTTGTGTCCTGAAAACTCTTCCACCAGGTTGAGGGGGGGCCAGCTTTGAATGACTGTATGACTTCGTGGGAGTTCTGCCTAATAAAGAGTTCAGGGCTCGTCTTTGGCAGGAGAATAGAACATATTTCCTTGATGGCTATAATTCACTCAAGAAGCAAATTTCAGGCACTAAAAATAAAAATTTCACATCTGCTTGGTTTTATCGAGGTCAGGAAAATGTCTTCTCTTAGAAGTTAAGTTGAACGTGATACCAGAGTTAGTTTGCCAACAGTGTCGCTAAACTTGGGGTCAGATTGCTGAGACCTAATTTATTAAAAAGTTTTATTTTAGACTAGGGTATTTGAACACTAGTGACAAGTAGGTTTAGGTGATTTAAATGTGTTCAGAATTATTCTTTTGCAAAAGATCTGAGAGAATTTTCTCTTTTAAAATAATATACTTTATCAAAAACAATGTCAAATGTTTCTGCATCATTTGCCTTTTTAATCTAATACTGTATTTGTTTCTGAAGATGATATTAGTGTTTTTAACTGATTTCAGTTTAAGTCGAAAAAGTCCCCTTTAAAACCAAGGTGCCTTCATTGATTTGAAACGACTGAGAAGACAGTCCTCGGACCTTTTCAGTGCTCCTATTTATTCATTCCAGTGGCTTTCTGTAAATGACGTCATTGTTAAATCACGTTGCATTGTGTAATGTGGCCATTTTAGTTCTTAATTAAATAACAAGAGCACCAGGGTGCCTAGTGTTTCAGGAAAGTTTAGTATCTGTTTTGTTCTTATATCTTCCTTTTCTTTTAACTGTTCGACTTTGTAGAGTAGCATATAAATGTTGCCACTAATTAGTTCTGCTCATTCCTTGCATCTAATTGCTTTGTTTTCCCTCGAAAAGGTTTTGGGATGTAAGATGAACATCTGTAGAAAAGCTTTATTCCATAATGCTTTGTAAGTTACTTATTGGGTGTCTGTAAACATTAATAGATAATATTAGTTGAAATTTTCTACTTTGTTTTTCATATTTCTTACAGGTGTGTCACAGTAGTGCTATCCCTTTCTCTAACATTCAGCATTATTATTCAGGCCCTAGTGTGCTGAAGTGTTACTTTAAGGTGTATATGCCCGCATTATGACTATATTGTTAATACTATGCTAGGTTTTAAGAATTGTTTCTCTTAGAAGACCCTGAAAAAGTTCTTGTAGAAAGATTTTTTTGAGAGTTGTTTGCAAATCTGGGCTGTAATCTGAATTTGCACTTTTTGCTCCAGTGTTTTTTAAACTCTGAATGGCTTATGGAAACTGGGCAGTATTACTTGTTTGACAAGTTTGGATGTACCAATCTAATTTACTATGAATCTTTCTAACTCTATATCTATGTACAAAATAAATAATAACTTAATTTTGAAGGAGTTAAGATATATTTATGTCAAGACAAAGACTTTACCATTAAGAGATGAGAGAGCTGAGTTAAAAATCTATACATCTCTGAAAACTTAAAAAAATTATTTTTATAGGAAAGCAAATACTTGCTGCAAATAATCTAAAAAAGGTTAAATGCTATTGAGATAGATCTTTTCAAATTATTCAACATGTTCTTCATTTAATTGACCCTTTTTGATGGTTTAAAAGTTACAACTCTTTGCAAACATAGTACAGTTAAATGAGACTGTCAGTGGTAATTGCAACTAAACTGAAGGTTGCTGGAGCTGGAAACCTTCATTCTCTCTAATACCCCCATTTTGACAGAATCTGAGGACTAGAAAGATTCAGTGACTTTCCAGAGGTCACTGACAAAATTTATAGAGTAACAGATCTTTTGGCTTTAGATCAGTATCCTTTTCCATTATACTACACTATTTTCTTACGTTTCCTTTTTCTTTAATGTTTATTTTTAAGTAATCTCTACACCCAGTATGGGGTTTGAACTCATAACCCTGAGGCCAAGAGTCGCATGCTCTAGCGACTGAGCCAGCCAGGCACCCCTGTTCCCCCCCCCCTTTTTTTATAGGACCTTTCTCAGGTAGAAAAATGGATTTGTTTTTTTACCCAGGTTCAGTTTTTTTGAAGTGTTACTAACATTTGTAGCCTAAGACAGATAATAGGAAAAAAGATGCATTCTTAATCAACAACTTCTTTATAAACTTTGTTATGAATCATAATTTGTTGTAATCAGATTAGTTAATTTGAATTTATTTAGTCTGTAATTAAATGAAATATAAATAAAGTGATGTGATCAAAACAATAAGAAGGGAGGAGCAAGATGGCAAAAGAGAAATCAAAGACTTACAGTCACTTTGATAACGTGAAGGTCAGCTGTGTCATATTGAGGTGTGTGTGTAGAAGGGTATTATCCCTCCCCCCCTTTTTTTTTACAGTTAAGAAGATGTGATGTGTTTTCCTGACTGTACCTTATTTTTTTTCCTGATATGCTTGAGACATTTTCATAGCAAACTTTTATTGTTCCTCATCTATTGTTTTCCATGTTATCAGGGAATTCCCTTTCAGTGCCTGCCTTCTCTACCCACCACATTTCTTTCTTTCTTTTTCAAAATTTTATTTATTTATTGAGATAGAGTGAGAGAGAGAGAGCACAAAGGGGAGTAGAGGGAGAGGGAGAAGCAGACTCCCTGATATGCAGGGAGCCCGACGTGGGGCTTGATCCCAGGACACTGGGACCATAACCCTAGCCGAAGGCAGACGCTTGACTAACTGAACCACCCAGGCGTCCCTACCCACCACATTTCTGATTTGAAAAAAATATATTATCCTGACATACTTGTTGGGGATACAGTTTAACAACCCTTTGAGAGACTATACAGGGCCCAATTTTGTCCAGGCCCGACATAGACAATGCATATTTCTTTTTTTTAAATACATCATATTTCTTATGGTCACTATGGTATCTGAAAGTACTATGCTTAGAATTCTGTGGTAGTTTCTTGCATTCATGAAAAGCTGTTTTAATTTTATACAGACTATTTGTCTTAAGGTAAAAAGCTCTTAATTCTGAAAACTGAATTTGGAAATTTTCCATAGTATCAAGAACCTCTTTGTTTGGCTGGTGTTCTCTTAACAGAATATCTTGTTGGCATTATCATGTTTTGAATGGCCTCCTTGTTTAGCTTTAAATACTATTAAGAAATCCAATAATACTCATGGTTCAGTTAACTCACGTAGGCATTTACTGAACACCAGTGTACTTAGTAATATAATTGCCCCCAGGAGGCTTAAGAGTTAGATACAAAAGTGTAACAGTAGGAGGAAAAAAGTGTAATAATTAAACTGGGTTCCAATTTTTGATGCCTTATTCATAGGCAAATTTAGCAGAATTTATTGAGCTTTTATTATGTGTCAGATGTGCTAGGCTCTCAGAATTCTCTGAAACAAATAATGGTCCTTGCCTTTATGGAGCTCCAGTTGCTGTTGTGCTGTAGTTATATACACTTAGTGCACTTCGGAGGGGACACGTTTTCACACAGCTAATACTGAGAGTTGCAGAAAATCTAAGAAATAATAGGGCCACGCTATTTTGGATTTTAGTTTTCTCTTACTGTGTTATATATTATCAGGTTATTTATTTTTAATTAAAATCATGTCATGTTCTTTAGTATTTTATTTATTTATTTATTTATTTATTTATTTATTTATTTAATTTATTTAAAGATTTTATTTATTTATTCGACAGAGATAGAGACAGCCAGCGAGAGAGGGAACACAAGCAGGGGGAGTGGGAGAGGAAGAAGTAGGCTCCTAGTGGAGGAGGCTGATGTGGGGCTCCATCCCATAACGCCCGGATCACGCCCTGAGCCGAAGGCAGACGCTTAACTGCTGTGCCACCCAGGCGCCCCCTTTAATATTTTATTAACTATTTGTACTTACAGCTTTGACTCAAGTTTTAAAAGCAGATGTGTGGAAAAGGGGGAAGAGAATTGCATAAATATTTTCATTTATTTAATGGTAATGGTATTTTTGTTCATTATTAAATCTTAGCATTTACATATTTTTAGGGAAGATTATTTAAAACTAAAGAATATACAAAATGGTATAGTTATTTTTTAAATGTGATAAAAAACGTAACATAAAATTTACCACCTTAACTATTATTTATTTGAGAGAGAGAGGGAGGGACCATGAGCAGGGCTGCGGTGGGATAAAAGGGGAGGGGCAGGGGGAGAAGGAGAAGCAGTATCCCCGCTTGCTGCCAGGACCCTGATATCATGACCTGAGCTGAAGATGCTTAACCAACTGAGCCACCCAGGCACCCTCATCTTAATCATTTTTAAATGAACAGTTCAATAGGGTTAAGTATATTCACATTGTTATGCAACAGTACTCCAGAACTTTTTCATCTTACAAAACTGAAATTCTATACCCAGTAACTCATTTCCCCTCTCACCATTCCCTGGCAACCATTATTCTTTCTGTTTCCATGAATTTGACTGCTTTAGACTCCTAATTGGACTGCTTTGTCATATAAGTAGGGTCATAGAGTACTTGTCTTTTTGTGGCTGGCTTATTTTACTCAGCATAATGTCATCAAATTTCATCCATATTATAGCATATGACATGATTTTCTTTGTAAGGGTGAATAATTTTCCACTGTATGTATGTATATACCACATTGTCTTTCTCTATTCATGTATGATGAACATTTGGTTTGCTTCTACCTCTTGGCTATTGGGAATAGTGCTGCTGTGAACTTGGGTGTACAGGTATCTCTGAAATTCTGCTTTCAGTTCTTTTGGATAGATACCCAGAAGTAGAATTGCTGTATCATATGGTAATTCTATTTTTAATTTTTTGAAAAAAATTATTTTTTAAAACTTTGCTTTTAGCTTCTATAAAGAAACTTCTTATTTTATTTATTTAATTTTTTTGGAAGATTTTATTTGAGAGAAAGAGAGAGCAAGCATGTGTCGGGAGCAGAGGGAGAGGGAGCCCAGTGTGGGGCTCGATCCCAGGACCTAAGATGATGACCTTAGCTGAAGGCAGACACTTCATTCATTGAGCCACCCAGGTGCCCCAGAAACTTTTTTTTTTTTTAAAGTTGCCTACGTTTATAGTCAGAGCTACATTTTAAACTTTTCTATCTGAGCACTTCTGTCATAAGATTATGTCCAAATTTCCTAACCTAATGGTGCAAGGTCATTAATACATTATAGTTGATAATCCAGTTGCTTTTACATTACTTAAATCAATGTAAGTTGCTTAAAATGGAGCTCAAGGGTTGAGGCTTAAGTCAGGAATTATTGCTGTTGAGCATTGCACAAGAAAAATTGTCATGATATACACTATGTTTGAGCATGCTTTTAAAGATAAATCATTCTTTAGGTAACTGGTAATTGCTTACCTCCTTGTTTTAATTACTTATGCATAAAAGGTCACAGAAAGTAAAAATGGCTTGTTGCTGGCAAGCATTTCTCTTTATGGGATTAATTTAGTGAGCCCCCCCCCCCCC
>NW_024425119.1:43101176-43172033 GCF_017311325.1 Ursus maritimus
GCCCCCCCCCCCCCCGCCAGCCCCAGAAAATGACAATTGTCCTGCCATTCCAGACAATGGATATTCTCATCTCTAGTTTTATATACATGCTTAGGGAACTGTAGCATGGCCAAGCATTTTGATATAGTGTTAATTAATCTTTTAGTGAAACACCTGATCAGAACTGTCTTAATAAAAGCTCTAACATATCACATTGTATTATTTTTACCTGCAATGTGAAGCAAACTCAGATGCATCCAGACTTAAATTACTGATGATTCTTTGATTTACTTCAGAAACATTGTGACAACTAATTGTTTAAGTCTTTATTTTTTTTAAAGATATTATTTATTTGAGAGAGAGAGAGAGAGCTAGAGAGAGAATACAAGCAGGGGGAGTGGCAGAGGCAGAGGGAGAAGCAGACTCCCCGCTGAGCAGGGAGTCCCATGTGGGACTCAATCCCAAGACCCTGGGATCAAGACCTGAGCTGAAGGCAGATGCTTAACCAACTTAGCCACCCAGGCGCCCCTAATTTGTTTGTTAAGAAATTTATTGCAGTAAGTGAAATGGAGGTATTAAAAATATTATTATATTATCTAGTTGTGCCTTAACCATAAAAATTTAAGAAATAAGCAGTTTAGCTTCAATAGGCACATGTAATGGGGGTTACATGAAATAGGCACCTTTATTTCCTACACTTCTTTCTTGGGGTATTGAACACTCCGTGGACCATTTGATTTTAATCATCGCTTTGCTTGCAAAGGAATTTGATGCTGTTTAAAAGTGGTACCAGCTGGGGTGCCTGGTTGGCTCAGTCGTTAAGCATCTGCCTTTGGCTCAGGTCATGATCCCAGGGTTCTGGGATCGAGCCCCGTATCAGGCTCCCTGCTCTGCTGGGAGCCTGCTTCTTCGTCTCCCACTCCCCCTGCTTGTGTTCCCTCTTTTGCTGGCGCGCTCTCTCTCTCTGTCAAATAAATAAATAAAATCTTAAGAAAAGAAAAAGTGGTACCAGCCAAGAAATGTGTCCGTTTCCAAAAAGCCAAGCATCAAACTTAGAGCAAACTCTTCATTTTATTTAGCTCCCTTAAAGACTCACTATTATACATTGCATTGTCCAGAATGGTTCTTTTAGTGAGAATGTTACTGAAGGACTCCTAATGTTGCATCTTCTGAAGACCCCTCATGAAAGTAAGGTATCCAGAATCCCAGTGGAGAATTGTTTGGAGATGCCACATGCTGGCATTGTGCTCAGCATGCTTTATAAGATTGTATCTAATGGAAACAAAAATATAAAGATAATGTGGGAAACCATAAACTTTCTGTTCATTTAGGAAGTCATATTTAGAAGCTTTTCTAGTTCTGGTTCAAAACTACCATCAGGTCCATGCAGCTGCCTTCTGAAAGCTGAAATGGAGGCTGATAATGAATTATACACTTCACATGAATGTTTATGTTTATAAATGAATCATTGCGTTATGTCTGCTGTTTTCCTATACCCTACCCTTTTCTATCCCCAACCTCCCCTGAGACATTGGTACTATGAACAAACTCAGGAGCTTGCTAAAGAGAACTCTCTGCTCCCCTCCATTTGTTATACTGCTGTTATGAGGGAGAATGAAATGCCTTTTTAAAAAGTACAGGGGCTTGGGGCGCCTGGGTAGCGCAGTCGTTAAAGCGTCTGCCTTCGGCTCAGGGCGTGATCCCGGCGTTCCGGGATCGAGTCCCACATCGGGCTCCTCCGCTAGGAGCCTGCTTCTTCCTCTCTCACTCGCCTGCTGTGTTCCCTCTCTCGCTGGCTGTCTCTCTGTCACATAAATAAATAAAATCTTTAAAAAAAAAAAAAAAGTACAGGGGCACCTGGGTGGCACAGCGGTTAAGCGGCTGCCTTCAGCTCAGGGCGTGATTCCGGCGTTCTGGGATCGAGCCCCACATCAGGCTCCTCCGCTGTGAGCCTGCTTCTTCCTCTCCCACTCCCCCTGCTTGTGTTCCCTCTCTCGCTGGCTGTCTCTGTCTCTGTCGAATAAATAAATAAAATCTTAAAAAAAAAAAAGTACAGTATAAAAATCCACAAAATTGTTGGGAGATGACTTAGGATGAATTTTCCCACTTAGTACTTTTTTGAATGGGAAGTGTTATGGATAACTGACTGTAAAGGGGATCTTAAACTCAAATTACTGTTTTTGTTTTTTCTTTTTATGTATTGTTTTTGCAAATGAGCGTCTCATCTTGTGTAATACAGGTTGAATGATTTAGCTCTGAATATACTCTTTAATCTGATGGATGAAATAACTCCAGCTCTGAAACTAGCAGTAATTGATTGAAAATCTTTTGTGAAATAGAAAGAAAGCTTGTCCTGAAATTAGATATTTAGCATGGACAAGAAAGTGACACATGGTATTTGTAGGCAGATCCAGGAGGGTCCAAGTCAAAACTTTGCTTCTTACTGGCGCTGTGACTCAGGGAAGTTCATCTTCTCTGAGCTGAGGTTTTTTTATTTGTAAAAGAGGTTTAATCGATTATTAGGATTAAATGAGATCGATAACATGTAAGAGCACATAATGGGTGCTTAACACATTAGTGCCGTCTCTTAGTAAAAGTTCCATTGTATGTAGTCCTCCCATTAAATTGAAAATAGGGTTTTAATCACTTAGTTCAAGGCTGCTCTTCCAGGTTGTTGAAGTGTCCAGAACTTTACATTGGTGTGGCCATTAAACTAGCACAACTACCAGAGGAAGTAAATTCCAGTTACTATGCTTTGTTCTCTCATAAGCCAATCTAGTAAAAAAGGTAGTTGACAGTAGAGAAAATTTTTAAGATTACCCGTGGAGTTTCTGTTTTTATTTTTCACTGGCCTGGTTATGAACCTGTGTGAGTGTGTGTCTATGTTTTCTCTACAGACTGTTTGCTAAAATGACATTCTCCCTGATGAACATTTTGCTGACACCCCATCTAATGATGGTAATTGGGTTTCTCAGTTTCCTAGTTCAATGAATTATTTTTCTGTCCCCGTTTTTTTAAGAGTTGTTTGGTTTCCTGTAAATTGACAAAATTTCATTTATTTTATCTTTCTGGAATTCATTGTTATTAAAGCACTATTTTATTTTTCCATTCTCAGCTAATTCCTCTCTCATCCATTACATCCTCCCCACTCCCAGGTAACCCCCTACACATCAGAAATGACTATGAAATAATTTGAGGCAGGTAGAAAGAATAATACAATGGATATTCTTTTACCCATATCCCAGTTCATGAAACAGTAAATTTCAAATATTACTAAAGCTCACAAAATAAGTCTGCCCTAATACTTTTTTTTAACATTGTTACTGAACTATATGATTTTATTAAGTAATGGTTGTTTTGGTTGTGTGTACATAACACACTTTTTCCTATTGTACAATGAAAGGAAAGAAGCTGGTTAGGTCTGAGCTATTAATTTGTGATTTTGGAATTTCTTGACTTCCGTTCATCTACGGAACAAGAGTGATTATACTTGCTTAGTTCTTCGTGGTGATGTAAATTCAAATTTACAAACATTGAAAACATTTGTTGATTATTTTTTGTACAAGTTTAGGTATGTTGGTGTTTTAGTTCTTAAATGTCTGTAGGGAAGGAACTACCTCTATTTTTTTTTTTAAGATTTTACTTATTTGACAGAGAGACAGCCAGCGAGAGAGGGAACACAAGCAGGGGGAGTGGGAGAGGAAGAAGCAGGCTCCCAGCGGAGGAGCCCGATGTGGGGCTCGATCCCAGAAGGCTGAGATCACGGCCTGAGCCTAAGGCAGACGCTTAACGACTGAGCCACCCAGGCACCCCTACCTCTGTTTTTCTTTCTTTTTTTAAAGATTTTATTTGAGAGAGTGTGTGCACAAGTGGGGGGAGGGGCAGGGGGCTAGGAAGAAGCAGACTCCCCACGGAGCAGATGCTTAACTCACTGAACCACCCAGGTACCCCTGTTTTTCTTTATACAGTGCAGGTTTGGTACCATAAACATAGTGGGTACAGAATAATGATCTGAAGGGGGATTGCTGGTTGTCCACAAAGAACTGCTGATGTAAATTACAGTTTCAGTTTGGAAAATGGGAAAAATCAAAGCATTCACTTTATAAAGATTTATAGAGCTGAAATTAGAAACCTTTGAGGACAGGAAAAAAAATAAAAAATAACTTGTTTAAATGATACTGGTAAAAACATTGAACAACACAAATATGGAAAATAAAGTAAAAATTAATGGAAATTTAGCTATCAGAGATATCCACAGTTGAAATTGTGATGAACATCCAGCCAGCTTTTTGTACATTTGTGTACAATTTACAAAGAAATCTGTATATAGTTTCATTAATATTTTAGTAGGATCATACTATCTGTAATGCTCCATGATTTGTTTTCACCAAACAATATAGTATGAACATCTTTTCCATAAATAATAATAAATGGACGTTTGTATCTTTTTAAATGATTGTATGTAATTCCATAGTATGTTTGTACTAGAATTTATTTAACCTTGTCGTTTCCAAAAGTTTCCAAAATTTCACTGTTATAAGCAGTGCCGTGATGAACATCTAAGTTCACATATTTTAGATTAAAATTCTGTAAGTGGGCAGTTCTACTCCCAGGTATATTTCTTTTCTTTTTTTAAAGATTTATTTATTTATTTATTTATTTATATTTTTTAAAGATTTTATTTATTTATTTGACAGAGAGTACAAGCAGGAGGAGCACCACAGGGAGAGGGAGAAGCAGGTTCCCCACCAAGCAGGGAGCCCGACACGGGGCTGGATCCCAGGACCCTGGGATCACAACCTGAGCTGAAGGCAGACGCTTAACCAACTGAACCACCCAGGCACCCCAAGATTTATCTATTTTAGAGAGAGAGAGAACGTGCACAAGCAGGGGGAGGGGCAAAGGGAGAGGGAGAGGATCTCAAGCCGATTGCCTGCTGAGCACCACCCAGGCACCCCATACTCCTAGTGTATTTCTAAGAGAAAAGGGAACTTATGTCCACATGGAAACTTGCACAGAAATGTTTATAGCAGTATAAAGATGGAGATAACCTAAATGTCCATTGGATAAACAAAATGTGATATATCCATACAATGGAATAATACTCAGCCATAGAAAAGAATGAAGTATTGATACATGCTACAGTGTGAGTGAGCCTGGAAAACGTTCTGTTAAATGAAGGAAATAAACCAGAGAGAAAAGGTCACATATTTTATGATTCTATTTACATGACTTATTTAGAACAGGAAAATCCATAGAGACAATGGTTGCTAGGGTACGGGGTGAGGGGAGAATGGGGAATGACTATTTAATGGGTATGGATGTTTTTCTGGGGTGATGAAAGTTTTGAAAGTATAGAGAGGTAGTGGTTGCACAGCATTGTGAGTGCACTGAATGCCACTGAATTGTACACTTTAAAATAGTTAATTGAGGGGCGCCTGGGTGGCACAGCGGTTAAGCGCCTGCCTTCGGCTCAGGGCGTGATCCCGGCGTTATGGGATCGAGCCCCACATCAGGCTCTTCCGCTATGAGTCTGCTTCTTCCTCTCCCGCTCCCCCTGCTTGTGTTCCCTCTCTTACTGGTTGTTTCTGTCTCTGTCAAATAAATAAATAAAAAATCTTTAAAAAAAAAAATAAAATAGTTAATTGAATGTTATGTGAATTTCACATCAATTAAAAAAAAATTCAAAAGGAACTCCTGGTTGGGTCAGTCGGTGGAGCCTATGACTCCTGATCTCGCTGTTGTGAGTTCAAACCCCATGTTGGCTGTAGAGCCTACTTTTAAAATTCTAGGGGCGCCTGGGTGGCTCAGTCCGTTAAGCATCCGACTGTTGATTTCTGTTCAAGTCATGATCTCAGAGTCGTGGGATCGAGTCCTGAGTCAGGCTCCATGCTTAGCAGGGAGTCTGCTTGAGATTCTCCCCCTTTCCCATTTCCTTTCCCTCTGCCCCTCTCCTCACTCTCACACATGCACTCTCTCTCTCACTGTCTCTCTCTCTCTCAAATAAATCTTTGAAAAAAATTCTAAGCATCAGTGGGTCAGAGGTTTTATACATTTAATGTTTCCATACTTACAGCTAAACTGAATTTCAGGAAGCTAGCAATTTATACTATCATTTATACTGGTCTTTGCCAATATAGTATTATTTGAATATTAGGGAAATAAATATATCTTCATTTATTATTTGCATTTTTTCTCTTATGAGTTGCCTATTTTTATTTTAAACTTATTTTTATTTTTTAAAGTAGGCTCCACATCCATCTTGGAGCCTAATACAGGGCTTGAATTCACGACCCTGAGATCAAGACCTGAGTTGAGATCGAGTTGGATGCTTAACCGACTGAGGCACCCAGGTGCCCCAGCCTGTATTTATTGTTTTTCTGTTTTTTTGTTTTAATGAATCTTCCTTTATAAAAGTTGAAATATTTTCCCTCATTACTACTTAAAATTTTTTCCCTGGGGTACCTGGGTGGCTCCGTTGGTTAAGCGTGTCTGCCTTTGGCTTAGGTGGTGATCCCAGTGTCCTGGGGTTGAGCCCCGCATCTGGCTCTCTGCTCAGCAGGGAGCCTGCTTCTCCTTCTCCCTCTCTGTGCCACTCTGCCTGCTTGTGTTCTTTCTCTCCCTCTTGCTCTCTGTCAAATAAATAAAATCTTTAAAAAAAATTTTTTTTCCCTAATTTAGTCCCTTATTCTTCCAGGTAAATTTGACACATTTTGTTAGGTTCCCACAATAAATCCCTCTGGGATTTTTATTTTGATGGACTCATTATGCTTTCATTTTCTTCTTATTGGTCCTACACATCTCTTGCTGTTTAAGCTTTATATTTTCTAGTTTTTGTTGCTATTGTGAATAGGACCTTTTCTTCCATTTTATTTTATTATTTTAAGATGTTATTTTTTCTTTCTTTTTTTTTTTTTTTTTTTTTTGAGAAAGTGTGTGTGCCTTTGGGTGGGTAGGGTAGAGGGAGGTGAGGGGTAGAGAGAGAGAGGGAGGGAGAGAATCTTAAGCATGGAGCCCAACAAGGCTCGATCTCAGGACCCCGAGATCATGACCTGTGCCGAAATCAAGAGTCGGACGCTCAACCAGCTGCACCACCCAGGCCACCCCCATTTTATTTCTAATTGGTTCTTTTTTTTTTTTTTTTTAAAGATTTTATTTATTTATTTGACAGAGAGACAGCCAGTGAGAGAGGGAACACAAGCGGAGGGAGTGGGAGAGGAAGAAGCAGGCTCCCAGCAGAGGAGCCTGTTGCGGGGCTCGATCCCAGGACTCTGGGATCACACCCTGAGCCAAAGGCAGAGGCTTAACGACTGAGCCACCCAGGCGCCACTATTTCTAATTGATTCTTATTTGTATATATGAAAGCTATTGACTTACGGGCATTGATTTTATAATGGCTATCTCACTGTAATCTTACTGCTTTCAATATTTTTAGTGATTTTCTTTAGGTTTCTAGGTATACTGTCATATCATCTGCAAATAATTTTACCTACTACTTTCTAATATTTATACCTCATTTCATTTTTGTCTTGCTAAGTAATAGTGGTAATAGTAGGGAACCTCGTTTTATTTCTCACTTTTTTAAAAGATTTTATTTATTGGAGAGAGAGATCGAGCATGAGCTGGGGCGGGTTGGGGGGTGGCAAAGCGAGAGGGAGGAGAGAAACAGAATCCCTGCTGAGCATAGAGCCTGGACCCAGGGACTCCATCTCACGACCCTAAGATCATAACCTGACCCAAAATCAAGAGTCATACGTTTAACCAACTGAGCCAGCCAGGCACCCCTATATCTCACTTTTATTTTTATTTTATTTTATTTATTTATTTATTTATTTATTTATTTATTTATTTAGATTTTATTTATTTATTTGATAGAGATAGAGACAGCCGGCGAGAGAGGAAACACAGGCAGGGGGAGTGGGAGAGGAAGAAGCAGGCTCGTAGCGGAGGAGCCCGATGTGGGGCTCGATCCCAGAATGCCGGGATCATGCCCTGAGCCGAAGGCAGCTGCTTAACCGCTGTGCCACCCAGGCGCCCCCTATATCTCACTTTTAAAGTGGTGATTTTTAATTACTATGTAATATTCTTTCAAGTTGTTTGCCACAATTTCTTATTTCTCTTTCGTCAAATATTCTGGTAGTTTCACATTTTCCTTTATTTTAAATATAGAAGATAATAGAGCATGCAGTTTTCTCATTTAAATTATTTATTTAGAGTAAGTCCTTAGGAGTTGGTTTGCTGATTCATTCATTACATAATAAATATTGAAAACACAGAGAACATAAAATTTAAAATATATTAGATAAAGTATGTCTGAATTATCCATTGCCATATTAAGCTGAAGTTGAGGGAAACTAGTATAGGAAAAGGAGTATGCAAATGCCTAGATGAGCACCTGTATATTATCATTGAGTAGCATTTCTTTCTTTCTAAAAAGACTTATTTATTTTTTAGAAAGACAGCACGTGATAGTGGGGAGAAGGGCAGAGGGAAAGGGAGAGAATCTCAAGCAGACTCCCCGCTAAGCACAGAACCCTTTGCAGGGGGGCTCAGTCCCATGACCCTGAGATCGTGATTTGAGCCAAAACTGAGTCGGAGGCTTACCTGACTAAGAAGCCACCCAGGCATCCCCATAGAGTAGCATTTTTGTCTTACATCCTTTTGTGATACTGTCATTGGCAGTTTAAAGATGTGATGTGTTTTTGCAAATGAGAGTACTGCCTTTAGTACTTATCTAGTAATTTAGATAAATTAAGACAAGGGGAAGTCTAGTTCTCACATTATAAAGTGACTTTAGAGTTTATGCTTAGGGAGGGGTTAAAATATTAGCCCATAGTGTATCAGATTATATAATTGTACTATGGGCATTACTCATGCATAAACTTTGAGAAGCCTATCATTAAAAGGTACCCAACATGTAAGTGCTATTTATCTGGTTACTTCAGGGATCTTAGAATGGTGTGGATTTGAAGAGTTACTTCTTTAGTTCAGATTTTTATGTATAATGTAACTATTATGATTATAAAAAGGTAAAGTTTGTGTATATGAATATTAATTGAGAAGATGAAAAAGTGATAATAATTTGTTGGGTTGGTAGGATTTTGGATGTTTCCCCCTCCTTTTTGGTTTCCATTACTCTTTTTTAAAAAAATATTTATTTAATCTCTACACCCAGAGAGGGCTCAAACTCATAACCCCAATATCAGGAGTCGTATGCTCCTGCAACTCAGCCAGCCAGGCATCCCTTGTTTCCTTACTCTTACTAGTACTATAAATATTAAAAAAAATCTTATTCATAAAGCATGATAGATGGTATTACTATTCATTTTTCTTCAGGCCCTACTAGAGAAATTAATCTGGTCTTGTTAGTGAGAGACTCTCTAGGATACCTGAGTTTAAAGTGCTTATTTTCCCTGTGATCATCTGTACTTCCCTTCAGCATTTTTTCATGGTTTTATCATCACACAGCATCTCATTACTATATTTTATCCAGAAAATTCTCTGAAAACATGAAGCTTAAGCGGCACTATTTCTCCTTTCAGGACAGTATTGTGTATTCAGAATGGTTATTTCTGCATTATTAATCAACTCCAAACTATTTTTAATGGGAATCAAGTATGATTTGAATGCTTTGCTATGATTATTCTTTTTCAGTTTTCAGTGGTAAATCCAGAGGTTAGAAGCGAAATAATTAAATTACTGTGCATTTTATTTTTCTGTTTTACAGTATTTTATTGGTGCTGTTTTAGAGATAATTGATGATTGAATTTGATACAATTGTCCTAGATAAGTTCAAAATAACCTACTTTGAGTAGTAAGAGTGCATATATAGATAAAAGGAAAAAACATTAAAAGTCACATTCAGCTCTTTTATTTTACTAATATACAGTGATTTATAGAGTGCCTCCTGTGTGTTAGGTATAGTGCTGAAGGTATGCTTTATATTAGTTTTATTAGTCCAGTGTAATCATATCCTTTTTTGCTGATGAGAGTAAGGCTCAGAGAGGTTACTCTGTTAGTAAGTGGTGAAATCAGGATTCAGTCTAGGTTTGTCCAATAGTACCATTTTAGTGCATTACCATGTATTTAATGATCCTGATTAATTTTAATCATCAGAAGCTCCTGGTAACTTTTAAATGTCTGTGAATGGAGACGAATGGACCAAAAGTCAGTTAAAAAAAGGACCTGATTTGAAAACCAACAAGGTTGGGGGTGCCTGGGTGGCCCAGTTAGTTAGTGTCCGACTCGATCTTAGTTCAGGTCTTTATTTTGTTTTATTTTATTTATTATATTCAACAGAGAGAGAGAGAGAGCACGAGCTGGGGGATCAGCAGACAGAGGGAGATGGAGAAGCAGGCTCCCCACCAAGTAGGGAGCCCAATTCGGGGCTCAATCCCAAGACCCTGGGATTGTGACCTGGGATCGTGACCTGAGCCAAAGGCAGATGCTTAACTGACTGAGCCACCCAGGCGCCCCAGATCTTAACTCAGGTCTTGATCTCAGGGTCGTGAGTTAAAGCTCTATGTTGGGCTCCATGCAGGGTGTGGAGCTACTTAAAAAAAAAAAAAAGGAAAAAAGAAAAAAAACAAGGTGGGGCACCTGCTGACTCAGTCGGAGGGGCATGCACCTCTTGATATTGGGATCATGAGTTCGAGCCCTGCATTGGGTGTAGAGATTACTTAAATAAATAGTTAAAAATTTGGAAAAAATAAATAAAACCAACAGGGGAGGAGAAGTTACATTCATCTCTTTCTTTGTTTCCTTGGTGTAAAAAAGGTGGTTTTATTAAAGCATGGGGACAGGACCTTTGGGCAGAAAGAGCTGCCCATCTCTTCTTTACTCAGGAAAATGGTGGAGGCATGAATTAAGTCCAAAATTAATTTTAATTTTATCATTTCCTGTTTATCACTTTCTTGCTCTTAATAAACCAAATAACTGTATTCTCTTAACCTTCATATCCCTCTCCCACAGCTTTCCTCTGGAATGTATATATTATGTATTTAAATAGATGAATTTTAAATAATACCAGTCTGAATAATAAGTAAAATAATAAGTAATTATAGCTAGTTTGGGAGGGACGTTAAAGTAAGACCCTTTCCCTAGGAAGTTATCACTATGGTGAGAGTTGGGGGAAAAGATATGACAATTCTAATTCATTTCTCGGTCTTAAAAAACAGTTTTCACTATGGAATGTTGACAGAGGTGGAAATAGGTGAAAGTCTTGGAATTTAGAAGAATTTCAGTATGTTACTAATAATGATTAAATTTTGAGATCTTTAGTTTTTGGACGCGAAAAATAGGGAGATCTGTACCTTTGGATTCATGATGGATAACATAAGACTAGAGTTTTTATTTATTTTTATTTTTATTTTTTTTTAATTTTTTTATTATGTTATGTTATTCCCCATACAGTACATTAGTTTTTTTTTTTTTTTTTAATGATTTTTTATTATATTTTTTTTTTCCCCCCCCTTTCTTTATCCCTTTCTTCCCCTACTGATCATCCTAGTTCTTATGTTCCATAGATGAGAGAAATCATATGATAGTTGTCTTTCTCTGCTTGACTTATTTCACTTAGCATTATCTCCTCCAGTGCTGTCCATGTTGTAGCAAATGTTGAGAACTCGTTCTTTTTGATAGCTGAGTAATATTCCATTGTATATATGGACCACAACTTCTTAATCCAGTCATCTGTTGAAGGGCATCTCGGCTCCTTCCACGATTTAGCTATTGTGGACATTGCTGCTATGAACATTGGGGTGCATATGGCCCTTCTCTTCACTACGTCTGTATCTTTGGGGTAAATACCCAGTAGTGCAATGGCTGGATCATAGGGTAGCTCAATTTTTAACTTTTTAAGGGACCTCCACACTGTTTTCCAGAGTGGCTGTACCAACTTGCATTCCCACCAACAATGTAGGAGGGATCCCCTTTCTCCACATCCTCTCCAACAATTGTTGTTTCTTGCCTTGTCTATTTTTGCCATTCTAACTGGCGTAAGGTGGTATCTCAGTGTGGTTTTGATTTGAATTTCCTTGATGGCTAATGATTTTGAACATTTTTTCATGTGTCTGTTAGCCATTTGTATGTCTTCATTGGAAAAGTGTCTGTTCATATCTTCTGCCCATTTTTTGATTTGTTTATTTGTTTCTCGTGTATTGAGTTTGAGAAGTTCTTTGTAGATCTTGGATACCAGTCCTTTATCTGTAGTGTCATTTGCAAATATATTCTCCCATTCCGTGGGCTGCCTCTTAGTTTTTCTGACTGTTTCCTTGGCTGTGCAGAAACTTTTAATCTTGATGAAGTCCCATAAATTCATTTTATCTTTTGTTTCTCTTGCCTTTGGAGATGTGTCATGAAAAAGGTTGCTTTGGCCGATGTCGTAGAGGTTGTTGCCTATGTTCTCCTCTAGAATTTTGATGGATTCCTGTCTCACATTGAGGTCTTTCATCCATTTGGAGTTTATTTTTGTGTATGGTGTGAGATAGTGGTCAAGTTTCATTCTTTTGCATGTAGCTGTCCAATTTTCCCAGCACCATTTATTGAAGAGACTGTCTTTTTCCCACCGGATGTTTTTTCCTGCTTTATCAAATATTAGTTGCCCAAAGAGCCGAGGGTCCATTTCTGGGCTCTCTATTCTGTTCCATTGGTCTATGTGTCTGTTTTTGTGCCAGTACCATGCTGTCTTTGTGATCACAGCTTTGTAGTACAGCTCGAAATCCGGCATTGTGATGCCCCCAGCTTTGTTTTTCCTTTTCAACAGTTCCTTGGAGATTCGGGGCCTTTTCTGTTTCCATACAAATTTAAAGACTAGAGTTTTTAGTAAAGAAACATTACCAAAGCTGAAAAAAAAATCTGGTTTTGACAGACATCTGAATTACACTTCTTCAAATGGTCCCATTTAAAATTTGGGATTCCCTTTCTCCCTTTTATTCTTCTAAACCTCTTTGCTGGGAGGGTGGACTTTAAATTTTAAACTCCTATCACTTAGTTACGGCGACACCTACTGGTAAGAATCTTTGACATCATTGTGTTGATTGCCCCATACTTGAAAACTACCCATTTACTGAGATATGTGGAACACCAGTTGTTAAATCTATAGAACATTGTTAATAATAAAAGGGTGAGGTGCATAGGCTTATTTTTTAAAATTTATTTTTTTTTGCTTTGTGTGTGTGTTGTTGTTGTTGTTGTTTTAAGATTTTCTTTGTTTGAGAGAGAGCAGGAGCAGGGGGAGGGGCAGACGTGAGGGAGAAGCAGACTCCCCACTGAGCAGGGAGCCCCGGACCCTGAGATCATGACCCAAGCTGAAGGCAGACACTTAACGAACTGAGCCACCCAGGTGCCCCTGTGTGTGTTTTTAATGATAAAAGTTAAATGATCATGTTATAGAAAATAAGAGAAACAGAAAGGAGAAAAACAAAACTAATAACTACTCCCCAGCACAGTCAGCAATTTTGGTGTGTTTTCTTCTACGTTATTTAAATTTTAATGTATTTATTTTTCAAGCATATCTTTATTCTTGGCATGTATGTAATTTGTTCCTTGGTTTGTTCACTAATATGGCATAAGCATTTTTTCCAAGTTGTTATACTTCAGTTAACCATAAATTTTACTGACTGCCTGGTATTCCATCAGGTTACTTAACAGTTTCCTCATTGTTCGCAGTTTAATCCATTTCTTATATTGTTGTTGTAAGTAATTTGTTGGATGTCTGTTCAAATGACTTTTTCCATGTTTGGATTTTTTCAATTAGGAATATTTTTATAGACTCTGACCTTTCCCTAAAGTTTTTGCCTACTAGTGAGGTTGAAGTTTTTCCTTCTGCTTGTTTACAATTTGTAGTAGTTGATTCATCTACTGGCACCACAATGATATTCTTAGGAAGTTGCCAGGGCTATTTTTTTAAATAAAGAAGCATTGTTTTTAAAATTTGTTGAGGGGGGGGCGCCTGGGTGGCACAGCGGTTAAGCGTCTGCCTTCGGCTCAGGGCGTGATCCTGGCGTTATGGGATCGAGCCCCACATCAGGCTCCTCCGCTATGAGCCTGCTTCTTCCTCTCCCACTCCCCCTGCTTGTGTTCCCTCCTCGCTGGCTGTCTCTATCTCTGTCGTATAAATAAATAAAATCTTTAAAAAATAAATAAATAAAAATAAAATTTGTTGAGGGGCGCCTGGGTCGCTCAGTTGGTTAAGTGGCCAACTCTTGATTTCAGCTCAGATCATGATCTCAGGATCATGGGATCAGGCCCTATATTGGGCTCCACTCTGGGTGTGGAGCCTGCTTAAGATTCTTTCTCTCCCTCTCCCTCTGCCACTCCCCACCCCCCACCTCCTCCAAAATAAAAATAAATAAAATAAAATTTGTTGAAAATAACTTGCTCAAGCTCTTATTTGCTTTTTTGTAATACAGAAGTTTTTTTTCATTTTTATGTGTCAAATGAACTGATCTTTTGTGATTTCTTTAATGAATTTTAAAATCATGTAGAAATGCCTTTTCAAAGTTTAATAATAATTTTCTTTTCTTTAACTAATTAATTTAATTTTTAAAGTGATCTCTACCGACTGAGCCAGTTAGGCGCCCCTTCTTTTCTTCACATTTAAGTGTGTGTGTGTGTGTGTGTGTGTGTGTGTGTGTGTGTGTGTTTAACTCCCCTCCCTTTCTTTTCATGCTTTATTTTTCAGGGGATAATATGAAGAAGGCAACCGATCATTTAAAGAAATCAGTGTTAGTGTTTTTTAATTTCTTGCCAGGCTTTCTTTCTAGACATTTTTGTAAACATTGAACTTTATCTGCCCAGAATTATTTTTTAACTGTCAGGGCAGAGGTATCTAAAGTTATTTTGAACGTAAGAGTGGTCTCTGAGTCTCCTGCCAGCTAGAACAAAAAAGGCAACTGGAGCTACTATTTTCTGTCTTGTGTGTTATCGCACTACGTTTTGGCTCACTACAGTTTAGCACATAACAGTGTGTGGAACACAACAGATGTGCAATAAAGATTTGTTGAATTAAAATTAATAAAATAAGTATTTTTCTTCTTCCTTCCTTCTGTGGTGTCCGTCCATCCCCTGTGCAGTATAGGTTGTTTCTTTTTTCAGTTTTCCCCTTTGAATATTTTCTCTTTTTTCCTCCTCCTCTTCCTTTTTTAAAAAGGAATGTTTTGAACTATAGTTTGCTTTTTAAAACATCCTAATTGAGCTATAACGCCTATACCATACAGTTCACCCATTTAAAATGTACAGTTGGTAGATTTCTGTATATTCACATAGTTGTGCAACTACCACCACAATCTAACTTGAGAACATTTTCATTACCCACAAAAGAAACACCATGTGGCCCATTAGCTGTCCTTCCATATTCTCACTTCCATTTCCAGTCCAGGGCAACCACTACTTGCAGTCTCTATAGATTTGCCGATTCTGGTCATTTCACATAAATGGAATCAAACAATATGTGGTCTTTTGTGACTGGCTTCTTTCAGTTAGCATGTTTGCAAGGTTCATCTATGTTGTAGCATTCTTTTTCATTGCCAGATAGTATTTCATTATATAGATATACCACATTTTGTTTATCCATCCATCAAGTTGAATACACACTTGGCTTGTTTTTACTTTTGGCGTTATGAGTAATGCTGTTATAAACAATTGTGTACAAGTTTTTGTATGGACATATGTTTTTATTTCTCTTTGTTATATACCTAGGAGTGGAGCTACTGGGTTAGATTCAATTTTAATGGGTTGCTTTGTATCTTTGAAAGATCTTAAAAATACAGTAGTTTCACCTTATCTGCTGGGGCTACGTTCATCCTCCAGCGGTTGTCTGAAACTGTCGGCAGTACCCAAACCGCAAGTATACTATTTTTTTCCTATACATGCAAATCTGTGGTAAAGTTTAATTTATAAATTAGGCAGTATAAGAGGTTAACAACAATAACTAATAATAAAAAAGAGCAGTTACAATAATATATCATAATGAAGTTATACGAATGTGGTCTCTGTCACAATATCTTATTGTAAAAAAATATATCTTATTTTACCGTATTCCCCCTTTCTGTGATGATGTAAGATGACAAAATGTCTACATGACAAGATGAAGTAAAGTGAATGATGTAGGCATTGTGACATAGTGTTAGGCTGTAGTTGACCTTCTCACAATAATGTCGGGAGGATCATCTGCCTCCGACTGTGATTGACTGTGAGTAACTGAAACCACAGAAAGAGAATCTGCAGATAAGGGGAGATGCCTGTATTTATTGCTTCTCTTTTGTTCATATTCCTGGCAGTCTTGCTGTTTCATTTATGTCCCAGAAACTTTGAAGTTGCCTGTATTCGGCCATTAAATTCTGACTTTTTACTCCTAAATATTTTTTATTCATGCCTCTCTTCATTGGAACCACAGCCCTACTTGATTTTTGGTTTTTGTTTTGTTTTGTTTTCGTTGGTAAGTGGGCTCCACACCCAGTGTGGGGGTTGAACTCGTGACCCTTGACCCGAGGTCAAGAATCACATGCTCACAGCCCTAGTTTAGGCCTTTATTATCTTTCACCATTATCAAATGGAGTAGTCCAGAATATTCTACTTTTCTTTTTTCTAATACTCCTCCTTCCAACTCTTACACTTCTTTTATCAGAGCATGTTATTAGTGCTTTATTTTATAAATTATAAGGCAGATATTATAGTTGATTTAATGTTATATCTTCCCAGTAAGATAGAGCCTCTATAATGGCCAGGATTCTTTCTGACTATCCCCAGAGCTTAATATAGTATCTGGCACGTGTCCTTATTCCTGGACATAAACTTACTGGGTTAAAAGATTAGTCACTTTTTTTTTTTTTTTAAGATTTATTTATTTTAGAGAGCAAGAACATGAGTGGAAGGGGCAGAGGAAGAGAGACATTCTTTTTTTTTTTTTCCATTTTTTAAAAAATTTAAGTTCAGTTAATTAACATATAATGTATTATTGGTTTCAGAGGTAGAGGTCAGTGATTCATCAGACTTATATAATACGCAGTGCTCATTATATCACTTGTCCTCCTTAGCGTCCAGGGAGAGAGAGATTCTTTTTTTTTTTTTTTTTTTAAGATTTATTTATTTATTAGAGAGAGACAGCCAGCTAGAGAGAGAACACAAGCAGGGGGAGTGGGAGAGGAAGAAGCAGGCTCCCAGTGGAGGAGCCTGATGTGGGTCTCAATCCCGGAAGGCCGGGATCACGCCCTGAGCCGAAGGCAGACGCTTAACGACTGCGCCACCCAGACGCCCCAGGGAGAGAGATTCTTAAGCAGACTCTGCACTGAGCACGGAGCCCGACTCGGGGCCCCATCTCACGATCCTGAGATCACAACCTGAGCTAAAACCAAGAGTCATACGCTTACTGACTGTGCCACCCAGGCACCTGTTTTGTTTTTTTAAGTAGGCTCCACACTTGGTGTGGGGCTTGAACTCAGGACTCTGAGATCAAGAGTTGCATGCGCCAGCCAGGCACCCCAAGATTAGTCACATTTTAAAGGTTTGATCTGTATTGTGCCACATTGCCTTACATGCACACCATTCTGATTCCCTGCTATACACTTTTGTGCACTCATGCTACTGGGAGTTGTACGAAAGTGTTTATCTCTTTATGTTGTCTCTACCATCACATTTCAAAAAGTCAGTCATTTGAATGTCTGTCCTGGATCTGATGATATCATGTTTTAAAGTTCATTTCTCCACAGCCATCTTCTCCCTTTACTCTGCTGTCATCCTACATACCATGTTCTACTCCTCTACATTCCTTCACTCTTCTAATGTTCCCTCTGCTTGGAACACCTTCCCTTGCCGACATGTTTCACCTGGCTAATTCGTATGCATTCTTCTTTAAAGTTTGGCCAAAATGTTAGCTCCTCTAGGAAGTAAGCTTTCTCTGAAATTCCAGACTGGGGAAATTACCCCTTTCAATACCAGAACATCTTTGGAATGGCTTTTACTATAACATTTATCTCATTATTTTGAAATTACCTGTTTTTCTCTTCTCTAGGGAACTACAAGCTCTTCAACAGCAAGTACTATTTCTTTGACTCCTCAGAGCTTAGTATAGTACCTAAGTACCTATAGTAAGTACTATAGTACCTAAGTAAAAGTAAATAATCGATGAACATTTCTATAGCGTACTTCAGGGTGTCCACATGGTATAAGACACTATAGGGATAAGCCCTAAAGGAAATTTATATAAAGCCTCTAAGTTGTGTGTATGTGTGTAATATTCTGTAATAACTCTATAATCAGGAAAGATTTAATGTGGAAAAATTCAGTTTAGAAGCAAGGTTATATGGATTTGTATCAAGCACAAATTACTAATGAATTAACAAGGGCTTATGTTCTGGAACAGGAGGAAGTAAGTTTCTGGTGTCTGTTCTTTATTCTTGTGTGGACTAATTTAATATAAAAGTATTCAAATTTTTTGTTAGATGCTTATTCACTTAACAGTTCTGGGAGCTGGACAAAAAAAAAAATTAAAGGCTCTTAGCAATTTGACACACAAAAAATAGTGACACAAAATACTGGTAGGATATACTGAGGTATGTATAGACTGTATAGTTAAGAAAAACTGATAGGCCCAGCATAGTCATGATTTACTTTAAAAAAAATAAATAATTTCAGGGCGCCTGGGTGCCTTAGTCATTTGAGCGTCCGACTCTTGATTTTGACTCAGGTCATGATCTCAGGGTTGTGTCAGGCTGTGCTCTGGGTGTGGAGCCTGCTTGAGATCTTCCCCCTCCCCCCACGTACATGCACTCTTTCTCTCTCTCAAATAAATAAATCAGTCTTTAAAAAATAATAATTTCTCTTTTTTTTGTAGTTGGGGAATGCATATTTATTTATTTGTTTATTTTAAAGATTTTATATATTTATCTGACAGAGAGAGAGCACAAGCAGTGGGAGGGGCAAAGGGAGAGGGAGAAGCAGGCACCTCGCTGAGCAGGGAGCCTGATGCAGGGGTGGATCCCAGGACCCCAGGATGATGACCTGAGCCAAAGGCAGACGCTTAACCAACTGAGCTACCCAGGCGCCCCAGGGAATGTATATTTAGCTATATATACCTATAAAACCTGTTTCAGTGACTTAACCAGTTATGTGGGTACTTACTGTTTTTATATAACATGAAGTCTGAAGGTAGTCCAAAGTTCATGTGGCAGCTCAAGGTAACAGTAGGAATCCTGGCTGTGTTTACTCTGCCTTAGTGTGGGACAGTTGCCATGCTTGTAAGGCAGCTGCACTGCCTTTGGGCATTGTGACTTCTTTCCAGACAGGATAAAGGAGGGAAAGGTGAAGCGTTTGATAAAGGAGGAAGCAAGCTTAGTCGTTTCCCATTTAAAGAGTTTTCCTGAAAGCCTTACCTAACAGCAGTTTTCTTTTACAGCTGATTGGCCAAGACCCTGTCACTTGGCTACTTCTTATCTGCAAGAGTATCTGGGAAGGGGAATATTTGCAACCTGGCACTGTGTTAGCCAGTGACTTTTAGGAAGGAAGAGGAAGAGAATGAAAACGGAACAAGTAGTAGTGTCTGCTGCTGAGCACCATAGCCTAATGCACATGCATACATATACCACTGAAACAACCAAAAATAGAGAACGAGGGTTCCATCTAAATAATTATTTTATTTATTTATTTAATTTAAAAAAGTAATCTCTATACCTGGTTTTGGGGCTCCAACTCACTCAGACCCTGAGATCAAGAGTCGCATGCTCTTCCAACTGAGCCTGCCAGGCGTCCCAAAATAAAACTTTTTTTTTTTTTTTTGGTAAAGATTTTATTTATTTGACAGAGAGAGACACAGTGAGAGAGGGAACACAAACAGGGGGAGTGGGAGAGGGAGAAGCAGGGAGAACCCAGGACCACCCTGGGTTCATGACTTGAGCCGAAGGCAGATGCTTAACAACTGAGCCACCCAGGTGCCGCAAAATAAAATACTTTAAATTCACATTAGAGGGGTGTCAGATGGCTCAGTTGGTTGGGTGTCTGACTCTTGAATTGGGCTCAGGTTGTGATTTCAGGGTCGTGCGATCAAGCCCTGTGGAGGGTTCTTTGCTCAGTAGGGAGTCTGCTGGAGATTCTCTCTTCCTCTCCCCCCCCACCCCACACTCGCTCGCTCTCTCTCTTTCTCAAAGAAATAAATCTTCAAAAAAAATAAATGCAGGGGCGCCTGGGTGGCTCAGTCGTTAGGCCTCTGCCTTCGGCTCAGGGCGTGATCCCGGCGTTATGGGATCGAGCCCCACATCAGGCTCCTCCGCTGGGAGCCTGCTTCTTCCTTTCCCACTCCCCCTGCTTGTGTTCCCTCTCTCGCTGGCTGTCTCTCTCTCTGTCAAATGGATAAATAAAATCTTAAAAAAAAAAAAAAAATAAGGGAAGAGACATCCCCTTTCCCTTTAAAAAAATAAAAATAAAAAATAAAAAATAAATTCAAATTAGAAATCAGGGCATCTGGCCGGCTTTAGTTGGTAGGGCACGTGGCCTTTGATCATGCGGTTGTGAGTTCAAGCCCCACGTTGGGCGTGGAGCCTACTTACTTAATTATTTAGTTAATTAATTCAACTTAGAAGAATCTCAGAAATGAGGTGATTGGTGAAAAGGAAAATTTGAAAAGAGAAGTGACAAACCTCAGAAAAAAATTAGAAATAAGAGAAAAAATTTATTTCAGAAATAAAGGTGAAAATAAAAGGAACACATAAATGAAGAAGCGCAACAGGTCATGACACGATAAAAAGTAAAACAAAATTAATTTTTTAATGAGGTGTAGAAAGAAGTTTTTAAAAAATCAAAAAAAGAGGTAAAAGAGATTGAGAAAAAAATGTTATAATAGTGGGCAAAGAGGGGCACGTGGGTGGCTGCCTTCGGCTCAGGTCATGATCCCAGGGTCCTGGGATCGAGTCCAGCATCAAGCTGCCTGCTCCGTGGGGAGTTTGCTTCTCCCTCTGCCTGCCGCTCCCCCTGCTTGTGCGCTCTCTTTCTCTCTGTCTTACAAATAAAATCTTAAAAAAAAAAAAGAAAAAAAAGAAAAACTAGCATTCATATGAACAAAATCCCCAAGGAAGTAAACAACTAAAGCCATGGGACAGAAGGAAAACTTTGTGAAAGTGTGTCTGGGGAAATTGATTCAGAATGGCCAGCACAGAGACATTGTTTAGTAAAACTGATGGACTTTAAGGGCAAAAAAAAAAATCATTTGGGCCTCCTAGTAAAAAAAGACCTAATGGCTTAAAAAGGAAGGAAAATCGATTGTCACTAGACTTATTTTTTTTTTAAGATTTATTTATTTTTTAGAGAGATTGGGGGGGCAGAGGGAGAAGGAGAAGCAGACTCCCCGCTGAGCACGGAGCCTGACGTGGAGCTGGGTCCCAGGACCCTGAGATCATGACCTGAGCAGAAATCAAAGAGTCGGCTGCTTAACTGATTGAGCCACCCAGGTGCCCCGTGTCACTAGACTTTTTGATGGCATGTTTAGTGTCAGAATGCAATGGATTAACATTTAAGAAAATCAAGGAAATAAAACATGAACCAAGAATTTTATATCCAGACAAATAGACCCCTAAGTATAAGAACCACAGACAGTTTATTAAAGATTGATTTATTTGAGAGAGAGAGAGTGATAATGGGGGTGGGGCAGAGGGAGAGAGAATCTCAAGCAGACGCCCCACTGAGCGCAGAGCCTGATGCAGGTCTCGATCTCACAGTCCCGAGGTCATGACCAGAGCCAAAATAAAGAGTTGGCTGCTTAACCGACTGAGCTACCTGGGCACCCCATACCATAGACAGTTTAGCACTAACATGTAAGAATTGAAGAAATATCAGTCGTTAAGCGTCTGCCTTCGGCTCAGGGTGTGATCCCAGGGTCCTGGGATCCAGCCCCGCATCGGGCTGCTCCGTTGGGAGCCTCCTTCTTCCTCTCCCACTCCCCCTGCTTGTGTTTCCTCTCTCGCTGGCTGTCTCTCTCTGTCAAATAAATAAGTAAAATCTTTAAAAAAAAAAAAAAAGAATTGAAGAAATAGTGTTCACATGGTCACTTGGTATGGAATCTACTAGAGCTTCAAATAACTAAAATAACTAGAGAACCAGGTTGTGGTATCTAAATACTAATTTCCATTAAGAGAAACTAGGGATATTAGGAATACTTGAAGAAATAGCTGATTTTAGATCTAGAGTAGGAAATTAATAGTAAATGTGGGATATTTTGTCAAAGGACGCAGGAGTCAACTTGATAAGTTTCTGTGACCAAGTGTAAGATAGTTTGAGCATCAGTAAGAACAATAACCTCAGTGGATTAAAACATCAAATAAGTTTAAATCCTGAGTTCATATTGATGCAAAAAGGACTGCGGAGGGGTATAAGGGAACTATTTGAGATGGTAGAAATAGTCTGTATCTTGATTGTATTAAACGTTACATTACTCACTGTATACATTAAACCATGATTTCTCAACCTTAGCAACATTGATATTTTGAACCAGATAGTTCTTCGTTTGGGGGGAGGAGCAGGTTGTCTTGTGCATTGTAGAATGTTTAGCAATAGTAGACGCTAGACGTGACAATCAAAATGTCTTCATATATTGTCAGACGTCTCCTGGGAAGCACAGTGGACCTGGTTGAAAACCCTGGTCTAGGGCACCTGGGTGGCTCAGTCGTTAAGCATCTGCCTTCGGCTCAGGTCATGACCCCAGGGTCCTGGGATCAAGCCTCACATCGGGCTCCCTGCTTGGCGGGAAGCCTGCTTCTCCCTCTCCTACTCCCCCTGCTTGTGTTCCCTCTCGCTGTGTCTCTCTCTGTCGAATAAATAAAAAATCTTAAAAAAAAAAAAAAGAAAGAAAAAGAAAACCCTGGTCTAAACTTACTAAAAGGGTGAATTTTTACTGTGTGTAAATTACATCTTAATAAACTTGATTTTTAAAAAAATTTAAGTAATCTCTGAACCCAGTGTGGGGCTCACACCCACGACCCTGAGATCAAGAGTTGTATGCTCTCCTGATTGAGCCAGCCAGGCACCCCAGCAAACTTGATTTTTAAAAGGAAGAGTCCTTATTAGTCAGTCTTCGAGGATTCTAGGAAACTGTTTTAAAAACTAGTAATTGATAGAATCCAGCATTTATTTTGTCTCTTATGTTAGGTAGGGATGAATTTGGAGGTTCTCTATATGTATTTTTTGGTATTACGTTTTATCCCTTGCAGTTGTCAGCTTTTCTGCCATTAAAAGTATAATCTTTCTGTTCCTTTTTCTCTGATTTGCTACCTCTGATTCACTTGGATTGGGAAGCCAGATTAATAAAATTATTATTATTCTGAAAAATAAAGGACAATGTATTATGAATTACCTATTTCTGTTTTATTTCTTGATTTAGGGCTGTATTCTGGATACCTGATGTTCCTAAGGCTTAAATTATTTGTTACCAGTATGCTGTTTGAATGTGGCTGAATACAAAAACACTTTCTGGACTGAGATACAATTCTTTGGATTAAATCTGTTGTGTAAAATGAAACATGTTCAGAAAACTCAGTATGTGCTTAATATAGGTATAGTTTTGAAAATCAGTCATACTGTATTAATACTTACTGAATTAAAGAACACAGTGTTCTCAAAATCATTCCAGAGACCAGATGAATAGAGAAGTGTATGGGAACTACCCTTTTGAAAATTATTGAGTTTCTTATTTCATCTTATTTTAGTATTGCCCAAGTTTTTCTCAGAGAAGAATAGGGTATTTGACTTATCATGGTGGTCTTCTTAAAAGTTCATGACTTCAGCACACTTCTTCACTTTGAAGAAACTGAAAAAGTGTGTTAACTACCATAGCTATTTCAATAACTGATGCTTGAGGCAACCACTGGGCTGGGCGAGACTGTC
The DNA here is from genome assembly GCF_017311325.1 of Ursus maritimus. Lineage (NCBI taxonomy): Eukaryota > Metazoa > Chordata > Mammalia > Carnivora > Ursidae > Ursus > Ursus maritimus. The sequence goes on from NW_024425119.1 coordinate 43,125,021, forward strand.
ATTAAACTGTGCCTTTGGTTTACTTGTTATTTTCATCATGGAAAGGAAAATCTTTAATTTATTTCATTGCTTAACCAATGCCACATTTTAAGATAAAACTGTTCTTTTTCTAAAACTGTTATTAAAAGAGGCTGGAAACAGATTCTGGTCTGATGTTGATGCTTTTTTGGCATTTCATCCCTCTTTTTGTTAAATGAAACTCATTTAACCCCATTTCCAGTTTTCATATTAAAAAAAATCCTTTGAAATCATAGCAGCGATCAAGGAGGATATTAGTTTTGACTGCATTTTGTAAGAATTTGAAAGAGGCTTAGAGATATGGTTTTACAGCATCCTAATTTGTTTCCCTTTTTACTGACTCATGCCATGTTCTGAATGTCACACTTGTGTTTCAATAAAATGGAGAAAAGTTTGCTTCTTCCCAGTTGATTGCAACAGGGGAGACCTTTGGGTTTTAATGAATTGCCTCTCTGATTTTAATGGAGTAAGGTTAATTTGGAAAGTAGATCAAAGATGATTTGCTTGTATGGACCACAGTTTTGCTTACTGTGTTTCTGAAGACCTATTGTAGATAGTTGGATCGACAGTTTCATAAATTTCTTTTCGGAAGTTAATTTTTGATAGGTAACGACTGATGATATTGAACAGCATTCTGTCTTACCCGCTGAGCTTTTTGGGCCTATTTCAAGAGGAGAAATTATCTATCCCCATTATGGGGAGCTACCACTCAGTTTCACATACAGTTTTTAAGGCAGATTGATTAAATAAGATAGGAGTGTATATCTTTTTCTTTTTTTTTTTTTTAAGATTTTATTTATTTGTATGTGAGAGAGAGTGCAAGAGCACAAGCAGGGAGAGAAAGCATAAGCATCAGTCAGAGGGAGAAGCAGGCTCCCTGCTGAGCAGAGAGCCTGATGCAGGACTCGATCCCGGGTCCTAGGATCATGACCTGAGCAGAAGGCAGACACTTATTTGACTCAGCCACCCAGGAGCCCCGCAGTGTATATCTTATTCCATGATTTCTCACTATGGTTTGCCCACAAGATAATTTCCTGATAAATATTGGCTACAGTGTGTTAAATGTTGTGACAGATACCATGCTAAGCACCTTACAGTATTATTTCATTTTTCACAATAACTTTATGAGATTGGTAATATTTCATCCCAGTTTTTGCTAAGGGAGAAACTGATAACTAGAGAAGTTTTACTGGCTCACTGTCAGAAAGCTAATTAAATGGCTGTGCAGGGACTCATATCTACATCAGTCCTACTCCAGAAACTGTTCTTAGCTCTGTACTCCAGTCCTTCCAGTTTAGCTCTGCCAATATCATGAAAATCTCAGAACATTCCAGTTTATTTTAATTCCATAGGTTGGTGCTTAGAAATGGTAGAGTGAGGGGCACCTGGGTGATGCAGTCCGTTAAACATTGCACTTGTGGTTTCCACTTGGTTCGTGATCTCAGGGTCCTGAGATTGAACTCTACGTTGGGCTTCCACGCTCAGCAGGGAATCTGCTTAAGACTCTCTCTCCCTCTTCCTCTGCCACCACCCCCCCCCCATAAAATCTTAAGGACACCTGGGTGGCTCAGTCCGTTAAGCATCTGCCTTCGGCTCAGTCATGATTCCAGGGTCCTGGGATCAAGTCCTGCATCAGGCTCCTTGCTCAGCGGGAAGTCTACTTCTCCCCCTGCCTGCCATTCCCCCTGTTTGTGTGCTCATGCTCTCTCTCTCTGATAAATAAATAAAATCTTAAAAAAAAAAAAAAAAGTGGTAGAGTGAGAAGGAAATCACGAGGAGAGCTTATTATTAGGCATAGTAACTCAAAAGTATGTTGATGCACTGAAAATAGTAGAGATTAGGTACAGAAGTAAAACCAAGAGCTGAGATTTGTAGATGTTGTTTGTTTGTTTATACAACAGATAAAAACAAAGCAGGCCAATTTAAAATCTCCATTTATAGAAATCTGAAGTATGGATAGAGTCATTAACTTTGTTACAGGGTGCTTTCATAGGTGAATACTTATTGTTTGTTGATGCTTTGAAAACTTGGAGGATATGTTACCTCTTCCTTTGAAACATTACTTTTGTCCATTGGCCTAGTGAAGTGTTTGAAAATGTTAAGTGTGACGCGTTAGTGTTTCATAAAATCAATATACTGGGTCGTGACCATCTTCTGTAACAGCACATAACTATATCTCATTCTTTTTCATGGGTACATAGTGTTCAATTGCATAAGTTTATCATAATTTACTTAACTACTCTGATGTGTACCATTTGATTTTCTAGTTTTTTGTTGTTTTAAAGCTATAGCAAATATTACTGTCATATATTTTTGTATACTCGTGAGTATATCCATAGGACGTTGCTGATTCAAAGTGGAATTACTTTGAAGATACACATTTAAATTTTTTTAAATGTAATTTTATTTTTTAAGTAAGCTCTGTGCCCAACATGGGACTTGAACTCAAAACCTTGAGATCAAGAGTCACATGCTCCACCAACCGAGCCAGCCAATAGCCCCTAAATTTTTAATATTGCCAAATTGGACTTCAAAATGTTGTACTGATTTATCACTACCTATATATGTAAATGCCTATTTCCTGGGACACCTGGTTAAGCATCCGCCTTTGGCTCAGGTCCTGATCCTGGGGTCCTGGGATTGGGTCCCGCATCGGGCTCCTTGCTCAATGAGGAGCCTGCTTCTCCCCTCTGTCTGCCACTTCCCCTGCTTATATGCTCTCTCTCTCTGACAAATGAATGAATAAAATCTTTTTTTTAAAAAATGCCTGTTGGGGCACCTGGGTGGCTCAGTCGTTAAGCATCTGCCTTTGGCTCAGGTCACGATCTCAGGGTCCTGGGATCGAGCTCCGCATCAGGCTCCCTGCTCAGGTTGGCGGGGCGGGGAGCCTGCTTCTCCCTCTCCCTCTCCCTCTGCCTGCTGCTTCCCCTACTTGTGCTCGCGCTCTCTCTGTCAAATAAATAAAATACTTTAAAAAAAAATGCGTGTTCCCCATGTCCTTGCTAATGCTATGCATTATTAGAGTTTAGACTTTTCGTGTTTTTTGTTTGTTTTAACTTCTTGTGATCTGATAGGTGAAAAATTACAGAAGTCCACCTAGAGTTGCATTTTATTTTATTTTTATTTTTTAAGGATTTTATTTATCGGGGCACCTGGGTGACACAGTCGTTAAGCGTCTGCCTTTGGCTCAGGGCATAATCCCGGCGTTACGGGATCGAGCCCCACATCAGGTTCTTCCACTATGAGCCTGCTTCTTCCTCTCCCACTCCCCCTGCTTGTGTTCCCTATCCGGCTGGCTGTCTCTCTGTCAAATAAATAAATAAAATCTTAAAAAAAAAAAAAAAGGATTTTATTTATTTATTTGAGAGAGAGCACACGCACGAGCAGGGGGAGTGGCAGGCAGAGGGAGAGGGAGAAGCAGACTCCCCGCTGAGCAGGGAGACTAACATGGGGTTCGATTCCAGGACCCCAGGATCATTACCAGAGCCGAAGGCAGATGCCCAACTGACTGAGCCATCCAGGCGCCCCTAGAGTTTCATTTGAAAAATTAAATGAGAATGGGGCTCCTGGCTGGCTCAGTTGGTAAAGCATGTGACTCTTGATCTCAGGGTTATAAGTTTGAGCCCCACATTGGGTGTAGCGATTACTTAAAAAGAAAATCTTTTTTTTTTTTTAAGATTTTATTTATTTATTTGACAGAGATAGAGACAGACAGCGAGAGAGGGAACACAAGCAGGAGGAGTGGGAGAGGAAGAAGCAGGCTCATAGCGGAGGAGCCTGATGTGGGGCTCGATCCCATAACGCTGGGATCACGCCCTGAGCTGAAGGCAGACGCTTAACGACTGTGCCACCCAGGCACCCCTTAAAAAGAAAATCTTAAAAAAAAACAATTAGAGGTGCCCAGGTAACTTAGTCAGTTAAACATTGACTCTTGATTTTGACTCAGATCATAATCTCAGGGCTGGGAGATTGAGTTCTATATCGGGCTGTACGCTTGGCGTGGAGCTTGCTTAAGATTCTCTTGCTCCCTCTGCCCCTTCCTCCCGTCAAAAAAAATAAAATTTAAATGAGATTGATCATGTTTTTATATATTTTCTAGCTCTTTGTATTTTCAAATACAAACTGATTCTTGAGACCTCAAGAACAGATGGCAGTATCAGTAAATGTGGTTTCAAAGCTGTGAAGAAATGGTGTTGTAAAGTGTCACTGAAATGACCACAGCTTGACGATCTCTTCTACTTCCCACGTTGACCCTTTCACTCTCTTAATTTAAGGTGATCATGGAGCTCAGCTTGGCCTCCATGGGGCTGGTGGTGATGGAATACATGATGACACAGCAGGTGGAGAAGAAGGGGAAAACAGCCCAGATCCCCAGCCCCAAGCTGGTCGGAGGACCCGGCGGGAAGCATGCACCTGCCCCTACTGTAAAGATAGTGAAGGAAGGTAAGTTGACCCAGTGAAGCCAGTCTCTTAAGAGTATAAAGGAGAAAAATTAATGGATTTGGAGGTAATCAGAAGAGGGTTAACTTTTTAACATTTAAGACTTGGCAGTGTTGCAGGGGGACTAGAGATAGTACAGTACATTTCATTGGGTTATATTATATGATTTTGGTTCCAGCTCTGATCCTTTCATCTACTCTAAGACCTTGGGTCTTAATAGGTGCCTGCCTTCTCCAGAGATAAGGTAATCACATGGAGCCAACTGGTCAAATGATTGTTACCATATGTCTGTTTTAGATGGTTTTAACAAGGTTGCTTATAAAATAGTCTTTCAAAGAAAAAGAAACATACCTACTGTAATGATTTTTTACAGTGGCTGTGTGAGAATCATAATGGTTTATGGAGTCTTATTTTCCCTCAAAATATACAGAAATGCTTACTCCAGATAGAAAATTCTTCCATCGTGAAATCTAACGTGCCCTACAGAACAAAGTTCTAGCAAATTTTTCTTATTAGTAGAATATTCAGTTTAATTCAGTATCATCTCTGGAGAGTTCCAAGTTATATTCTTATTCTTCATCTAACTGCTTTTGAAAGAGAATAGCAAGTCATAACAGATTTTTTAATGCCTTTGGAAAAAAAAATCTGTTAAAAGTTTTGTCCCAACAAAAATAAGTACAAAGATACAAAAATAAGAAGAGTACCAAAACTAAATATAATTTGAGTTCTTTATAGGTTAACCCTACATTACAGGAAAAATCTGAATCAGAAGCACCGAGGGGGCACTGACTGGCTTGGTCAGTGGAGGGCGTGACTCCTGATCTTGGAGTTGTGAGTTTGAGCCCCATGTTGGTGTAGAGATTACTTAAAAATAATAAAATCTTAAAACAAAACAAAAAAACACTGAGTGCAATAGAGTTTCCCTCTTACAAAACTTAAATTTTCAAAGGAAACTGGTTTTCACCTAAGTGTGATTTCATTTCTGTTATGGTTTTTTTCCCTCTGTTGTTAAACCCAAGAAAAGTCCGTCTTGGAAATCTCCCCAATGCCCACTAATAGATCACACATGGAACAGACTGGTTTGGTAGAAACCTTTCAGTACTGATTCCTGAGAGGAGCTTAGGAACTGCTTCATATAGGAAATTATATATATATATATATATGTGTGTGTATTTTTTTTTTCATAGCTTGAGTTAGGATTTTTATTCCCCTGTTATAACTTTTATCCAGCCCATCTTCCTCTACTCTGAAGTCCCTGATAGTGCTGCAGCTTTTCAGCTTCTAATCTTAACCATTTGGCTCTTGACCTTTATTTTAGGAAATGAGTTCGTAGTAGTAAACTATTACGTTTTCTTTAAAGTTCTCCACCAGGTGTTTACATGGAGAGACCTTTTGCTCTGTAAGTAAGTTCCCAGCCAAAAATAGCACCATATTCACAGTTCCCATGGAAAATGCTTGTACTGAGATTTAAATTTTGTGGAAAATATAAGAAAATGCCTCACAGACTTCACAAGTCATTATGAGAGCAATTATCTCTTCATACATCAAACATCAGAATGATTAAGCAATAGAAAAACAGGAAAGAGTAAATATCCAGTAGAGAAGAAACTTAAAACTTGAATTTGGGGTATTAGGAATCAGAATCAACTCAAGATTTATCTTTTTATTTCATTTTATTTACTTATTTAGAGAATGTGAGCGGAGTAGGGGCAGAGGAAGAGGGAGAATTTCAAGCAGACTCCACGCTGAGTGCAGGGTCCAGCATGGGACTTAATCTTACAACCCCAAGATCATGACCAGAACCTAAATCAAGAGTTAGATGCTTTGGGGCGCCTGGGTGGCACAGCGGTTAAGCATCTGCCTTCGGCTCAGGGCGTGATCCCGGCGTTGTGGGATCGAGCCCCACATCAGGCTCCTCCGCTATGAGCCTGCTTCTTCCTCTCCCACTCCCCCTGCTTGTGTTCCCTCTCTCGCTGGCTGTCTCTCTCTCTGTCAAATAAATAAATAAAATCTTAAAAAAAAAAAAAAAAAAGAGTTAGATGCTTTACCAACTGAGCCACCCAGGCACCCTTAAAGATTTATCTTTTGATACTAAAGAGAAGTCTTTCCTTCTTCCCTCCCTCCCTTCCTCCTTTCTTTCTTTTCTTTCTTTTCCTTCCTTCCTTCCTTCCTTCCTTCCTTCCTTCCTTCCTTCCTTCCTTCCTTCTCTACCCCCCACATGAGTCTTGAACTCATGACCCCAGCATCAAGAGTTGTATGCTCTACTGACTGAGCCAGCCAGGTGCCCCAAGAGAAGCCTTTTTTTAAAATAAAAATTTGGGTTAGTTTCAAATGGGTCAGGTAATAACTGCTGACACTGGGGTTCTTTAATTTTTGTCTCTAGAATGCATGATGAATAGTTGTGTTCTTATTTTCAGGGGCTCTGGGGATCCTGGCAAAAAGAAACAGCACATTTGCCACATCCAAGGCTGTGGCAAAGTATATGGCAAGACCTCGCACCTACGGGCACACTTGCGCTGGCATACAGGCGAGAGGCCATTCATGTGTACCTGGTCATACTGTGGGAAACGCTTTACACGTTCGGATGAGCTACAGAGACACAAACGCACGCATACAGGTGAGGAGGAGCCTGGGGAAAAGAGAAATAGTAATGGATAGAATAGAAAGACACAAAATATATATATGAAATAATTAAATTTCCGAGCAACTTAAGTTTGAAAGTGAATGTATAGAACATAAATTGAGTTGGAGTTAATCTGGAAAACCTTTCAGAAGGAAGAAACTAGGTTTTCAGTGGGATTTTAGAGGAGGACCATGGCCCCATTATTCTTCTTAGTCTTGGTCCTGCCTTACTTTTCTGCTGTAGTCCTTCCTTTCTGAGTATTCCTTGGGCTTTACTTATTTTTCTTCCCCTCCCCAAAAGAAAAAGATACTCAACAGATTTTTTTCTTGTTTTTAGCACCTTCTTAAAGTGCCCAATATTCTAATATAGCTTGAAAACAGTGAATTGGATAAAGTAACCCTAATTCCTAAGATGTCCGTTTCTTATCTTCTTTCTCTTCTTTACTAAGGTGAGAAGAAATTTGCCTGTCCCGAGTGTCCCAAGCGCTTCATGAGGAGTGACCACCTGTCAAAGCATATCAAGACCCACCAGAATAAGAAGGGAGGCCCAGGTGTATCCCTGAGTGTGGGCACTTTGCCCCTGGACAGTGGGGCAGGTTCAGAAGGCAGCGGCACTGCCACCCCTTCAGCTCTTATTACCACCAATATGGTAGCCATGGAGGCCATCTGTCCAGAGGGTATTGCCCGTCTTGCCAACAGTGGCATCAACGTCATGCAGGTGGCGGATCTGCAGTCCATTAATATCAGTGGCAATGGCTTCTGAGATCAGGCACCCAGGGCCAGAGACATGTGGGTCATACCCGTCAACCCTGGGATGCAAGGTAGCATGGGTCCAAGAGACATGTGGGAGAGAGAGCCATGAGGCATTAAAATGCATGGTGGTGGGAAGAATTGGGGGAGGGATACAAGAGAAGAGATGGGGTCTTGGCACCCACCTATATCATCAGTACCTCCTTGAAGTGGGAAACATTAGTGAAAATTCTGTTTGTGCCACCCTTTGATGAGCATTTGTTTGACCCCAAACAGTTTCTTACACTTCTTAACCCCCCAGCTTTCCCTTCCTGCGTTTCCCTTCTCAGCTCCCCCATGATGGATCCCCCCCTTTCCTAAAGCCATCATGCCTTGATAAATATATATGATCATTGAAATACTTTTTAACAAAAAAACAGATTCTATATTCTATATATATATATATAGATATATATATATATAAAAGATATATAGAGATGCATTTGCAGGGGTTGGCTGGGAGGAGGAAATAGACCATTCTGTGACCAAAATACCTTGGTCATTTTTTTATATTGCCTTATTTCCCTATGGCTGAGCCTTGTTGTGACACATCAAGCTTTTCTATAGATGTTGTCTTGGCTTCCCACCAGGTTAAGCATTCATATGCTCTGCTTTTAGTTTATATATACATACATAATGTTTTTCCTTTCTTAATTTTGTCTTTTTATTTGGGATCAGCTTCTTGCACTCTTTTCTTGACTCAACCTTTCTGTCTCCCTTTCTCTCACCTGATCACTTCATGTTTTGGTTTTGGTAATGATCCCTGGATGAGGCACTTCTGTGAATCTTTTAAGGTCCTTGGTCCCAGCAGCAGAATGGAGAGCCTTGAAGCCCAGGCTGATGCTTGAGGTAGCTGTGGAGAGAGTGTTCAGAATACTACTGACGCAGGCACCCTCTTGGCGCTGGAGAGTCCAAGGCACCTCTCCTCGGTTGCTGCTCTAAGCATCGAGAGTCAGGAGTCTTTCTGTGGAATCGTACAAGAGACCCTTTGAAGGTTGTAATCTGGAATCAGTTTGTATAAACTGTCAAAAAGTGGTCAAGTAATAGGTAGGGGCTTTTAGTAGGAAAATGGTGTGCCCAGCAGCAGAAGTGACTCAGAGCAGTCCAGTTCAGGAGTTAGTGGAGTACTCGGACTTTTGTACAGCTGTCTTCCAAAGTAGCTCTAAGCTTTGGCGTATGAGTTTCTGAGATCACGTTCTGAAAGGAAATGCACTTCCTCTTTCGAACATCCCCAGTAGTTTATCTTTCTCGTGTTATTAAGGAGCATCAGCCAATGGATCTGTTCCGGGTTTCCATTCTGCAGAACTCCAGAGCATGTGCTAGTGGCAAGGCAGTGGTTCTTTGATCCTTTCCCTTAACTCTTCCTTGGGTGGTTCCTAAGGGAAAAGGAAGCACACGATCATGGGAATGATAGCCCAGAACAAAAAGAAATCTTGTCTTACCACTGTGGTTTATAGGGGAGATCGGGAGACACCATCCTGCTTTCTCCATGGCCTGATAACTGAAGAGACTGATCCAAAAATTATAGCGGCAGGGAACTCTTAGTGCATTTGGCACTGAGATTTAAATGCAACCAGAGTTGTCCTCAAGGCCCAGCCATTAAAACATTGTCTCTCTTGACCTTCTGGTATCTTGTCAGAGAGCTTTTCACTGTGAGGAAGTGTGGAAATGGCTGTGTGTATGTGTGTAATCTGTTAGGTTGGGGATAGGTTTTCTGTTAGCCTATACTACAAGAGACCTGCAATAAAAATTGCCCTGATCTGATAGAAAATGAAGTGTTTGTGTATGACTGTGTATGGATGTGTGTTTGTGCCTGTATATAGCTACACACAGATGAGAAGTTATATTTGAAATTGTTGGAAAATAAATCAAATTCAGCTCAAAAATGCCTTTCAGGCCCATTACCTAGAAGTCTGTCTTAAAACCTGGGTATGTTCCTGAGGTCATTTCTTTGCTTATGCTAAATTAGTTACAATTAATGATGGGGGATATTTGCCTGCACTTTTGAAGAAAAAACTATTTTTGTGTTTGAAATTGAAACCAACATCTAGATCTATGGCAGAGTCCTAGTTTCTTTCATAAATCTTTTTACCTTGACTACAAATAGATGATGCTATGATTCTACTATATATTTTATATCAAATCTATCCATATTAGGGTCTGGGTAATTTTGTGTTGCTGTTTAACCTGAAATACAATAACTGTTGATATTCTAAACAGTAGTTCGCTCCATTTGGTCCTTTCTCTGCAGACGTAATACACTCAGGAACTACTGCGAGGAACTTTCCCCAGATCAAATTCTGTTAATACTGAAGTAAAAGTCATTCATGCCCAGCCACTTATCACACACCCTCTATTCCCACTGAAAGGCGGAACTCCGAACCTGTTCTTTTATGTCTGTAATCATGTACTTAGGCATCTCTTGGAGGAAAGGGCAGGATAACTCACCAGAGTGTGCAGTATTTTGCTAGAGCATTTCAAGGAATGGAATCTTCCCCAGTATGAAATTATTGGATATAAACTAGCTTAATGATGCTGAGGACTGCAGGTGTTTAGGTTATTTGATGATGATTTTCTCTGGGATAGAATGCTGGTTTACCCTCAACCCCCTTCATGAGCATTGCTCTAAGCGAATCCACAGTCCGTTCTTTCCACTTACCCTCTTTCCTTCTTGCCAAGGAAGCTCCAGATCCAGTATCTCGTTGGGCCCCCAGACTGAAGCCGCTTCTGCTCTTGTCTCCCAGCAGCAGTGAGCGCTCAGTCTTTTCCACAGGGAGTTAGGAGCTAACATTCCTTGAGTCATGAGCCTATGGCTGAAAATCCCTTTCCCTGAACATTTTGGCCAGCAGAAATTAATGTAACTGACAGGCGTATTGATTCTAAAATTTTTTTCATGAGTTGCTTTTTTATTTAAATTTTTTAAATGACCAAACCTGTAGGGCACGGATGCCCGGAGGAGTGGTAATATTAAAGCACTCAGTCCCTTGTCCTTTCAGGTTGCCCATTCACATTCATCTGTGTACCATTTGACTGTCTGTCTCACTTTGAACCCGGAGCAGTAACAACCCACACCATCTTCCTTCAGGGACCTCCTAGCTGGCACCCTGTTCGTGGGTGCTATGCAGAATGCAATTTAATGGATATTTCTCAGCCTGATTCAGAATAAATAGAACCCTTGATCCCAGAAAGTATAGACTGAAGTGTGGGGTAAAGATTATGATTGGGGGAGGGTTAGAGACAAAAGCTGTAAATTACTATGGCTGATTGATTTATTTCTACTATATACATATATATATATATTTTTTGCTTTTGTATATCCTATATAGGAAACTAAGCATTGTATTTTTTTAACAAATCTGAGAAAGCACTATGAACTGCAGATGTTTGACTTTCAGAATATATTTTGTATTGTTAATATCTTCACATTGTGTGAATACTGGAAGCTGCAGATCTTTGCTAGGACGCAATAAATTTATATACTTTTTGAGGGGTTCTTCGGGGGGTGTTAATCAGGCCCCCGTTACGCTTTGGGGGAGCCCTGGTGCTACTTGCTTAGAGTTTTCATTCAATTGTAAGTACCCTGATGCCTTTCGGACCTTGGGATCAGAGCAAACAATTTTTGGAGATCCCGGTACCAAGGAAATGTGGATAGTCTAGCTGCCTCAAGTGAGGGGCCCTTAGCATAGCTCTCCTTTCCCCTGTTCAAAGCTGGGTAGCCTCTTGGGGTGGGGAAAAGAAATGTGAAATCTCAGAGTTTCATCTCCCTCAGAAGAGAGCCAGTAACTTACATGCAAGGGTGAAAGGTGGCAGCAGTAGTTTTGGGGAAAGGGAGGAGGATATGGCACTCCTCCAATCCCGGAAAACGTTGCTTTTGAAACTGCTGATAAAACATGGGCAGGTTATTACTTTTGTTTGGGAGCCTGTGTTCTCTCTGGTGCCTCTCTTGGCTTTCCTCCTGGGGTACAGACCTCTTCTAGGAGGATGAGCAGACCAGCTTTGAGGTTGACCTGTTTCTTTTCTTTGTCTGCCTTCCCTAAACACCAGCCCCCAGGAGGACATTAAGCAGCCTTAAGCTTAAATTCCTACTCCCTCTTCCCAATTTGGCTCACTTGCCTTAGAGTGAAGGCTAGGAAAGGATAAAAAAGGGGAGTCCCTGGCTTCATTCCTCCCCTAGGTCTTTTCCAGTTTGACTTCCCCAAACCCAGAAAGATTTCCTTTACCAGTTCATTTGAGAGAAATGAGTACATTGTCCCATTTTCCTTTTTCCTTATTATCAAACAGCCCCAGCCTTCTTTGTCCCTTTTAAGCGAGAAGAGGTGTGGTGATTTGTCCCTCAACTCCCTTCGGTATCAAAAAAAGCATAACAAGTGGGGTTAAGCTGGGGCTGCAAGTAGTGAAGACTCTGTTGATACCTCTCCTGGGGTGCGTGTTTTCCTCTGTCTCACCTTCAGGAATTACACTGTGCCTTCTCCACAGGGGGATGGGCTTTGTCTACCCAGCCCTCCACTTGCCCAGCAACTGCTCTTGATCAGTGTGGACAAGGGCAGGTCTTCACCTTTTTCTCCCAGTGGCATCCCATAGCCCTCACCTGGAGTCTAGGGCACAAAGACTTTGGGCGAAGATGGGGGAAATATGCTGAGATTGACCCGAGGAGACCCTTTTTACACACACCAATGGCAGCTGCCCCAGGGCCTGCTTCCTCTTACCCAGTCTGTCATCCTCTGGGAGGGAGGGACAGCGCTCCAGTCTCTGGTGCCTAAAACAAGTTTATTTCTCTTTCTTGACACTGGCGATAACCAGTCTCCATACCGCTGTTGCCTTTTTAAACCTCTTAATATTCTCATGCTGTGTTTGTTGTTGATTCCAATCCGATTACCACCAGGGCTGTGTGGGGAAATACTTTTAAATGCTCTCTCATCGTTCTTGCTCTTTTTCCGCCCCTGATCTTTTGTATGTATGATGCTAATCTCTTGTCTTTCAGTTTCTTCGTACTCTTTTGTATCTTCCTTTCTTGTCTCTCCCCCTACCTTTTGTCTCTGGGTGTTTGGGGGCTTTTTTTTTTTTTTCTTTCTTTTTTTTTTTTTTTTGGCCTTTTTGTACAAAGATTAGTTTCAATGTAGTCTGTAGCTCCTTTGTAAACCAATTAAAAAAAGTTTTTTTAATAAAAAGCCATGTCTCTGGTGTGTTGACAGGGTGGGAATTGGGAGAATATGGTTATAACGTCACGTACTGGACCCAACAAAGGCTTCCAGGTATACGGTTGTGCTCCCGTACATGTTAATCAGTGCGGTTACCCTACACTTAACTCCCAGGCAAACAATGACATGACCAGATCAGTGCCACAAGTACATGGAAATGTAGAGGACCAAGAGGAACAGGGCAGGCCCAACCTCTTTTTTAAAAAAATTTTATAAGTTTTTTATTTTGGAATACTTCTTTTTTAAAAATTTTATGTATTTATTTGAGAGAGCACAAGTGGGGGGAGCGGCAGGCAGAGGGAGAGGGAGAATCAGACTCCCTTTTTAACAGGGAGCCCGACATGGGGCTCGATCCTAGGACCCTGAGATCATGACCTGAACCGAAGGCAATCTCCTAACCAACTGAGCCACGCAGTCGCCCTTATTTTGGAATACTTTTAAATTTAAAGGAAAGCTACAAAGGTAGTGCAGAGAGATTCTGTATACTCCGTACCCAATTATTTCCATTGTTAAAACATACCGTTGTGGTGTGTTGTCAAATCTCAGGAACAAGCTGGTACGTTACATTAGCTGAACCCCAGGCTCTGTGGGTTTCACCAGTTTTTTTCCATCAGTGTCCTTTCATTCCAGGATCCATTCTGGGATGCTGCATTGCATTTCATTGATATGTCTCCCCAGACTCCTCTGGTCTGTGACAATTTCTTAGTCTTGTCTTGCTTTTCATGACCTTGATAGTCTGGGAGTATTGGCCAAGTGTCTTGTAGAATATCCCCCAATCTGAATTTGTCTGATGTTTTCCTCATTAGACTGAGCTACCAGGTTTTGGAAAAAATACCACACAGGTGAAATGGTGTGAAATGCATTTCTCATTACAGCCCCTCAAGGGTATACCAGAGTCACGTGACATTAACAATGCTAACCTTCATCACCCTGGTTAAGGTAGTGTTTGCCAGCTTTCTCCAGGGTGTTTCCCTATTCTTGGGAAGCAAGTCAGTAAGTCGAGTGCACCCTTAATAGTGTTGGTGGGAATTGAGTTTCCCTTCCTAATGGAAGTAACTACATAAGAGTGTTTAGAATTTTTTAAGTTTTTATTTATTTATTTGAGAGAGAGGGAGAGAGAGCATGAGAGGGGAGAGGGTCAGAGGGAGAAGCAGACTCCCCGCTGAGCCGGGAGCCTGATGCGGGACTTGATCCCGGGACTCCAGGATCATGACCTGAGCTGAAGGCAGTTGCCCAACCAACTGAGCCACCCAGGTGCCCCGAGTAATTCTGTGAGGAAACTGTTTCTTCTCCCTCCGTTAATTTATATTAGTATGTACTCATGTATGTTTATTTTATACTTAGGTTATAATCCAGTAGTACGTTGTTTTCATTACTCAAATTGTCCCAGCTTTGGGCATTGGGAGCTTTTTCAGGTTGGCTCCTGTGTCTCTTTGATAACATCTACATCCTTTTCCTTTTTTGAGCACTTTTTAAAGAACTTTCCGATACACAAGATGCTTGACTTACCTTGTATTTTCCCAGCTTCAGCCCTAGAATCAGCCATTTCTCCAAGGAGCCTTAATTCTTTTTATTGGCGAATGGTATTTAGAAACTAAGATCTAGTCCCAACATATTTTACAATCAGTTAATACCAGCCTGTGTCTAACGAATCTGGATTATGGGCCCATCTGAAACTGAAATTGAAGTTATTCTGACGGTCTTTCCACTTTCCCATCAGCCTATGGCTTCACTTCCCTTCCTACCTATCCAAGAACCCTTAGTCACTGTTTATACTGTGGCCACCAGCGTTCTCAGTTACTTTGCTCTTTTGATTCCCTTTGCTTTTCAATCACTCAGCCATGGGTAGTAAACTCAGCCATCGGATTTCCTTATTAAGCCATGAGCTATACAACATTTTAACATTTTACTTTACTGGGGGGTATTTTTTTTTTGGTTTGGTTTTTTGGTTTGTTTTGTAGCCCTAAGTGGGCCTTTAATAGCTGTGTCATCTATTCATTCAGTAAACATTTATTGGGCCCTTGCTCTGCCCTGGGTACTGTGCTAGGTTGAGGATAAAAAATAAGTCAGTTCCTGCCACCACATACTTCATAGTCTTGTGAGTGAGAGAGAGATCATTAATTGCAGGTTTCCCAATCCCGACCTCATTTTTTAACAGATGCTTTACTTCCTATTTCACAGAGAGAACGTAAGCATGAATTTCCCCAAACTTCTCTCTCCTCTCCCTACAGACAGCTGTGTACTCACCAATACTAGTTTACCTCCTTATCTTTTCTTGGGAGAGAAAGTTTGCCTTTGCAAGGCCAGCCCTACTACCTGTGCTCTTAACCTCATTTCCTCTTTTTTTTTTTTTTAAGATTTTTATTTATTTATTTGACAGAGACAGCCAGCGAGAGAGGGAACACAAGCAGGGGGAGTGGGAGAGGAGGAAGCAGGCTCCCAGCGGAGGAGCCTGATGTGGGGCTCGATCCCAGAACGCCGGGATCATGCCCTGAGCTGAAGGCAGACGCTTAACAACTGAGCTACCCAGGCGCCCCTCATTTCCTCATTTTGATAGTATTTTCCCCTTCATCTTCAGTTTCTCCTGGGTTCTCTTGTGATCCTATAAGCATGTTAAAATCTCTCCCCCTGTCTCTCTGCTTCCACTTCAAGCTTCAGATTTAGTTCTTTGCATTTCCAAAGTTAGTGAAAGGAGTTGACAATTTTTCTCTTCTCTTAGTGAGCCCCTCAGGCCACTTAGTCCAGCACCTATCAGGTACGGAATTGTTTCTCACGGACATCAACAATCTGGTTGCCGGCTCCGGTGCTCTTTCAGTCACTTGCCTCTTAGACCTCCTGCAGTGGCTTAGAGCTTCGTTCCCTTGGAGTATGAGATTGATACTCCCGGCTCTTCTTCGTAGCCCCTTCTTCGTCTGTCACTTAAATGTCAGTGTGCCTGTCTTGTGTCCTTCCCCTTACTGTACCTTTCACCCCCTTAAACAAGTTGCATCCACTCTTCAGCTATCCCAGATCTTAAGCCCGGCCATTTCTCTCAATCTGGCAGACTGCTTACGGGATATTTTCATCTGGATATCCCACAGACAACTCAAAATCAACATATAAGAAGGGGAAATGATCCTTTGTGTTCCCCATCTCACTTAACAGTATTACTACCCCTCGATCATTTATCCTTGAAACCTCAGAATCATCTTTTAAGTCTCTTTCAAATATCCACATTTATTTGATTACCAATTCCGTCAATATTACCAATACAATGTATCTCAACTTTTTCCCTTTTTATTTCCACTGTTGTAGTACTCACCATGGCTACTGCTCAGGTCTCATAACTGATCTCCCTGCTTCTAGTCTCCCCCAACCCTAGTCATCCATCTTCCTTATTGCCAACAAACCTCTCCCTAAAACCTTTTGCTTTCAGGAAAAGTCTAGTCTCCTTGATACAGACCTGAAAACCTTTCCAATCTGGTCCCAGTCTATCTCTAGGGTGATTTGCTGCTTCATATCTCATACCCCTCTCTCCTGCTCACTCCCCCTTCTCCAACACACACCTTGTGTACATATTCCTGTGCCTTTTTGATGCTCCCTTTGCCTGTAACCGTCACCCTCCTTTTACCTGTTTTTAGTGTGTTTACCTTCGAGACAATTTATCCCTTTCTCTTTGAAACCCTCTCGGTACTTTCCTTCTATGCCCTGGACAGAATTAGCTTATTTGATCTTTCTGCTTGTATAGCTCCTTGCTCATACCCCTTAGTCTGACCAATAATTTTCTGGTTGCTTGATATATCTTCCTGCCTTTCTAGACTATGAGATCCTGGAGTATAGGAATCACTTCTCTTTGTAGGCCCAGCACCTACTGAATTTCCATTTTAAGATTGAGACCTTGGGGCACCTGGCTGGTTCAGTCGGAAGAGCGTGTGACTCTTGATCTTAGGGTCGTGAGTGTGAGCCCCACGTTGGGTGCAGAGATTACTTCAATAAAAAAAGAAAAGAAAGGCTGAGACTTAATAGTTTCTGAGTTGAATGAATAAACAACTCATGTTAGCCCTGTAGACAGGAGGTCAAAGATACCTTATTGGGCCACTGCAGACTTAAATCAGGATCCTGATGAAGAAAGATCTTTGTGTATGTGGAATCCAGGAAGACTGCTTCTATGCTAGG
This sequence comes from Ursus maritimus, assembly GCF_017311325.1. Lineage (NCBI taxonomy): Eukaryota > Metazoa > Chordata > Mammalia > Carnivora > Ursidae > Ursus > Ursus maritimus. The sequence goes on from NW_024425119.1 coordinate 43,142,243, forward strand.
GTCCTTTCTCAGGACCTTCCTAATCCCCCAGTATTCAGATTTTTACCCCTTCTATCACCACCTTACCCCATAAACCTGGCTGGGATGTTTCTGTTTTTGAGAGGGGTAGTTATCCAAGGCTTTGGGTGAGGAGGCGGCCTTCCTGCCTCATCCTTACCTCACTCCCCTCGGGAGGAGGTAGTCTCCTGAAACACTCCAGACACAAGAAGCTATTTGACCTTCAACTCCCCACCTGCCCTCCAACCCCCCAGACTTATCTGGTCTGGGAGCAGGAAAATAGCTGTAACTAAGTACAACATTCCATCTCCCTGGCAGGGCCCTGCAAACTCCCAGAAGATCCCAGGGAGGGATGGGCAACTGTGCCTCTGCCTCGGGCCTGGTCATTCCTCCGGCTGCTCCTTCACAACCACCAGAGCTTTTACTCCCTCCTTCCTCCGTGCAGGCTCCCCAGGAGCAAGGCTCTATTAGAGAGTTAATACCTATTCCCTCAATCCTGGTCTAAGCCAGACCATTCCCAGAAAGGGTTTCTAGGCAACTACCAGGGGGACAGAAGGCTAGGAAAATGCAACCAGTCCCCTCTGACTCTAATTCTCATGGGAGCCAACTGCTCACTGGTACAGAAATGATTACCTATTATCGTAAGGCCTTATTCTGGGGAAGAATCTGGTGCAGTTGGACTCCTGTCTCCTGTTGCAGCACGAGCTGTAGACTTCTTCCATCTCTGTGCTGACATTCACGCTGCACACCCGGGGCTCTCCCTTCACATTGTACAGTCCCTGCAGCCTAATAAAGACAGGAGGTGGACTGTGGATATTAGTCATCAGAGGAGCCCCTTTTGCCCCTCGAAGCACCGAGTTTCTCCTATGTCTGCTGACCTCTGGTGGCGGTAGTTTGAACTGTACCCTCCCTTTCTGGTTAGTGGCCTGCCGGCAGGTAATGATACATCTTTTCTCAACAATCTAAATTCAAATATTCAAATACTGCATGAAATGCAAATATTTTTTATTGCTGAATTTTTAATTTGTTTTCAGGCATCACAGAATAATGTAAAAAACAGGTAAGTCTGGAATCAGACTTACCTAGGTTCAAATACTAGCTCTGCTATTTCTGAGCAGAGTGACCTTGGGCAAGTTACGTAAGGTCAGCTTTCTTACCTGTGCAGTGAAAATAATAATAAATCGCTCAGTGGGAGAATGAGATGAGCTGATAGTAAAATGCTTAGCTCTGGCTGTGTCCTAGCCCATAGGTGCTCAATAAAAGTTAGTTTTGTTTTGTTTTGTTTAACCTTCTCAGTAATAGTGATTTTGTTCAGTGTATGACTCAATATGATTTTTTAAATTTTGGTAACATAAAATTTACCATTATACCCATTTTCAATGTGACTTTTTTAAACTCTGAGAAATTTGATATAAGTCTTTTCTGATTCTGGAGTTTGGAAACTGAGGTCAACTTCAGTATGGTCAGTGAAGCCTCTCTTTGCCCAGAGAGCTGCAGATGGGAGCCCTGAAAAGAAGGTATCTTGGGCACAGCTGAATGGCTCTGTGACCTCACTCTGGTTTCCAGCCTCCTAAGGGCTGACAGGATCCAGCACTCTCTTCCAGGGTCAGCAAAGGGCAGAGGCCTGGAGTTAGGCATCACAGGGTTCTCAGCTGGGCCTCTAAGACCCCCTCCTCCCACTCTGCAGAGAAAAGAGGAGGCGGCTGCAGAGAAGAGGATATGAGACCGGTTCTCTGCTCCTCCCTCTCCTTGCTTTTCCCCCACTCCCACCCTCTCCCCCACAGCAGCCGTCTCCCCCACAGAGACTGGGAAGAGGGAGGGGGCGGGGGCGGGGAGTGAGGGATCAGAAGCCCCACGGCGCCCTGTATCTGAAGGAAGCTCTGGCCAGGGCAGCTGTGCTGGTTCAGGCTCCCTCCTCACGCTGCTCGGCCCCTCCAGCATGATGCTGGGGACTCTGGGCCTTTGGGTACTACTTCCCACAGCTGTGCGAGGTAAGTGTCTACAGGGAGGGGCAGGGCCTTTTCACTCACCCACTGAGGGAAAGGGGGACTTGAAGCAGCAGTCACCCCTTTGGAAGAGTGAGCGGGGTGGGTGAGTGAGAGCAAAAAGTAGAGCCATGCGTCCCCATGGTGAGGTCAGGTTCTAGACCTCTGCTGACCCTGTTTCCTCCTATGGCTTTACCATGCTGGTCCTGGGATATGAAACATGTTTTGTCTCTCCTTTTGGCTGCTGCTTTTGCCCCTGCATTCACTCCCATCTTGAACCCTCCCCTCTCCCCACCCTGGGCCACAGCACCCCCAAGCAGGCGGACCTGTGTGTTCTTTGAGGCCCCTGGAGTGCAGGGAAGCACAAAGACACTGGGGAAGCTGCTAGATGCAGGACCAGGGCCCCCCAGGGTTATCCGCTGCCTCTACAGCCGCTGCTGTTTTGGGATCTGGAACCTGACCCAAGACCAGGCACAGGTGGAGATGCAAGGTGAATGGCAAAGTATATAGCAGGTGGTAGCTAGGGTGGGAGACAGGTACATCCTGGGGTGGGGGTGACAGCAGCGGGAGAGGAGGAGAAATGGAATGTGTGGAGGGAAAGAAAAGCCCGTATGAGACGGAGGGGATGCCTCTGATAGAGAAGGGGGTTATCCTCTCTGTTCCTAGACACTATTATGCTCGCTCGCCCCCCCCCTTCTCTCCTCTTGTAATCCCACCCCATCAGGATGCCGAGACAGTGATGAGCCAGACTGTGAGTCCCCCCACTGTGACCTGAGCCCCAGAGCCCACCCCAGCCCCAGGTCCACTCTCTTCACCTGCTCCTGTGGCACTGACTTCTGCAACGCCAATTACAGCCATCTGCCTCCTCCAGGGAGCCCTGGGACTCCTGGCTCCCAGGATCCCCAAGCCGTCCTAGGTAGTCACGCAGGGTGCTGGGGCCTGGTGGGGGCTGGGGCCCAGGTTAGGGTGAGAGGTAGAACCAGGGCCAGTTCTCACCCTACCCCCATCCCAAGTTTTCCTCCTCCTGGCCTTGAGAAGTTGGTTGCCCTGGTGACTGGAAGATAAGGGGCTTGTGACCAAGGTGGGGGTGGGTCCAGAAGCAAGTTCTCTGAGCAGAGGGAGAGGAACAGAGTGGATTTGGGGCAGGGCTCATCGAGGCTGCATCCTTGCCTTACTGTCCAGGCGAGTCCATCCAGATGGCACTGGTGCTGCTGGGGCTGTTCCTCCTGCTGGGCGGCATCATCTCGGGTACTAGTCTACTTCCTCCCTCCCTGGGGACCCCAAGTCACTGCCCCAAAGCTCTGACCCCTCTCCAGGTTCCCCTGACCCCACGGTTCTGAGATCTCCACAGCCTGAGCCCACTACCTCCCACAAAGCCCCTTTCGCAGTCTCCATGCCTGTGCACCCGGACCCAAGGGCTCTTTTCTGCCCCAGCCCTGCTACAGCAAAAGGCCTGCAGAGTGCAAGGTGGGCCAGAGCCAGAGCCAGAGCCAGAACCAGAGCCAGACCCAGGCAGGGACTGGAGTGCTGAGCTGCCCGAGCTGCCCGAGCTGTGTTTCTCCCAGGTGCCCAGGGCTGGCGGGGGTGGGTCCTCCAGTCCCTCCCAGAGGGTGTGCTGGGGAGGAAGCCTGGTCCCGATACCAGCTGAGGCTCGCACCCAGCACCATGTTCCCACCAGGTCATCTGGGAAGGAGGTCACACAGTGGTGTGGGCTGGGCAGCTGCAAGGCGAACTGGTAGCCATCAAGGCCTTCTCCTGGAGGGCTGTGGCCCAGTTCCAAGCTGAGAGGGCATTGTACGAACTGCCAGGCCTACAGCACGACCACATTGTCCGCTTTATCACCGCCAGCAGAGGGGCCCCTGGCCCCCTGTCCTGTGGGCCCCTGCTGGTCCTGGAACTGCACCCGAAGGTGAGGACTGAGGGCATGTGGATGTCTTTGCCTGCGCGTGTGCGCGTGTGTGCGCGCGTGTGCACACATGTGCGTGTGTGCACGCCTGTGTACACATGTGCGTGTGCGTGCGTGTGCGTATGTGTGCGCGTGTGTACGTGTGCGTGCGTGTGCGTGTGTGTACACATGTGCGTGTGTGCGCGTATGTCCGCGTGCGTGTGCGTATGTGTGCGCGTGTGTGTACGTGTATGTGTGTACGTGTGCGTGCGTGTGTGTGCGCGTGTGTGCGCATATGTGTGTGTACGTGTGCGTGCGTATGCGTGCGCGTGCGCGTGCGTGTGCGCGTGCGTGTGCGCGCGTGTGCATGTGTGTGTACGTGTGCGTGTGTGCGTATGTGTGCGCGTGTGCGTGCGTGTGCGTGCGTGTGTGCGTGCGTGTGTGCGCGCACGCGGGCACGGCTGGGTGGCAGCGGGGCCCTGCTTGTGCTTATTCTTCTGCTTCAGATTTCCTCTTCTCTAGAACATTAAAAATTACTTTTTTTTTTGTTTTCTTGGTTTTTTATTAGACAAGAAATACTTGCTAATATTTTAACTCATGAAACATAGAGAAGGAGAAATCAAAACTATTCCTATTCCCGACCTTAAGGAAAACCAGTTGTTAAAGAAATCTCTCCAGGCACGACCCTCCAAACCCGTTTACACACTCCTTCAACAAGTGTTTATGGACCATAAGCCTTACCTCCTGTACTCACACAAACAGCCTCGTCCCCACCTTTGTAGATTTTTCAGAGTAGTGGGGGAGACAGAGGCGAATCAGGGACACACAAAGGCAAGTGTCAAATGTCAAGCGTCAAGTCCAGAGAGAGGAGGTGCTGTGTGAGAAGACTAAGGAAACGGGACTCCGGGGGAGGAACATGAATGGGAAGGATGAAGAGGGTAAGGGAGGCCGGGACCAGACCACACCTGCCCTTGTGGGCCGCCTAAGGACTTGGGACTTGATTAGCCCCTGCAGTCCTCGCCCTCTGAAATCTTGAATTCGGAGAAGTCTCCTCTTTTTGACCATGTGCCTTAATGCCTAGCTCAAAAATCTCTGCTTTCTTGGGTTGGTTGGTTTGCTTCACTTCCCTGGCACACTGAAGGTGCTCAGTAATGTTTGTTGAATGAGAGACGCTAATGCTCCTTCCCCTCCCAGTGTCCACTTGCTCCCCACCTTTCACTCTCCTTCCAGGGGCTCTCCGCAGGGGCCGGCTCTCCCAAACACGCCTGACAGCAAAGGCCCCGTGGTTCACAGGGAGTACCACTACTGAGCTTGCCTGGCCTCGCCTCTTCTGTTTCTGTGGTTGTCTCAAGTCCCTAGGCAGGATAAGGTGGTTACTAGTGAGTGACCCTAGAGTCAGACTGCTGGGGTTCAAGCTCTTCTTGTTTCTCACGAAGTGACTTCCCCAGGTTTACTTAGCTTTCTTTCAAGCTCCTCGTCTATAGGAGACGAGTGCCAGGAGTACACATCTCCTGGGGTTGTGAGGATTACAGGAGGCCTGGCACACGGTAAGCGCTCAGACACTTGAACTAGGGTTACGGTTTTTCCCGTCAGCCTGACAGATGCACGTTCCCGTTCCTCCCCCGCCTCTTGTCTCGGCCTGGATGGATCAGTGTGTCCGTCTGCCGGGAGATGCAGGGGGAAGTCTGTAGATCCATCTCTGGACCAGCCACCTCCGGCTTATGTGTCCTCCTCTTCTCCCTGCTGCTCCCCAGGGCTCCCTGTGCCACTACTTGACCCAGCACACCAGTGACTGGGGAAGTTCCATGCGGATGGCACTGTCTCTGGCGCAGGGCCTGGCATTTCTCCATGAGGAGCGCTGGCAGGATGGTGGGTGAGCTGGAAGTCGGAAGCCATGGGAATCGGGAGCCACACTGCTAGGTTTCTGATTCTCCCTTAGCTCGGAGGGGAAGAATTGGGTCCAAAGAGAAAGGAAGAGGATCCATGCCCCTTCAACCTTGGCTTCTCTCACAGGCCAATATAAACCAGGTATCGCCCACCGGGATCTGAGCAGCCAGAATGTGCTCATTCGGGAGGACGGGTCGTGTGCCATTGGAGACCTGGGCCTTGCCTCGGTGCTCCCTGGCCTCGCCCAGCCTCCCACCTGGGCCCCTACTCAACCCCGAGGCCCCGCCGCCATCATGGAGGTGAGTGCTCTGGGTAAGGCCGCCCAGGATGACGGCAGCGGTGCTGACGGAGACGCGCCCTTTGCCGTGGCCACAGTGCACCAGCACCTAGAGCGCTTGGGACGCTGCTGACTCTAGCTGGGGGACGCTGCATGGACCAGCGCTGCGGCGAGGCGTGCCAGGGACATGGTTCTCGGCCCTCCGCGCCTCTCTCTCCAGGCTGGCACCCAGAGGTACATGGCGCCGGAGCTCTTGGACAAGACTCTGGACCTCCAGGACTGGGGCACGGCCCTCCGGCAAGCCGACGTGTACTCTCTCGCTCTGCTCCTGTGGGAGATCCTGAGCCGCTGCCTGGATCTGTGGCCTGGTAAGGGGGGGGTGACAGCGCCCCCCTATGACAAACCCATCCATTCTAGATGCACCTACCTCCTGCTCAGGAAGTCTGCCCTTCTCCCTCTTGGCCTTTCCACAAGGCGGCACCCCAGGGCTGGTGGACACCTCGTCCCATGTGCCTTTCCCCAGACAGCCGACCACCGCCCTTCCAACTGGCCTATGAGGCAGAACTGGGCAGCACTCCCACCACCTGTGAGCTGTGGACCTTGGCCGTAGAGGAGAGAAGGCGCCCCTACATCCCATCCACCTGGCACAGCTTCACCACAGTAAGAGGCCACCTGCTGGTGGGCTGGGGACCTGGAGGGGGTGGACATGGTTTCAAGGACCTGTCTACCGGGACCAGCCCATCTGCTCCTATCCCCTCTCATCTGCCACCACTCCTGTCTCCTGTTCAGCCGGACCTGGGCAAAATTGCTCCGCACCTCAGCTCTTCCCTCCCACCATAAGTCTCACAGCCCATTCCTGAAACAGACACCTTCCTCCTGCTCAGACTGCCTGCTCTGTCTCTCTCCTCTCCACCATCCGTTAGCCCTGTTTCTCAGTCGTCTCCTCCAGGAAGCTCTCCTTAGCCTTGCTTCTGCCCTGAGCTCTGCTCCCAGGATGGCGGCTCCTCCTGGTACAATGGAGCCCAATATTCAATCCAGTAATCCTCGCCCTGTCCCACACATCTGTGTTTCTGCCATGACCCAATAAAAGCCAGTCCTGGGTAGAAAGGGTTAAAAAAGTGGCCAAACAGTGAAATTATACGGTCTGTATAATTAGTTTCCTAACAGGAAGCCCCTTTCCCTGCTACCTGGTCTGACATTTCCACTGCACATGTATCTGTTGGGTTAAGCATTGTTTGCCTAAGACCCTGGTTGCCTGAAAGGAAGGAGAGTGATTTCCCATCAGCGTGTGAAGTCATTAACCTGAATTAGCCCCTCAGAGGAAAAGGTGGACCCTCTGGAAGACACCCGAAGGACCTGTCTGATCGGGAACAAGACGCAGAGGGCCGGACTGCAGGGAGGGGAAGGGAGGGACGGTCAGAAGAGGAGTGTGCAAAACAGGGTAGTGGTGGACACCTTTCAACTCTGGGGCTACTCAGGGGCCACGGAGGATGCCAGCATTAAGCCTGCTTCCCGTCCTTCCCAGGACCCTGGTGGCCTGAGAGAGCTGCTAGAGGACTGCTGGGACGCAGACCCAGAGGCGCGGCTGACAGCGGAGTGTGCACGGCAGCGCCTGGCCGCCCTGGCCCGACCGCAGGAGGCCCGCCCCTCCCCGGACAGCTGTGCCCACGGCTCCCCACCTCTCTGCCCAGAAGACTGCCTCTCGGCTCCTCCCCACTGCCACCCGCCCTGGTAGGCCTCGGCTGAACGTCTGCTTCTGCAGCGTTCAGCGGGCCCTCGTTCCAGGAACCCTCCTGTCCTGTGTCTCCCTTGTAGACGTGCGGCTTCTGTGTAATCTGTGTACCTGCAAACATAAATCTGGTGATCGGATGCCCGGCTGCTCTGCCTCTCCGCTGCCTTTCCTACTTGCCGAATGCCTGGATCCTTCTGTGGGCCTCCCATGCACCGCAGTCCTGACCAGGGACTAAGGGCTGGGTGTGCATAGGAGAGAGAGAAAGGCAGCTTTATCGCCGTGTCCTTGGGCCTTCCCCCGCTTCGTGTGATCCTGGGCTCCTCCTGTTTCTCTCCTTTTCCTTCTCTACCACAGGCCTTCTTTTGGTGAGATCACATGGCAGTCCTTGGGGAAAGAGGAAACCACTGTTCCGCAGGAGCTCAGAGACGCACATCTCTCCTTGTGGGGCGCCTGCCCAGCGTCCTGAGGCTTGAGTGGGAAGGCACAGGAAACTTGGGTTTTCCCAGAGCAGTTTTCCAGAAGTGGCGAGGGTAGCAGGTGGAGTGCCGTGTGGTGCAGGACAGAGCCGCAAGGAACCTGGGTAGCAGAAGCGTAGGCGTGTGGAGGAGAGAGAAGAGAGGTTCTGTGGAGAATTGTAGGCAAGGCCTTGTGAGCCCTACTGAGAAGTTCTTCCTTCATTTCTTTTCGTGTCTCCTCTACTGGCTTTTCTTTCCCACCCCAGGGCCCTTCCATACTGGGCGCACCACAGGGACGTGGTTCATAGCCCCAGTTCAGTTCTTCTTTTTGTTAAGTGTTGTTTGCTTGTTTGTTTGTTTTTAAGTGATCTCTATACCCAACGTGGGGCTTGAACTCCTGACCTCAAGATCAAGTCCCTTGCTCCTCCGACTGAGCCAGCCAGGTGCGCCTCCCGCCCCCAGTTTAGTTTCTAACTGAGTGCTCTTGGGGAAGTTACATGCTCTTTCTAGGCCTCAGGTTTCTCGTTTGCTAAATCAGGGGGCTGAGGCCTTCTGGTCTAACTCCAGTAGGGCCACGGGAAGGCTTTGACCTCACTACAACAGGAATGATTTCTGGGCAGTGACCAACGAGCCCTGTGTCTTTGAACAAGTTACTTAACCCTAGGAATCTGTTTTATCATGTATAAAATATGGGTACAAATACCCACCCTGCTTGCAGAGTTGATTCAGGGTAAACAAGAAATGGTGACAGGTCTTGTACAGCACCTGGCCTCAGTGGACACTCTATAAAGGGAACAGTTGTGACTGAATGTTGAGATGGTCTCTTGTCCCTTCCCATGTTGCTTGTTCCAGCATTAGCCTCTGCAGGGCCTGTCCCCTCTCGAGCCTGAGACTTCACTTTCCTTCGGAACTCTAATTCTCTACAAGACATCATCACGCGAACAGGCAGCCACCATCTGAAACTAAACGCATCAAAATCCAAGTTCCCGCCTCCCCCTCACCAACAGGACTGCCTTCCCCTCTTCCCTAGTTCTCAAGAGCACCAAGTCTCTTTCTCTCTCTCTTTTGGTAATCTCTGCACCCAACGTGGGGTTCAAACCTGAGATCAAGAGTCACATGCTCTTCCAACTGAGCCAGCCAGGCACTCTGCCCTAAGTTTCTCTTGGTCCTACAGGATCCCAACAAGGAAGGTGTTCTGTCTGCTCTGTGACCCCAACTTGTCCCACCTACCCATATCCAGTCAGTTCTCCAGTCCCACTGAGGTTGCATGGGTAGGGCCCGCTCCGGGCACCATCTGTCTTTTCCTCCTTCTAGGCTGGCAGGCCCTAACTATTGTAATTGCCTCTTGGCCACCTATTTTCCCCTCATTCTTGGTTAAACACCATGCTCTGAATAATCTTTTTTTTTTTTTTAAGATTTAATTTATTTGTTTGAGAGAGAGTGTGAGAGAGAGATAGACTATGAGTGGGGGAGCAGAGGGAGAGGGAGAAGCAGACTCCCCGCTGAGCAGGGAGCCTGATGCATGATTCAGTCCCAGGACCCCAAGATCACGATCTGAGCCGAAGGCAGATGCTTAACTGACTGAGCCACCCAGGTGCCCCCTGAAAAATCTTTTTATTTTTTTTTTAAAGATTTTATTTATTGATTTGTCAGAGAGAGAGACAAAGAAAGCACAAGCAGGGGAAGCTGCAGGCAGAGGGAGAAGCAGGCTCCCTGCTAAGGAATGAGCCAGATCTGGGACTCAATCCCAGGACCCTGGGATCACGACCTGAGCCGAAGGCAGCTGCTTAACCAACTGAGCCACCCAGGCATTCCCCCCCACTGCCGAACAATCTTTAAACGTAACTTTTATTGTGTTGCCTCTGCCCAACAGTCTACTTACTTTTTTCACGACAATCCTGTGAATACCACTTACAGAGGATGAAACCAAGGGCTCAGAGACGTTTAGAAATGTGTGCAAGCCCTCAGATTTTAAATAAAAGAGTAGTGATTTTCAGCCATTAAGAATGATATTTAAAAAACAAAACAAGACTGTGCAACAAATAAGACATTATATATTAATAAAAATTTTAAAATTAAATAAATAAATAAATAAACAAATAAAACAAACCATTGTCAAAAACTAAGATGTACCTCTCTAATTGGAATTAAAACTGTTGTTTAACTTGTAAAAAAAAGAAAAAGTACTTTGCAAATGTTAAAGAACTCTACAAATAAGAAATTAACAAAAACCATAATCTTTCTAACTACTCTAAATAGATGGGACAGGCAGTATTGTTTTTTAAAGATTTTATTTATTTATTTGAGAAAGAGAGTGAGAGAGAGTGCACAAGCTGGGGGAGGAGCAGACAGAGAGAGACAAGCAGACTCTGCACTGAGCACAGAGCCTCATGTGGGGCTTGATCCCAATCCGGGGGCCTACCAAATCTGGGGCCTACCAAAACTCAGGACCCCAAGATCATGACCTGAGCTGAAACCAAGAGTTGGATGCTCAACCAGGCGAGCCACCCAGGCGTCCCCAACAGTAATTATTATCCTGATTTCACACTAAGAAACTCAGTGTGTTCATATGACGGACAACATTCCACAACATCCAAATTGGTGACTGGCTGATCCTGGCTCACTTGTCCTAAAGTACAATTCCTCATTTGTAGTATTAGCTATTAAGATCATAGATTTTTAAATTAAATTAAATTTTATTTTATTTTTAAAGATTTTATTTATTTATTTGACAGAGAGAGAGAGAGAGAGAAAGAACAAGCAGGGGGAGCAGCAGAGGGAGAGGGAGAAGCAGGCTCCCTGCTCAGCAGAGAGCCCGATGTGGGGCTCGATCCCAGGACCCTGAGATCATGACCCAAGCTGAAAGCAGACATTCAACGGGCTGAGCCACCCGGGCGCCCCAGATGTTTTTATGTTTTATTTGAATTCCAGTGAGCTCACACACAGTGCTATACGAGCTTCAGGTGTGTGATTCGGCAGTCCCGTACGTCACCGGTGCTCACCATGACAAGTGCACTCCTCATCATCCACGTTAACTACCTTCAGAACAAACTACAAATACGCAATTCCTTCAGATCCGTGTTTTTATGATATCATAGTGAACTATGTAATACATCCAAAACTTGGTTAGTTTTAAACTGTGAAAGTGACAAATGTTGTAGAACTATATATTTTTTGTTCATTCACTCAACAATTTCACTGAATATCATAAATAAATAAATAAATAAATAAATAAATAAATAAATAAATAAATAAAACAAGGGGCGCCTGGGTGGCTCAGTCAGTTAAGCATCGTCTACCTTTGGCTCAGGTCATGACCTCAGGGTCCTGGGAGTTGGGCTCCGTGTTCAGCAGGGAGTCTGCTTCTCCCTCTACCCTCCCGCCCCCGCTTGTGCTCTCTCTGTCTCTCTCTCAAGTAAATGAAAATCTTTTTAAAAAATGATATTTATGACAACGCCATGAATTATTAGAAATGGATAACGTCACGTGACAAGAATTTACAAACATATCTGACAAGCCTAGCGTCATGTTAAATAAAAAATAAACCTATGATTGGGGCACCTGGTTGGCTCAGTCAGAAGAGCATGCAATTCTGGATCTCCGGGTCATGAGTTCAAGTCCCACATGGGGTATAGAGATTACCTAAATAAATAAAAAAATGTTAAAAATAAACCTGTGATCACAAGAAAAACAAATCGCAATAGTGGAACACTTTACAAAGCACCAACTTGTACTTCTCAAAGCTATCAAGATCATCAAAAACAAAGAAAGTCCAGGGGTGCCAGGCCGGCTCAGTCATTACAGCACGTGGCTCTTGATCTTGGGGTTGTGAGTTTGAGCCCCACATTGGGCGTAGAGATGACTTTAAAATGAAATTTTTTTTTAAAGATTTTATTCATCCATTTGACAGAGAGAGAGCACAAGCAGGGGGAGGGGTAGGCAGAGGGAGAGAGAGAAGCGGACTCCCCACTGAGCAAGAAGCTAGATGCGGGGCTCCATCCGGGGACCCTGAGATCGTGACCTAAGCCGAAGGCAGACATTTAACTGACTGAGCCACCCAGGCGCCCCTAAAATAAAATCTTAAAAAAAAAACAAAAACAAAACAAAGAAAGTCTACAAAACTGTCACAACCCAGAGGAGCCTAAGGAGACCTGAAAAATAATATAATGTGATATCCTGGCTAAGATCCCAGAATAGAGGGGCGCCTGGGTGGCACAGCGGTTAAGCATCTGCCTTCGGCTCAGGGCGTGATCCCAGCGTTATGGGATCGAGCCCCACATCAGGCTCCTCTGCTATGAGCCTGCTTCTTCCTCTCCCACTCCCCCTGCTTGTGTTCCCTCTCTCGCTGGCTGTCTCTATCTCTGTCGAATAAATAAATAAAATCTTAAAAAAAAAAAAAAAAGATCCCAGAATAGGAAAAGGACATTGGGTGAAAACGAAATAAATTTGATTAAAAGTATGGAGTTTAGTTTCTCAATCTTTCTGTAAATCTAAAACTGTTCCAAAAAAATAAAGCTTAGTCCACAAAACTATGACCATCTCCAAAACTTCAGAGAGGCCATAAACACAAAGAACAATGGGAGGGGTGTGGTAAGCATGACAATGCGTACTTGTAGTATTTTTGAGTAGGTGTGTGCTAACATGTCGTATTGAAGGGGTTATTAACATAAAAGCTAGAAAACTTAGATTATAATCTTGGCTCTCCTAACCATGAACTCTTAGAAATGTTTGTTTAATTTTCTCAGAAAATTGAATGAATTATTCTCTAAGTCATTTCCAATCCTATGATTCCATGAGTCTATGATAAAATACTGAAGTCCCCGTTGTAATGGAATATTACTCAGCTATCAGAAAGAACGAGTTCTGGGGCGCCTGGGTGGCACAGCGGTTAAGCATCTGCCTTCGGCTCAGGGCGTGATCCCGGCGTTATGGGATCGAGCCCCACATCAGGCTCCTCCGCTATGAGCCTGCTTCTTCCTCTCCCACTCCCCCTGCTTGTGTTCCCTCTCTCGCTGGCTGTCTCTATCTCTGTCAAATAAATAAATAAAATCTTAAAAAAAAAAAAAAAAGAAAGAACGAGTTCTCAACATTTGCTGCAACATGGACGGCACTGGATGCTAAGTGAAATAAGTCAAACAGAGAAAGACAACTATCATATGATCTCTCTCATCTATGGAACATAAGAACTAGGAAGATCGGTAGGGGAAGAAAGGGATAAAGAAAGGGGGGGTAATCAGAAGGGGGAATGAAGCATGAGAGACTATGGACTCTGAGAAACAAACTGAGGGCCTCAGAGGGGAGGGGGGTGGGGAATGGGATAGGCCGGTGATGGGTAGTAAGGAGGGCACGTATTGCATGGTGCACTGGGTGTTATACGCAACTAATGAATCATCAAGCTTTACATCGGAAACCGGGGATGTACTGTATGGTGAGTAACATAATATAATAAAAAAATCATTAATTGAAGTCCCCGTTGTGAAGATTATTTCACCAAATCCAGTGGTTATCTAGTATGATATTGCTGAATAGTAATTCGTGCTCATAGAGATGTAATATGGGGGTGATAATCGTATTCCGCACACCCAGTTCCCCCTATTATTAACGTCTTACATTAGTATGGTATGCTTGTTACCTTAATGACCCAATATTGCTTTGTGATTAAGTGATTATTAACTAATCTCCATACTTTATAAGTACATTTTTTTAGAAACTTGAAAACATAAATCTCTGAACAGAGCCAGACTCAAGAGAGGGAAACTATGTGGCTGAAGACAGGGCTGGTGGATGGTGGGAAAAAGGCTGATTCTTGACTACCCAACTTTTTTTTCTTTTTTACTTCTTGGATTTTGAACTATTTGCATGTTTCGTCTATTAAAATTTAGTATTTACTTAAAAAGTCTATGCCAGGAAAAAAGATGGAAATATGCCAAAATAATAACAGTAGTGATTCTGTTTGGATAATGGGGACTCAAAAACAGTTTGCTCTTTCTTTCTGCTTTTCTGTTTTCCAAATTTTCTTTAATTCTCATGAATTACTTCATAGAATGGATTGAAAGCACATAAACAAATTTACTGTCACCAGGAAATAGTCCTTGAAAAGCCACACGTGACTTTACATTGTCTCCCTTTGGGATTTAGGGGCATAGCTTGTAGCCATATGTTGTTTGCTGAAATTATTTCATTTGTGAATATCACATTCCCACCTCAACTGTAACTAAGAACCTAGAGGGTGTGGAGGAACATAGTTTATGTTCCTGCCCATTCCTTTATAGCACCCAATTCAGGACTCTGCAAACAGCCTGGTGGACTGCATGAAGTCCTGAGTTCCTGACCCGAATCTGCCACTAGTAACTAGGGTGAAATCTGCAATAAACCATTTTGCCTTCCGAGCCTCATTTTTTTCATCTGTTCAAGGAGGGTGCATTCACTTTTGATGTGCTAAATTTATTTTCGATAAATGTTTTCTGACCCACAGACCTGATAGGAAAAAGATAAAGAGCTTGTCGAGTGGCACATATTTGGTGCTGTGAGAAAGTGTTATGCCTACCTGAAGTTCTTAGCAGGTGAGTGACATGTGTCTCTTGCTGCTTTGAATTCCTACAGTGCCTGCTTTGGGTCTAGAGAAATATCTACAAAATGTCCTATATCTTCAACCTCTTCTCTGGCTGCCCTTACCCTGGAGTGGTAGCTGTTCTTTCTCGCGCATATTCTGGAGGAGGGTATTTTCCTTTCCGTCTGTTGCTGCTTCCAGATCATTTCTCTTTCTCCTCCCAGATCCCAAGCACCTCTGAAATACATGCCATCAGACCACCACTTCCTACTTCGCCTTGTTGTGCTCATTTACAGACCTCCTGGTCACGCCTCTGTGTTTGCTGAACATCCCAGCACCTGCCTCAAGGTGCTTTTCGTCACTATTTCTATCATCTGCATCCTGATGTAGAGAATCTATTTAATCCTTTCTTCTTTGACCCTTTCACGTCCAATGAGATTTTCCTTCACTATCTCCACCAAGAAGTGTTCCAAGCCTTCCACTTTCTGGATACCGCCTCTACCTCCGTTTCGGCTCACTGACTCGAGAGAACCTTTAAGTTCTGCCAAGTTCAACCTTAAGACCTGCCACTTTGTCACCCTCTGTCTTTCCTTATTTACTCAGTTCATTTTCAGAATCTCTTACCGTAATCACCACCATGCATGCACACTTAACAACCTTGCCCTCTTTTCCCTTCCCCTTCCTTGTATTTTCCAGGAAAACCCTAACCCTGGTTAAAGCCAGTTCTTCTATTCCACAGCTGTACCCAAACGTTGGGAGTTTAACTGGAGGAAACCACCACCTGTGCCAACTGGTCCCACTTTACTACTCAGCTCACCAACCTCAAGTGGGCCCTTCATGCTGCCCAGCAACCCTACTACAATTCCCTAATCAACTCATTTGCCCACTTTTTGAGATGACTGTTTCTAACCTTCTCTGCCAACCTCCCTATCAAATGATAACCTTGCTTTTTACTTCCCTGAAGCATAAAAAAAAAAAAAGAACAGCAATCAGCAAAGAATAGTTATTTCTTCCCACTACTCAATCTACCAATGCTTTTGCATCTAGACTTACAGACTCATTTCCCTAGTACAGTAATAAGAGCTGACACCTATATAGGGATTACTATATGCGCAGAGGTGTTCTGAGTCCTTCACATGTATTAAGTTGTTTAAACGTCACTATGAGTTAGGTATCATTATGATTCTTCCTCTTACAGATGGGGAAACTGAGGCCTTGTCCAGAGTCACAAAGTAAGTGTCTGACTCCAGAACGCACTCTCTCAACCACCGCACTATACTCATGAGCTGACCTGTCGAAGGCCATGCCTCCATCGTTTACCGGAACCCCACTCTTCCTGGTCACTTTTTTCCTTCAATTGTCCCTTCTTTCTTCAGCAACTTTGTTTTTTTCTCTCTACTGGATTATTCCCGTCAGTTTACAAACATGCTTCAAACTCTCCCATCTTAAAAAGCCCTTCCTAGGGGTGCCTGGGTGGTTTGGTTGGTTAAGCATCTGACCCTTGCTTTTGGCTCAGGCCATGATCTTGGGGTCCTGAGGTCAGGCTCTGCTCTCAGCAGTGAGTCTGCTTAAGATGCTCTCTCCCTCTGCCCCTCCCCCATTCTCTCTTTTTTTTTTCTCTCTCTCTCTAAGAAAAAAAAGCCCTTCCTAGATTGCCCATCCTCATGACTACTGCACCACCTCTCTGCCTCCTTATTTACCGACACTCCTTGGAAGAATTGCTTTTATTTGCTGTCTCCACTTCCTCATTTCTCATTCTCTTCTCAATTTGTTTCAGGCAAAATTTCGTCTCTACCATGTAATTAGAACTGCTCTTAAAAAGTTCACCATCCTTTCAAAATCCAATGGCCAATTCTCAGACTGCACCCTACATAATTTATCAGCAACATCTGACACATTGGATAGCTTCCTTCTTGAATGCTTTCTTCATACTCTCTTCTGATTTCCCTCTTCCTCACTAGCCACTCATTCTGTATCCTTTGCTTGGTCCTCCTCCCAATTTCTAAACATTGGCATGCCAAAGGCCAAGTGCTGCACCCTCTTCTCTACTCTGGCCACACTTGCCCTCTAGCCGACCTCATCTAGCTCCCTGGCTTTACGTATCCGGATAACTCTCAATTTTTTTCTCTTCAGACCAAACCTCTCCCTGAGTTCCAGATTGCCAAATCCAACTGCTTTCTCAACATCTCCACTTGAATATCCAATAGGCATCCTAAACTTGTCCAAATGTACTCAAATCAGCTCGTCTCTCATTCTCTTTATTTCAGTAAATGGCACCATTTTTTTTCTTTTTTTTTTTCCTCCTATTTTTCAGTTGCTCAGTATCCTTGGGTGCATCCTTGCTTTTTCTATTTCTTTCACACTTCACAACCAGTCCAAATCTGCTAAGCTCTAACCTAAAAACCCAGAGTCTCGCCATTCTCCACAATTTCCATCCATGCCACCAGCATTCCTCCTCTAGACTAAGAGTACCCTCCTAACTGGGCTCCCTCCTTCTGCTGTAACCACCTCTCCCTATCTTGTTCTTTCATCACACGGTAGCCAGAATGATTTTTTTTCTACCTGTTTAACTGTTTTTAAGTGTACAGTTCAGTGACATTAAGTGTATTTACACTGCTGTGCAACTATGACCACCATTCTTCTCTAGCACAAAACTGAAACTCTGAGACTATTAGACAATAACTTTCCATTCTCCTTTTCCTCCAGTCCCCAGCAATTACTTTCTGTCTTTATGAATTTTTTTAAAAGATTTTATTTATTTATTTGACAGAGAGAGATAGCCAGTGAGAGAGGGAACACAAGCGGGGGGGGGGGCGGGAGAGGAAGAAGCAGGCTTCCCGCTGAGCAGGGAGCCCGATGTGGGGCTCGATCCCAGGACCCTGGGATCACGCCCTGGGCCAAAGGCAGACACTTAATGACTGAGCCACCCAGATGCCCCTGTCCTTATGGATTTGATTACTCTAGGCAATGGAATCATACATATTTCTCCTTTTATGTCTGGCTTATTTCACTTAGCATAGTATCTTCAAGGTTTTTTCATGTTTCAGCATGGGATAGATTGTCCTTCCTTTTAAGGCTGAATGATATGCCATTGTACACACACACCACATTTTGTTTATCCATTCATTTGTTTTTTTTTTTAAAGATTTTATTTATTTATTTGACAGAGATAGAGACAGCCAGCGAGAGAAGGAACACAAGCAGGGGGAGTGGAGAGGAAGAAGCAGGCTCACAGCGGAAGAGCCTGATGTGGGACTCGATCCCATAACGCCGGGATCACGCCCTGAGCCGAAGGCAGCCGCTTAACTGCTGTGCCACCCAGGCGCCCCTATCCATTCATTTGTTGGTGGACATTGGGTTTGTTTCCATTTGGGGGTTATTATGAATAATACTTCTATGAACATTGGCTTACAGAATGATTTTTTTAAATGAAAATTAGATCATGTCACTCCCATGCTCAACACCCTTCAGAGACTTCCATTCACACTTAGAATAAAATCTGAACTCTTTTCCATGGCTTACAAGGATCTGTTAATACTCGCACCACTGCCCCTACACTTACTTTGATTCTTTTTTCTCCATAATACATACGCATCACTGTCTGACACTTTATTGCATATTTATATTTTACTTCTTCCAATATTACCTCAGAAAGGCAAGGAATTTTTTCTCTTGTTTTCACTTAATCCCCAGCATTTAGAATAGTACCTGGCTAGCTTGTGAAGTATTTGTTGAATGAATGAATGAATGAATGAATGACAGAAGCACGGTAAGTAATTACTGACTTAATGAATTAGCTGAAATGAGCTTTAAAAGTATTGTTTAATGCTTTAAAAATAATCTGAGTTTAGGGGCGCCTGGGTGGCTCAGTCGTTAAGCTCTGCCTTTGGCTCAGGTCATGATTTCAGAGTCCTGGGATAGAGCCCCACGTCAGGCTCCCTGCTCAATCTTCCTCTGCCCCTCCCTTGCTCATGTGCGCGTGCTCTCTCGATCTCTCTCTCTCTCCCTCTCTCAAATAAATGAATAAAATCTTAAAAAAATAATCTGAGTTTAAATCTGAGGAAGAATTTCCCAATTAGCAGGTAGGTGAAGAGACACATGGAGGACGTTGGCACTCTATGAGGGTCCTGCAGAGAGGTTAAAATCATGCTAGTCTAATAGTAATCACTCATAATATTAATGAGAATCATGATAGTAATACATACTAGCATGTAATATGTGCTTATTATGTGACAGACACATGCTTTTCTCATTCTAACCACTCTAGGAGGTACGTACAATTGCCACTGTTTTACAGATGAGAGAACTGATGGCCCAAGCAGTTTAACTAATTCAAGATCACACAATAAGTGGCAAAGTCAGAATTTGAATCCAGAAGCTGACTGATTCCAGAGCCACCATGTTCTATTCCTCTTTGTTCGTTCGTTCATTCATTCATTCATTCATTCACTCATATAGTTATTCATTTAATAGGTTTTTCATTAATACCCTCCTATGTACCAGGCACTGTGTGAAGTGTTAAGCGTTAATGAACAAAGTCCCTGCTCTCAAGAAGCAATCTAATGTAGAGCGCTGATATTAATCAAGTAATTATCGATTGATTCATGTATAATTATAAACTGAGATGGGTGTGCTAAAGAAAAGGCAAGATTCTACCACATTCTACAACATATGAATCTCACCTGACTACAGTGTCAAAGAGGCTTGCCCGAAGAAGTGATTCTGGAGCTGAGAGTTGATGAATGATCAGGAGTTAATTAGGCGAAGTGGTGAGAGTTGGGGAACGTTCCAGGCTGAAGGCAGTAAGTGCAAAGGCCCTCCTGCAAAAGGAACCAAGGCTGGAGGGATGAAAGAAGCTTAGGGATTGGAAGGCAGAAAGCCAGGAGTGAACAGTATGAGAAGAGACGAGAGGGATAGTAGGGCAAGACCGCTGCAGGCTACAGTAACAAGATTTTGAGTATTTCTTTACTGAATGCCTTGGGGGAAATAGACACTCATATATTGGTGGTGACAATGTAAATAAATATAACCTCTACAGAGAGTAATTCATCAATAACTATAAAAAGTAAAAATATGTTAAATGTCATATATACAAGGCTATTTACGGCAACATTGTTTTTAATAGCAGAAGACTGAAAACAACACAAATATCCATTGACTGGTCAAACATTACGGGACATCATACAAAAGAATAAAAGGAGGTTGTGAAAAAGACTGAGGACACACTCTAGAGGTGTACTGACAGGAAAATATCTTCGAGATGCACTAAGTGGGGGGATGTTGCAAATTAAACTCTGCATACTTGGTTTTTATATTTAAAATGGGGGATGTGCATTTATATCCGTACGTGCTTGATTGTAACGAAGAAACTGTGGAAGTGTAAGTAAGAAACTACAGGGTTGTGTGGGTTGGGGAGGCTGGGTAGATGAAGAACAAGAGTGGGAGGGAGACTTTTCACTTATACGTCTTTACCCTTGTACATTTTCAAATCATGTGAACGTACTACCTATTCAACAAAAATTAACACGTACGTGTAAAAACAATTTTGATCTTTGTCTTAAAGTTAATGCAAAGCCATGGAAGACACCATTTCACACCTACTAGAATGGCTGTACTGATTAAGACAGATAGTCACAAGGGTTGGGCCAGATGTGGAGAAACTGGGAGCTTTATACATTGCTGGTGGGAATGTAAAATGATGTGGCTATTTTGGAAAATAGTCTGGCACTTCCTGAAAAAGCTCAACAGAGTTACCATATGACCCAGGAATTCCTCTTGCAGGTTTACCCAGTAGAACTGAAAACGTACGCTCACACAAAAATTTGTACATGAATTGTCATGGCAGCACTATTCATAAAAGGCAAAAAGTAAAAACAACTAAAATGTCCATCATCTGCTGAATGGATACAAGCTGTGGTATATCCATTCAGTTGCATGTTTTCAGTACTTCCTTCATAAAAAGGAATGAAGTACTGATTCATACTACAACATGGATGAACCTTGAAAATATTACGGTAAGTGAAAGAAGCCAGTCACTAAAGGCCACATATTGTACAATTTTCCATTTATATGAAATGTCGAGAATAGGCAAATCTATAGACAGAATGTTGATAAGCGGTTACTTAGAGCTTGAGGGGCGGGTAGTGGAGAAGTAGGGAGGGGAATGAGGATTGCCTGCTGACTGCTAATGGGCGTGGGATTTTTTTTTTTTTAGGGGGCACAAAGCTATTCTAAAATTAGATAATGGTGATGGTTGCACAGTGCTCTGAATATACTGAAAACCATCGAATTGTACACTTTAAATGGATGGATTGTATGGTATATGAACTATATCTCATTAAGGTTGCTTTAAAAAAAAGAAATAGTTTGGGGGCACCTGGGTGGCACAGCGGTTAAGCGTCTGCCTTCGGCTCAGGGCGTGATCCCGGCGTTATGGGATCGAGCCCCACATCAGGCTCCTCCGCTATGAGCCTGCTTCTTCCTCTCCCACTCCCCCTGCTTATGTTCCCTCTGTAGCTGGCTGTCTCTATCTCTGTTGAATAAATAAATAAAATCTTTTAAAAAAAAAGAAATAGTTTGAAATATTTAACTTCTAAAAGGCATTATGCCCATACAGACACATCAATAATTTCTTTCAAACCCAATCTTCCCAGAAAGAAATAGTGTAGATGTAAATTGCCCTAGAGCTTAAGAAAACATAGGAAATATTCCAATCCACCTCAAAGATTTAGCACAAAGCTTATAGGAAAGTATATCAAAATGTACTATGGTTATGTAAGATAGTATCATTGGAGGAAGCTTGGCAAAGGGTAAATACATGGGAATTCCTGTTTTTTTGCAAATTCTCGTGAGTTTAAAAATTATTTCAAAATAAAAAACATTTTTAAAGTCTATCAAAGTCCTTAATTCAAGATGATAAACTCAGCATAAAATTTATCTTCTTCATATTTTTTGTATCCCACAAATTTGGGATGTAATATTTTCATTATGGCTTAGTTCAAAGTATTTAATTTCCATCATGGTTTATCCTTTGACCCAGAGTTATTTGGAAGACTTTTTGTTTGTTGTCTTAAATTTCCAGATGTATGTTTGCATTTATATTTTACATTGTGATCAGAGAATATGGTATGTATTGTACAATTCTTTGAAATTTGAATTATATTGGTTGAGACCAATTTTTTTTTATAAATCTTCTAAGTATGCTTAGGAAGAATGAGTATTTTTAAGTTTTGGGTGCATGGTTTTCTATGTTTATTAAATCAAGCTTATTAATTGTGATTTTTTTTTTTTTTTAAAGAGGCCATTGCAGCAATCCAGTCGAGATGATGACAGGTTGGAAGCAGGGAAGATGGAGAGAAGTGGAAGGAATTCAGATTTATTTGGGAGACAAAACGAACTCTTCGTGGTGTTGGAAGGGGACAAGGGAAAGGTGAAGGAGAGAGCCATCAAGGATGACCTCCTTGGTTTCTGCCTTTCGCAATTCGACAGATGGCAGAGGTATGCAACTGAGACAGGGAATCCTACGAGGGATTAGGAAATCTCTGTATTTCCCCCGAGAATGTTTCTTTACTTTCCACGGCGGATAAGAGGAAGGTGGCGAAATTGAGGCGTGGGGTTGAGACTCAGCAGCTCTCCGCCCTCTCTTAAGCGCTCTGCATATATTCGTGGTACGATGCTTACCACGGTGTATTACTCACCTTACAAAGTGTCGCACCCACCGGTCTAGGAGCTCAGAGGGCACACGCTGAGCTTCCCGGCCGCCTCTCCAGGGACTTTGCCCAGAAACTGACTCCACCCCTTTCTAGGGCTCTATTGGCCCCGCCCCCAGGGATTTCCGGCCCGCCCACTCCTCTGCATCCGCCTAGTCCCCAGCAGAGCCCCGCTCCACCCCTATTGCGACCGTTGTCCTCCAGCCTTGCTGGGACTAGAGTGATTGACGAGTGTGTTCTCCAATCACTACGCCGAAAGACCAAGTGATTGCCAATTAGGCGGTTGCAGAGGCGGGTGCTGAAGCCTAGGGTTGGGGGTGACCAGGAAGTGAGAACCGAGGATGAGTCAAGCCCAGGCTGTGGTGTAAAGGTGACGGGGCATCCGGATTCCCCAATTTCCTCCTTTCCTCGTCCCTAGGTCAGGGGTGCCTTCGCAACTAGGATCCAGGATCTCCATTTGGCCTTTTTAATGTGGAAGGGGGTGTGTCTACATAAGTAAGCAGTTGAGGTTCTTTTCTGAACTCCTTCTCCGTTTCGCCGAGAGGCGGGTCTATCTCGTCGCCTGGGGGTCCTGGTTCCCTCTCCGACTCCCGGGGTGGGGGCGGTGCAATTGTTTAAGATCCTTCCGTAGCCTGTGCGTGGTGAAAGTCTTCCGGACTCAGTCCCGGAAAGGGAGGTGAGGGATGAGGACCGGGAGGACTTTGCCCCTCTCCTGAGGCGTTAGAGACCTCCAGCTGCGGCCAGAGGTAGTAAGTATAAGGTGGAGGGGCCCTGGGAGCTAGATCCCGGTAGTTAGGAAAGTAGGGGGGAAAATAGGTGCTGAGGGCGAAGGAACGGGTGGAAAAAAAATATTTATGTGGAGGTCGTGGTAGTTCTCGGAGTCTCTCCGAGAGGGGCTTGCTTCCACCTCGGCGCCATCAGCTTTTTGCCTTCCTTTCTTTCTCCTCAGGCTAGAGGAAACACCTGAACATGTGGAATCCCAATGCCGGTAGGTGTTTGGGGGGATCTCTTTTCCCACCGCAACCCCTCAACCTCCAGATGAGCCCCACAATAGGAAGTTTCTGTCGGTTTTTCCTCCCGCTCTCCCACCTGCCAAGCAGTCAAACCACAGCTGACCGATGCTTCTCTCTCCTTAGACTTCACTTGTCTCCCTCTCTCCCCAGCCCTACCAGAGCTCTGAGCTTTGCTCTACTCTGCGGGTTTGTCTCCCCTCCGCCCCATTCTCCTTCCTCACCTTTGCATTTCCCTTTAAGTATTGAGTGAGAAACTGAATCCTCTTTTTTTTTTTTTTTTTTTGTCCTTGTTTGTTGTCAGAGGCTCTGAGCTGTTCTAATCTTCATTTATTCTTTGCTTCTTCCACCAGGGCAGCCAGGACCAAATCCATATCCTCCTAACGTCGGGTACCCTGAAGGTTCCAATCCTGCCCATCCACCGCCTGTAAATCCTCCCTATCCTCCAGGCCCCTTTCCAACTCCCCCAGGAGCTCCCCAGGGGAATCCAGCTTTCCCCCCAGGTGGGCCCCCTCATCCTGTGCCGCAACCGGGGTATCCAGGATGCCAACCCCTAGGTCCCTACCCACCTCCCTACCCACCACCTGGTCCTGGCATGCCTCTTGTGAATCCCGTGGCACCCGGCATGGTAGGACCGGGAATGGTGATGGACAAGAAGATGCGGAAGAAAATGAAGAAAGCTCATAAAAAGATGCACAAACACCACAAACATGGCAAGGTCAGTGCCCTCTGGAGCCTGGCTAGGAAGGGGTGCCCCCACAGAGGGACTAGGCTGGCAGGGGTGGGCAAGGGGGATCTGCAGTCTGAGGACATGGAGCAGCCATCGTTTTGCTCTGGTAGATGGTTCTTCTTTGGAAAGTATTCCCACTGGTAAGAATCTGATTATCTTGAAATAATTAGGCTAATTGGGCCTTCTGTTAAGGAGGGGCTACACTGAGCCTTAGAAGAGATAACAGAATCAAAAGCCCTTCCTGTCTGTTTTCCCTCTCCCAGAACTTCTGCTCCACTCCCATCCCCAGAAGCTTGTTTGTTTTAGCAAGTTAGACAGACCCACCTTCAGTGTTCTCAAGGTTTTGTGTTAATTACAGGGACCTTTTTGTCCTACCACCCAGCAGGACTCTCATTGACTCTCAGCCTCAAACAAAACCTAAATTTCGTGCTCAGCCCCAAGGCGAGTAATCTTCGTTCTAGAAGAGTGTTAACTAACAAGTAGCTCTGGAAGGACAGAACCAGCCTGGATCTTGTAGAGGCCTTAATTTACATTTTACTGCCTAGTGTGTATTTGCCTTGGGGCTGTGGGCCCTACTTCCTGGTTCTGGAGGTTTGGCGTAAGTTTGGAGAGAAGGAATGGTGAGATTGAATGGAGGGAGAAATTACCCCGGAGAGACTAAAAAATGTTTTTGATGACAGTTGTTGGGAGTGTGCGTGTAAAGAACCTTGACTAGTACTGTCCCCACCTTCTCTCCCACCTTCCTCACTCTCTCCCATTTGGGGCTTAAAAGTAGAGCTAGATGGGCACCCAGATGCTGGTTCTGCTCACTTGCCTTAGACCCATAGCTACGTGAACTTTCCATGCAGCCAACCAGTAAGCATTTGTAAGGCCGCAGCTGTCTTCTAGCACTGTACTACGCTGGCATCAATAATTTATTCCTTGCCCAGGCCCTGGCTCAGGTAAAGAAAGTTGGAAACATGCTCCAGGTGCAGGATTAAGTTCTGTGCTCTGATTAGGAAGATTTAATCCATTCCTGTATGTTCACTGCTGAAGGAAATGTTTGCTTTTGCTGTTTAAGGGACAGTCTGTTTCAAGAGTCCTGACCTTCTTAGGAAGCAAGGGGTGCTTGGGTGGAGGGGTAGAGCACCAAAGAATGTTCCACGGAGTGATCAAAGGTCATTGGATCTGATGCTGTCTCCTTTCCCATTTCCCGTTACAGCATTCCTCCTCCTCCTCCTCCTCTTCCAGCAGTGACTCTGACTGAATACAGGGCCTGGACCCTTCCCTCAAGCCTCTCCAGTTCCGCTCTCCCATCAAGCTTCAGATGCCATCTTGTACTGGGGAAAATTAGCCCTTGTGCCCCTTCTCCCTCATCCCCCAATCTGAGCCTTCCTCTGCTGTTCAGCCCTAACTGGCTAGGGAAAATGGGAAAAGAATTACCATGGGCTAGCAAAGACCGTCTTCTCACTACTTGGGTAGAACTTTTAGCTGATGAGTTTAGCAGGAGAACTATTTCTGGAGGATGGTGAGACCTTGGAGCTTAATGCTGAAGATGAGTTTAAGATCTGTAAAATACGATTTTTTAAAAACTTTCTTTTGTAATACGTGTAGTTGGGAGGTGTTGTGGAAATCTAATTATGGAAAAAAGGAAACTGTGCCGTTTTTGTAATGGTGGCTGGCATACTTTGGTGATTAGTGGCAAATAGATATTTCCAGGCGCCTTTATTGATTGTACTAACTGTAAGGCTGCTGGGAGGTGGAGTCCGTTTGGTTGATAAGCTCTGCTTTTCCTTTTTGGAATCTCACTCCTTAGCTCAGTAGACTGGCTTAGGTCCTTCTCAGTCTCCACCTCTCAGTCCAAATAAAGCTTCTTTTCCTGGTCTCTGTTCACCTGTGCCGTTACCTTGGTTGGGCCCAGTACATTCTACTACTTCTGCTGCCCTTCCACAGACCCTCCAAAGTGTATCAGTTTTACAGTAAGGAACCAGAGCGTCAGTGAGGAAGACACCATATGTGCCTATGTTTCCTAAGTGGGAGGAACCTTAAGAATTCGTTCAGGCTACTGGGATGGATCCTTACTGTCTTCCCTTCAATGAAAATACAGGTCTTTAGCATAAGTTTTCATATCTGCTACAGAGATTGTTCGACCCTGGCTGCCCATCAGCTCTCAGAGAATAATTCAGAGTATCGTGGGTTTTTTTAAATTCAAGTTAGTTAACATATAGTGTATTAGTTGTTTCAGGGTGAGAATAATTTTTTAAAATTTTTAAAGATTTTATTTATTTATTTGACAGAGAGCTACAGACAGAGCACAAGTAGGCAGAGCAGCAGCAGAGGGAGAGGGAGAAGCAGGCTCTCCACTGAGCAGGGAGCCCAATGTGGGGCTCGATCCCAGGAGCCTGGGGGTCACAACCTGAGCCGAAGGCAGACACATAACCGACTGAGCCACACAGGCGCCCCTTGGGGTGAGAATAATTTAGGGTTTTGCCTTAAATCTGTTGAATGAGGGGGTGCCTGGGTGGCTCAGTCAGTTAAGCATGCAAGTCTTGGTTTTGGTTCAGATCCTGATCTCATGGCTGGTGAGACTGAGCCCCTCAGTCAGCACTAGTTTGCTTGGATATTCTCTCCCTCTGCCCCTTCCTCTGCTCTCTCTCTCTCTCTGTCTCTCAAATAGATAAATCTTTAAAAAAAAATTTTTTTTTAAATTATTGAATGAGAGTCTTAAGGATGGGGCCCTACAAATCAGTTTTTTTTTTTCCAAGTAGGCTCCATGCCCAGTGTGGAGCCCAATGTGGGGCTTGAACTCGTGACCCTGAGATCAGGACCTGAGCTGAGATCAAGAGTCGGATGCTTAACTGACTGAGCCACTTAGGTGCCTCCACAAATCAGTATTTTTAAGAAAACGTGGGTGATTATGATACACAGCTGGAATGGACGGCCCCGATTTACTATACGCCATGCCTGGTACTACACGTCAGGTTCTCAATGATCTGCTGAGGAAAGGAAAAAGATACCCTAGAAAACTAATTAATAAAGATAGATGCTATAAAATGCCAGAGGGCTATAAACCTAGAAATAAGTGGGAAGGGTAGGAGGGGTCAAAGATGACTTCCCAGGAGAGGTGACATTTCAACTACATCTTGGGCCTGGAGCATGAAAAGTATGAGCAGAAAAAAAATGAAAGAATGATTTACCAAATGGAGCAGGGGAAGGAGCCAGGAAAGGCATGTATGCTTAGGTACAGAGTCAGAAATTTCCATAGCATGTTTGGGAATCATAGGTCTCCCAGTGGGGCTAGATTGGTTTTCTAGAAAATTGTTTATTGAGGAAATACTGTGTTCTGGGTGCTGAACCTACAAAGATGAATAAAACCATCCCTGTTGTTCGTGATCTGCAAGATCTAATGGAACAGATGGACATGTAAATACGTTATTATAATACTGTAAAAAGGACCACAAGAGAGACATGGATCAAGCAGTGGGGGAACGAAGGAAGGAGTGACAGTGCCACTGGGGAAATGAGCTAGGTCTGGGCTGTGCCTCGGGGTAAGTAGGAGTTGCCCAGTTGGTAAATAATACCAGCTAACACGGAGCATTTACCGCGTGCCAGGCTCAGGGTGCTTTACTTTCATAATTTCTTTTTTTTTTTTTTAAGATTTTATTTATTTATTTATTTGACAGAGATAGAGACAGCCAGCAAGAGAGGGAACACAAGCAGGGGGAGTGGGAGAGGAAGAAGCAGGCCCATAGCAGAGGAGCCTGATGTGGGGCTCGATCCCACAACGCTGGGATCACGCCCTGAGCCTAAGGCAGATGCTTAACCGCTGTGCCACCCAGGCGCCCCTACTTTCATAATTTCTATACTCAACAGCAGCTCTGTGAGGTAGGTACTGTTCCTCCAATTTTAGAGGTAAAGGAAACTGAAGCAGGAAGTGGTTCAGTCAGGATTCAAACTCAGGCTGTCTGGCTCCTGATTCTGTGCTCTTAACCCAGTGGATTCCAGGCAGAAATAGCAGTTTTGCAGAGTCACAGAGTTGTGAAAAGGGGCAGGATAAGGGGCGCCTGGGTGGCTTGGATGGTTGGGCATCTGCATTTGGCTCAGGTCCTGATCCCAGGGTCCTGGGATCAAGCCCCACATCGGGCTCCCTGCTCGGCAAGGGCGGGGTGGGGGGAGGTTCTGCTTCTCCCTCTGCCTTTCCCCTAGCTTGTGCTCTCTGTCTCTCTCTCTCTGTCTCTCTCTCTCTCTCAAATAAATAAATAAAATCTTAAAAAAAAAAAAAGTTACAGGATGAAAGTTAGGAGTTTTTCAGCCTGAGTTACCATGCAGGAAATGAGGCTGAAGTAGGGGAGATGGATTAGAGGAAGGAGTAGACTTGAGAGATGTTTCTGAGGTGAAACCCACAGGGGTTTGGGGATTGAGTGTGGGGCTTGAAGAACAGGGAAGGACCATTTTTAGTTGGCTGTATTGCATCTATGATTGCCCCTGAGGTGAGTTATGCCAAATAAATGCTTGAGGTCTTCCTATATTTTATTTATTTATTTATTTATTTATTTATTTATTTATTTATTTATTTTAAAAGATTACTTATTTATTTGACAGCTAAAGAGAACACAAGCAGAGGAGAGGGGCAGAGGGAGAGGGAGAAGTAGGCTCCCCGCTGAGCAGGTGGCCTGATACTTGGCTTGATCCACCCCGGGATCATGACCCCAGCCAAAGGCAGACGCTTAACAGACTGAGCCATTCAGGCGCCCCTTCCTGTATTTTAGAGCTAGCTTCTAATGTTATAGGAAATCCAAGGCCAAGGCCTGCTTTTGCAGTATCCTGGATTTGAGGGCCATTCTAATGTTATATTCCAGTTATTCTCCATTTGCATTTATTCTTCAGCTCCTCCTTTTTCAGGAGAAGGGAGATGTGGGCATAGGGGGATTGTGAGGGGAAGAGAAACAGATGTTGACAGCCTAGAAATAAGGAGAGACATAGAAGTGGTACAGGGGGGAAACACAAAGAGAAGCCAAGAAATTAAGGACAAAACTCACTGACCCCCTTTCTCCCCACTCTTTTTTTTTTTTTTTTTTAATTTATTCATTTGAGAGAGAGAGCACAAGCAAGGGGAGCAGCAGAGGGAGAGGGAGAAGCAGACTCTCCGCTGAGCAGGGAGCCCAACATGGGACTCGATCCCAGGACCCTGGGATCATAACCCGAGCCAAAGGCAGCCGCTCCCCCAACTGAGCCACCCAGGAGTCCCGGCCCTTTCGCCCCACTCTTAAACATGAAGAGCACATCCCTACTTGGCGTTCCTTTTTTTTTTTTTTTTTTTTTTTTTTAAGAAAGAGAGCCATACCTTTCTTTTTTATTATTATTATTATTTTTAAGATTTTATTTATTTGACAGAAAGAGACAGCGAGAGAGGGAACACAAGCAGGGGGAGTGGGAGAGAGAGAAGCAGGCTTCCTGCTGAGCAGGGAGCCCGACGTGGGGCTCCATCCCAGGATCCTGGGATCATGACCTGAACCAAAGACAGACGCTTAATGTCTGAGCCACCCAGGTGCCCCCCTTCTTGGCATTTCTAAGCCATATGCAGACCGCCTTGCT
>NW_024425119.1:43172043-43213596 GCF_017311325.1 Ursus maritimus
TTTATTTATTTATTTATTTATTTATTTATTTATTTATTTATTTATTTTAAAAGATTACTTATTTATTTGACAGCTAAAGAGAACACAAGCAGAGGAGAGGGGCAGAGGGAGAGGGAGAAGTAGGCTCCCCGCTGAGCAGGTGGCCTGATACTTGGCTTGATCCACCCCGGGATCATGACCCCAGCCAAAGGCAGACGCTTAACAGACTGAGCCATTCAGGCGCCCCTTCCTGTATTTTAGAGCTAGCTTCTAATGTTATAGGAAATCCAAGGCCAAGGCCTGCTTTTGCAGTATCCTGGATTTGAGGGCCATTCTAATGTTATATTCCAGTTATTCTCCATTTGCATTTATTCTTCAGCTCCTCCTTTTTCAGGAGAAGGGAGATGTGGGCATAGGGGGATTGTGAGGGGAAGAGAAACAGATGTTGACAGCCTAGAAATAAGGAGAGACATAGAAGTGGTACAGGGGGGAAACACAAAGAGAAGCCAAGAAATTAAGGACAAAACTCACTGACCCCCTTTCTCCCCACTCTTTTTTTTTTTTTTTTTTAATTTATTCATTTGAGAGAGAGAGCACAAGCAAGGGGAGCAGCAGAGGGAGAGGGAGAAGCAGACTCTCCGCTGAGCAGGGAGCCCAACATGGGACTCGATCCCAGGACCCTGGGATCATAACCCGAGCCAAAGGCAGCCGCTCCCCCAACTGAGCCACCCAGGAGTCCCGGCCCTTTCGCCCCACTCTTAAACATGAAGAGCACATCCCTACTTGGCGTTCCTTTTTTTTTTTTTTTTTTTTTTTTTTAAGAAAGAGAGCCATACCTTTCTTTTTTATTATTATTATTATTTTTAAGATTTTATTTATTTGACAGAAAGAGACAGCGAGAGAGGGAACACAAGCAGGGGGAGTGGGAGAGAGAGAAGCAGGCTTCCTGCTGAGCAGGGAGCCCGACGTGGGGCTCCATCCCAGGATCCTGGGATCATGACCTGAACCAAAGACAGACGCTTAATGTCTGAGCCACCCAGGTGCCCCCCTTCTTGGCATTTCTAAGCCATATGCAGACCGCCTTGCTGTTGTTTTGGTATTGTTATTTCTCAAAAATTTTCTTTTTAAAAGCTAAAAGTAATACATATACTTGGGGAGAAGATTGTAATTTTTTAAAGTTTTATTTATTTAAGTAATGTCTACGCCCAGTGTGGGGCTTGAAGTCACAACCCCGAGATGAAGAGTCCAGTGCTCTTCTGACTGAGCCAGCTAGGCACCCTGTAATATTTAAAAACAGTTTTTTTAAGGGGGTGCTTGGCTGGCTCAGTTGGTGGAGTGTGCAACTCTTGATCTCACGGGTGTGAGTTCAGGCCCCATGTTGGGTGTAGAGATTACTCAAAAATAAATACATAAAAAATCTTTAAAAACATTTATTTTTTTTTTTAAGTGAGCTCTATGCCCAATGTGGGCTGAACTCACAACCCAGAGATCAAGAGTTGCATGCTCCATCAACAAGAGCTGGTGAGGTGCCCCAGATTGCAACATTTTTTTAAAATAAAGATTTATTTATTTATTTATTTATTTATTTATTTATTTATTTATTTATTTTGGGGGGGAGGGGCAGAGGGAGAGAATCTTTTAAGCAGACTCCCTGCTGAGTGTGGAGCCCAACACAGGACCAACCCTGAGATCACCACCTGAGCTGAAACCAAGAATAGGACACTTAACCGACTGAGCCACCCAGGCACCTCCAGATTGTAAGATTTTTTTAAAAAAGATTTTATTAGAGAGAGAGAGTGAGCGAGCGTGCACACAAGGGCGGGGAGGGGCAGAGGGAGAAGCAGACTACCCCGCTGAGCAGGGAGCCTAACTGGGGCTAGATCCCAGGACCCTGAGATGGTGACCTGAGCCGAAGACAGAGGCCTAACCCACTGAGCCACCCAGGTGTCCCAGGTTGTAACATTTTTAATAGAATATTCAGTGAAAAGATTCTCCTCTTTCTCGGATTCCTAGCTTCCTCCCTAAAGCCAACCACAACTACCATTTTTGCAAACTTCCAGAGCTCTTCTTTGCATAGTCAAGCCCACCCCCCACCCCCTGCTTTTATTTCTATCTTACATTGTTCCTATTGTCCCCCTCCCCTGCTTTATACGGGAACATACTATAGGCCCTCTTTCGGGCCTAACATTATCTCATTTAACCATCTGTCTTGAAGTTGAGTCCATGTGTGCTAGTGCATATAACCTTGTTTTAACATCATTCCATTTATTAATCTTTCGTTGTTGGAATTTTAGATTATTTCCAGTCTTGCTATACACTTAACTATTGCAGTGAACATTTTGGACATTTATCTTTTTTTTTTTTTTTTTAAGATTTTATTTATTTACTCGACAGAGGCAGAGACAGCCAGCGAGAGAGGGAACACAAGCAGGGGGAGTGGGAGAGGAAGAAGCAGGCTCATGGAAGAAGCAGGCTCATAGCGGAGGAGCCTGACGTGGGGCTCGATCCCATAACGCCGGGATCATACCCCGAGCCGAAGGCAGACGCCTAACTGCTGTGCTACCCAGGTGCCCCTGGACATTTAGCTTAACTAGAGGTTGAAAATCGGATGTCCGTAGCTATATCTGGCTGAGTTTTTTTTTTTTTTTTTTGGACGGCCCACTCGCTGTGTTAAATATTGGACATTTTCTTTTTTCCTTTTAAAGATTTATTTATTTATTTTTAGACAGAGAGCACAAGCGGGAGGGGCAGAGGGAGGAGAGCAGACTCTGCACTTAGAGCCTGATGTGGGGCTTGATCTCAGGACCCTCAGATCATGACTTGAGCTGAAACCAAGAGTCAGATGCTTAACAGGCTGCACCACCCACGTGCTCCAATATCAGACGTTTTCAATAAAGTCTTATATTTTCAGGGGCGCCTGGGTGGCTCGGTCGCTAAGCGTCTGCGTTGGGCTCAGGGCGTGATCCTGGCGTTCTGGGATCAAGCCCCACATCAGGCTCCTCCGCTGGGAGCCTGCTTCTTCCTCTCCCACTGCCCCTGCTCGTGTTCCCTCTCTTGCTGGCTGTCACTCTCTCTGTCAAATAAATAAAATCTTAAAAAAAAAAAAAGACTTATAGTTTCAGCTGTAAACTAGCAACAGTGGGTTCACAATCCTAAAGGCAGAAATTCTGGCCCTAAGTAGTCATTCCTTATGGATGGGTCCTGTGCTCTCCAGCCTTATCACCTTTCAACTTCCTGTTGCCTCCTTTCTCTCCATTACGTGACCTATGTCCTGAGAGCACTGGGTTTGCGCCCTAATTTGTGCAACAGCATAAAGCACTAAAGATGGTCGTTCTCAAAGGTGTTTCTCTTAGGCCTTCACCATCTTGTGTCCACGAGGGGAATCTGGGATTCTGCCATTCTCTTCTTACTATAAACAAAGTATAGCAAGGTTTCCACACCAATTGAGAATGGGGAAGTATAGGAAACCCATGAGGTCTAGAATATAAATTGACACTTAGCTTTGGGGATTGCCGGTCATGGGATGAGTCTTTAGTTTGCTGCCTTTTTGGAATCATTCTCCCTATGTCAGGTTGCTTTATGGCTCTAGGCAAACTCGCTCTCTTCTTTCCCCTTTTGAGAGGAATTTACTGATTCATAAAATCATCAGGTATTGCATTCAGTGCATCTCATCTTTCTCTTTCAAAGCTGACTGCCAATGTTGCCCAGCGCTAGGAGAAACCATGCTATTGTTAGTAAAGGGTGATGTTATTTTACCAAAAAATTTTTAAAGATTTTATTTGTTTATTTGACAGAGAGAGAGGGAGAGAGAGAACACAAGCAGGGGGAGTGGCAGAGGGGGAGGAAGAAGCAGGCTCCCTGCTGAGCAAGGAGCCTGATGTGTGGCTGGATCCCAGGACCCTGGGATCATGACCTGAGCCCAAGGCAGATGCTTACCCGACTGAGCCACCCAGGTGCCCCTATTTTTTAAACTTTTACTTGATCTTTGTTTTGTCTTCAACATTAGAGGTGACTTCTGGGATAGCTACTCACTTCCACCCAAGCTCTTAGGGTCTTTGGGGTATAAATGACCCTAGGGCAAAAATATTTTTTTAAGATTTTTTTTTTAAGATTTTATTTATTTATTTGAGAGAGGGAGAGAGAGAGAGAGAGCACGAGCAGGGGAGGAGACGGAGCCAGAGGGAGAGGGACAAGCAGACCCCGTGGCAGAGCAGAGAGCCTGACTCTGGGCTCAATCCCAGGACTTTGGGATCATGACCTGAGCCAAAGGCAGATAATTAACTGACTGAGCCACCAGGTGCCCCTCAAGGGCAAAATCTTGAGGTTAATCTGATCTGCACAGGCCTCACAGTAAGTCTGCTCCTTAGTTTGATTTGAAATGTTAGTGTCCTGGGGCACCTGGCCAGCTCGGTCAGAAGAGCATGCATCTCTTGATCTCAGGGTTGTCAGTTTGAGCCCCATGTTGGGTGTAGAGATGACTTAAATGAATAAAACTTTTTTTTTTTTTTTAAGATTTTATTTATTTATTTGACACAGAAAGAGACAGCCAGCGAGAGAGGGAACACAAGCAGGGGGAGTGGGAGAGGAAGAAGCAGGCTCCCAGCAGAGGAGCCTGACGTGGGGCTCAATCCCAGAACACTGGTATCACGCCCTGAGCCGAAGGCAGACGCTTAACGACTGCGCCACCCAGGCGCCTCTAAATGAATAAAACTTAAAAAAATTTTTTTTGAGGGTACTGAGTGGCTCAGTTGGTTAAGCGTCTGCCTTTGGTCCAGGTCATGATCCCAGGGTCCTGGGATGGAGCCCCATGTTGGGCTCTCTGCTCAGCGGGGAGCCTGCTTCTCCTTCTCCCTCTGCCTGCAGCTCCACCTGCTTGAGCTCTCTCTGTGTCAAATAAATAAATAAAATCTTAAAAAAATTTTTTTTTTTAATGTTAGTGTCCCAACATTTTCTTTCTTTCTTTCGGTTTTTCCCCAACATTTTATTTCCTTTCCTCTCTTTCTGTATTTGGTTTGCCCCTTGCCTTTGCCAATGACAGACTTCTTTTTATTTCTCACATTGTTTCTAATACCATCCCCCCACCCCCACCCCAGACCTGGAATCCCCAAGCTGTGTTTTTCACTTCAGGAAGCTGTTCCTCTTCAGATGGCTCCACTGAATTGGGGTTACCCAATAAAACTTACTAATATTAAGGCCAGAACTCACACCTAAAGGACTTGAACAAGGTTCAGTAATAACCCTGTGTTTGCTTTCTCTTAATTTCCTTCTCCTTATTTTGTCTTATTCCCTGCCAGAGCTCTTCTGGGCTTCTTGTTGTTTTGTTCTGTTTTGTTTGAAAGATTTTATTTATATGTTTGACAGAGAGAAAGCTCAAGCACAAGCAGGGTGAGAGGGGAGGGGCAGGCAGAGGGAGAGGGAGAAGCAGGCTCCCCTCTGAGCAGAGAGCCCAACATGGGGCTCCATTCCAGGACCCTGAGATCATGACCTGGGCAAAGGCAGATTGAGCCACCCAGGCGCCCCTTTTTGTTTTGTTTTTTACAAAAAGTTCTAATATGGAAATTTACAGACAGACACATAAAGTAGTTTAATGAACTCCTATATTCACATCACCTAACCTCAGTAATTATCAACATTTTGCCAATCTCATTCCATTCCACATAGTGTTTCCAATTTTTATTATAAAAATTATTTTTTAAAAGTTTAAAGAACAGTGTGGTGATTACCCATAAACCTACCACCCACACTAAACAATTGTTAACGTTTTCCTATATTTGCTCCGATATACCTACGTGAATCATTTGAAAGTCTGTTGCATACATCATGACCTGTCACCCATAAATACTTCATCATGCATCTCCTAAACAGCATTTTTCCTGCATAACCACAATTCCATTATCACACTTAAGGAACAATTTTTAAAAATGTTTATTTAAGTAATCTCTACATGCAACGTGGGGCTCATATTCACAACCCCAAGATCAAGAATCGCGTATTCTTCTGACTGAGCTAGCTGGGCACCTCTCACACTTAAGAAAATTAACAATACTTCCTAATATTAGCTAATATTCAGTTCATTTGGATTTCCTCAGTTGTCCCAAAAATGTCTTACATTGCTATTTTTAAATTTTATTTTATTATTTTTAAAGATTTTATTTATTTGAGAGACACATAGAGCACAGAAGAATGAGAGGGAGAAGCAGATTCCCCACTGAGCAGAGAGCCCAACGCACGGCTGGATCCCAGGACCCTGAGATCATGACTTGAGCCAAAGCCTGATCTTAACTGACTGAGCGACCCAGGTGCCCTGATAGCTATTTTTTAAATAAAAAAAAAAACCAAAAAACAAGAACCACACGTTACATTTATTACTGCCTTTTAAATTTCTCCTTTTTCTTCTCTCTACCTCTTCTTCCTTCTTTTCCATTACACTGCCTTTTTAAAGAGACTGGGGTAGGGATGCCTGGGTGGCTCAGTCAGTTGAGCGGCTGCCTCCAGCTGAGGTCATGATCCCAGGGTCCTGGGATGGAGCCGGCGGCATCGGGCTCATTGCTCAGCGAGGAGCCTGCTTCTCCCTTTCTCTGCCACTCCCCCTCCTTGTGCTCTCTCTCTGTCAAATAAATAAAATGTTTAAAAAAAATTTTAGTAGTTGTCTTTTTTTTTTTAAGATTTATTTATTTATTTATTTATTTGAAAGGCGGGGAGGGGCAGAGGGGGAGAGAGAGAGAGAGAGAGAGAGAGAGAGAATCTCAAGTGGACTCCCCAATGAGTGTAGAGCCCTACCTGGGCTCCATCTCACCACCATGAGATCATGACCTGAGCCAAAATCCAGTTGGCTGCTTAACCAACTGAGCCACCTAGGCACCCCCTGGGGCAGTTATTTTGCAGAATATCCCATATTCTGAGTTTATTCATTATTGCCTTGCAGTGTGATGTATTTAACTTACTGCTTTATCCCTCATAAATTTCCTGTACATTGCAAATTAGGTCTAAAGGTTGGTAAGATTAAGATTAAACACTTTTGACAAGAATACTTAATAGACAGTGCTATGTATGTATTTTATCTCATCAAGGACCACATAATGTCAATGTTGTCCTGCTATTAGTATTGCACAATTTGATCACCTGGGTAAGGTGGTGATTATCATATCTCTCCATTTTAGATTACTTTTTTTTTTCCCTGTGCAATTTGCCAATAATGCGTGTGGTGATATTTGGCCCCATGATAATATCCTGTTTCCCTGTCAACCTTTCACTTAAAGTTTTGACGACTGATGCCACCGGCCTGAATGAATTATTTCATCTTGGGTTGCAGAATGGATGGTGATTTTCTAACTCTTTCATTCTTTTTACATTTATTAGACGGTAATCTTTTTAAAAAGAGTTTTCCCTTATCAACAACGGATGAACTACAGTTCTTCCTAAGAGGGAGTAAATGCTTAATTCTTTCCTCTTAATTACTAATTTTCCGAGTAAGGAGTTACCGTAAAAGTTGCCTCCAATGTGGCGAATTACTTTCTCTCTCTCTCTCTCTCTCTCTCTCTCTCTCTCTATATATATATATATATATATATATATTTTTTTTTTTTTTTTTAGTATTACTGTCGACTACTGGGTTTTTCCCGTCCCGTCTCGTCTCTTCTTCTCACCCATCCCTTTTCCCTCTTGTCTCCTTTATCCATGGCTACTGCCAACTCTCCGCACTCACGCCTGGGCTTTCCAATCAGCCCGCTAGGGGCCACTAGCTTCCTCCCTCTCCCCACGCTGCCGCTCTATCATAGACGTGGCCATTTGCTACCAGGTTTTGTCTCACTGGTGCCGACGCTGTCCACGGAGCCGCTCTAGGCTGTTGGGAGGCCGTCCGCATTGCGTGGGGAAGGTTTGGACGACGCAGTCGCCTCGCCGGCCCCCGGGGCGGTTAGCGCTTCCGGGGTCGGAGGGTGCGCGGGGTTGAAAGCGGGCCGCTCCGCCCCGTCCCCCTCCCAGACCAGCAGAGGCAGCAGCCGGAGCAGCCGCAGCCTGCGCCCTCTCCCGCCCGCCCGCCCTCCGCCCGCCCGCCCGCCCTCCGCCGCCCTCCACCCGCCCCGGGGTCTCTTTCCCCCTTCCTCCTCCTCCTCCTCCACCCCCCCCTTCCTCCTCCGCCCGCCCGCGGGGCCCCCCTCGCCTTCCCGCCCGCCCCTATTGTTCCGCCCCCGGCCTCCCGCCCTTCCCCTTCCCGCCCGCTCCCCTTTTCCCCTCAGTCGCCTCGCGCCTGCAGGTAAGCTTCAAAATTCTTCCTCCGCCCCCAGCTATAGCTCTGTTTCCACTCTTGCCATCTTTCTCAGCGGGCTCCGGTTCTCGTCACGAGCCCCGGCCTCGCGTAGTACCGCGTGAGCGCCTACCCCCTCACTCTGGCTGGCCGGCCATTCACGCGAGGCCCTGGCTCAGGCGCGGCCTAGTAGGCCTCGCGCAAGGCCTACCCCCCTCCCCCCGCCTTTTCTCGGTGGCGGCTGCGCAGGAGTCAAGGAGGGCGCGCGCGCGGTAGGGGGGGCGGCGGTGGATTTGTTGGTTGAAGGGGGTGGGGGGAGGCGATGGCCGGCTTGCTGGCCGGGCGGGTGAGCGCGGCTCCCCGCGGGGGTCAGGCGCTGGCGCAGCCACACGAGGAGGCGCTACTAGTCCGGCCCCTCCCCCTGGATCGCAGCGCCCCCCCCCGACCGAACCGTTTATTTTTTTTCCCTTCTCTCTTTTCTAGTGGAGGGATGGGGGGGGGGCATTTTTTAATTGGAAAATGCTTGGATGACCGAGGGGAGGGGGGCTGCGGAGTTAAAGAAAGGGTAAACGGGCTCCCAGTTACCGAGTTATTCAGGACGTTCTCTCGGGGTAACGAATTTTGAAATTACAAAAATGCCTGCCGATATAGACCCGGGCCGAGCTATTTATAGGAGAAGGGGTAATGGACTGCAGGATTAACAGCTGGATTCCTGGGATTGGGTGCACTTATGTTGACCTAGTCAGGAGAAAACGACAGGGATTTCTTGGGTGTTTGGAGTTAGAAATGCAGCTTTGTGCCTTAATCACGAAATGGCCTTCTAAAAGATTTTTAGTGTTCTTGCCCTTTCGTATTTGCGTTATTGTGGTGTTTGTAAAGTGATTCCTGTTACATTTGAGTGGAGATAAGGAACTAAACTGCCAATATTTTACCATATCTTATTTAAAAAAAAAAAAGAGTCATTCTTACAGACGTAACTGTCTCCCCCTTTCCACTCCGCTCCCCTCCCCCCAGCACTGTTGTTTTTCCATGAGTGAAAAGTGTTGAATTCTGGGATTTTGCCAGCAGTTAATTCTATTTTGAAGATGGGGGAATGAGGTGCCTTGGGGATGCAAAGCCCATCTTTTAAATCATGCTCTGGGGGTAACCATGGGGCAGCTTGCCATAAACAGAATGATCTGGCAGCAACTTAAAAACACTTTTTAAATGTTTAGGGATGCTCTTTGTGTTAGAGCAAAGTTAAAAGGGTGGCTTGTTTGTGAAGGAGGAAAACTAGCTGTAGGAGAGTTCATGGATGTTGAGTTTTGAAGGGGTGGTTGCTAAAAATGTCTCTGGAGAAATTTATCAACTTTGGAGAACCTTTTTAAAGCTAATGCTCTTAGGTCCTAAGGAGGTATCCTAGGAAAAGGTATATCCAAAACGAAATTCTTTTTCTTCATGTAATTTGTTACTTCAAAACAGAAATGTTGGGAACATTGTTTCAGAGGATGGGTGGGGAAAGCGCTTTCTCTGTAGGAAAGGTTCATTACAGCTGTTGATTAAAACAGCTATACAATAAATCTTTAGCAATACCAGCTTTATTTTCATTTGTTTCTTTGGAAGAAAGTTTAAGATTTAATAGATTTGAATAGAGATGGAGTGGTAACAAAGGTTAATACACGGAAGCAAGGAAAATTTTCAAATCTGAGTGATTATCAAGTTGGGTTGGGAAAGGGGATAGAAGAAAGGACTCAGGCTGTACTTAATGCACCTTTTCCCAAAGGGGAATATGGGATCCCAGTCTTCATAGAAGACTTTCAGATACTGCCTTTCTCAGTGAGGTTGTTGATTTAAATCTTATTAAGATTACTTAGTGTCATCTGTCAAGATTTGAAATTTTAATGTGAGATACATTTCAATTTTTTACCTAGAAATTGCTGCAAGTAAGAAAACTTACTGTCCTTTCTAGCTTTCAACCTGAGCTGCTACTTAACAGGGAAGCAAAAGGTCATTTGCCTCTCTGTAGTTGGTTAGTTTGAGGTTTGGCCTCATGATTTCCAGGTGTTTCTGTATCCTGTCAAAGCTTATTCTGCTGAAGGACAAGTGCACATTCAGCAGTTCCTTTACAACCATTGCCGATTGAAGGAATCTTCCTCATCCTGAGAGTCAGCGGAAAGCCTACCATTAAGGAGAGCAGACTGAAAAGTCTCCTTCCAAACTCTAACAGAACCTGAGCTGTAAATGGTTGTCATTAGTGCAGTTGTGCTGGGTATATACAAGCTTGCCAACTGATAGGCTGTCATTTAAGGAAAAGAGTCAGAAAACATTGATAATGGTGAAAATGATTTTAGGAACGATTTCTCATGTTGTTTTCCCTTTCTGATTTTGGTCATGTTTGCATTTCAGTTTTTGGCTTTCACCCCCACCAGTGACCAAAGACTTGACCACTCAAAGTCCAGCTCCCCACTACACTGCTCGACATGGACACCGGTGTGATTGAAGGTGGATTAAATGTCACTCTCACCATCCGGCTACTTATGCATGGAAAGGTATGCACCAGCTTGGGAAATTGGGTCATAGTAACTGCTCAGGGAGAGGCCAGGAAGAGAGGGCATGCATCTTGGAGCTCATCAGATTAGCACTGTGGGGCATCTGGCTTTAGCACTCTTCTCTATCAGTAGATGAGAGTGCAGTGGGAAAATGGACAGACTTTAGTAGGAAGCTCCACTGAGCAGGAAAGGCTTAACTAGAGGATGGAGCCAAAGACTGTCTCATATCTGGTTAATAAGATTTTTCCCGTGGACGTTGCTGTAGCTTGTGATAAGTAGATTTCCTCTGCCTAGACAATTTTGGGAAACTTTCAAGGCAGGGGATGGGGGGGGGTGTATTTGGTACTTTAAAAAATAATATATTAGAACATAATAGCATGTAATCACTCCTGCATCATTATTCCTTCAGAATTCTTGGATATCTTCATTTATGTTTTGAGCAAAGCAAAGAAAAAGCCCACACAGTCCCCTTCCCTATAAATCTTAGTTTTCCCATTACTTTGGACAGTTAAAAATTCCTTTTCATGATAATGAACACTTCGACTTTCCCCTTGTTTGACACTAGTTTTCTCCATTGCAGGAAGTTGGCAGTATCATCGGAAAGGTAAGACAGTTTCACTTCAACTCTAATTACTGTTTAGTCGGTCTGGGTTGAAATAGCAGTTGGAGCTCACTCTTGACTTTTCCTCTTACAGAAAGGAGAATCAGTTAAGAAGATGCGTGAGGAGGTGAGTTATGTGGGGGGATTTTAGGGACTGTTAAGTCCTTAAAAGCAAAAATTTTCTTCAATGAGTGATTACAAGGGGCAAGGTCTCCATAGGAAAATGTGGTATTTTTCTGGCTTGGTTATTTGTAATGACCTATAGTATGCTGGGAAATGTAGTTCCCGTGTCTCAGTTCATTCAAGCATTAAGGCAGCTTTCGTAGTCTGTTTGAGGACAAACATGAGCAGTGTTTGAAATGATGCTGAAATTGCCTTGTGTCAAGATAATATATGCTTATCTTATGGGGTGGGCATTTATATGTGCTCAGATCTTTTTGTCTTATTTAATCTCTTGGCTTTGTTTTTTATCCAGAGTGGTGCACGTATCAACATCTCAGAAGGGAATTGTCCTGAGAGAATTATCACTTTGGCTGGACCCACTAACGCCATCTTCAAAGCCTTTGCTATGATCATTGACAAACTGGAAGAGGTTTGTTGTTCCCCCTCATTTTGCACTTAGTCTTCATTTTATTTTACTTTAAGGTGTTTTTAAGTTTCATTTTTATTTTATTTAGAGAGAGAGTGCGCGCACTCGTGTGTCCCTTCGTGGTGGGGAGGGGCAGAGGGAGAGGCAAAGACTCCTCAAGCAGATTCCTGCTGAGCGCAGAGCCCAGTGACGATGACGACAAAGGGCTCAATCCCAGGACTCTGAGATCATGATGTGAACCCAGATCAAGAGTTGGCCGCTCAAGCAACTGAGCCACCTAGGTGCCCCTCCCCACTTAGTCTTCTAAGTGCTTCTAGATAGCTTAGTGATTTTCTGAGAACTTCAAGAACAGAATGGATTATAAATATCTATGAATGAGTCCTTTGCCCTCCCCCACCTTCAGTGTCCCCAAAATTTGGCCATTAAGTTACTTGAATCATCATAACAAATAGCTCGACTATTATCAGGGACTCAATGTAAAAAAATTGTGTGAAAAACTAGTGTCTTTTATTTTCATTTTTTGACCGATAGTTTTGAAGGTATGACAGTACTGAATTACTAAGCGTTAACGTCCTCCGATTTATAGTTGAGTGAACCTAAATGTGCTTTTTTTAAGGTGCCTTGGTGAACACTACTATATACTATAAATACAGATATCTTTAAACTTTGGGCAGAGTTACATTTTTAAGAAAATCAGTCTGGTAATGTTGTGTCAGACTTATACTTGAAGGGAGGGAATATGTTTTATAGGTTATCAGAAGCAAAATATCAGTGCCAGAGGTTTTTTTGGCAGAGAGAAGCTTTTTTTTGTTCACCAAGATACCTCAGCCTTCAGACACTGAACAACCATTCCCCAGGTCTTGTCTTCAGCCTCCTCCCCCTCTTCAGTAGTGCTGCTAATCGTGCATTTGACACCCCAGGCAGAGGAGAGCTGTTGGCCGCTGCTTGGGTTGGTGGTTGGATACTTAATGGTGCCTGAAGTTTTATCATGGCCAAGATCAGAAATGTTATCTTTTGACCTGCAAGGCCCTGCTAATCCAGAGCCTGAAACTTAAGAAACATTCAGAAGATCTGTTCATACTTTAACATGTTCTTGACTTTAAGGGATTATGTTTAAGCACTTTCCAGGTCTAGCTACTACGTAGAGATTAGCCTGAGAAGTGATGTTTAAACCACTTAATCCTCAGGAGGCTAAATTTAACTAGGTTAAAACCATGACTTTTTGGATGTAGCATATTGTTATGGGAAAGATGGTGGGCTTTGGAGCCAATATAGTTTTTTTAATTTCAAATCTACAGCTTTTTGGATATGACTGGGGTGAGTACTCGGCTCAATTGCATTTGTCTATAAAGGTGATGTCACCAAGAAATTAAAGTAATGATATATAGAAGTACACAACAGTTTTCTAAGAGGACCGAATTGGTTCTTCGAATATTGGGTTGCAATTTTTCATCTTTCTCTTAATATTTTATTTAATTTTTACTTTGGTATTGTTTTATTTTGCAGTCAGCTCTAATTTCCAAAACTAATAATCACTTTTTTTCCTACCAAACCCCTCCCCCCTACCCTCTCCATGAAGGAAATTATATTTAGCGCTAATTCTGAGAAAGTTTGTAGGTGTTTTTATCTTTTCAGAAATAGTTGTTTGGGGGGGCGGGGTGGGCAATATTTGAACTTTTGCTGATGGTAGATCATGACATAATATGTCCCTTATGAAGTTAAAACAGTTCTGTTACAGCAGTTATGGGTTCCAGGGATCTGCTTAAACTTATATTCTTTTGTTCTGATGAATTTCTTTTTGAAGGACATCAGCAGCTCTATGACCAATAGCACAGCTGCCAGTAGACCCCCAGTTACCCTGAGACTGGTGGTCCCTGCTAGTCAGTGTGGCTCTCTCATTGGGAAAGGTGGTTGCAAGATCAAGGAAATACGAGAGGTTGGTAACTTTTGTGGTCTTCAAAATGTTTATTCTAAATGTGGCTTTCTCAGTTAATAGCTCTTAGTATGGCTAGGGAAACTTTGCATTTGAGATGAAGATTATTAACAGTCCTGGATTATTACAATTTGCGTATTGGGAAGAAAAGAATTGTACCATTGGTACGTACATAAAAATATGTAGGGTGTTTTTTTTTTGTTTTTTGGGTTTTTTTTTTTTAAGTTTTTTTATTTATTTATTCGACAGAGATAGAGACAGCCAGTGAGAGAAGGGAACACAAGCAGTGGGAAAGGGAGAAGCAGGCTCCCAGCAGAGGAGCCTGATGTGGGGCTCGATCCCAGAACGCTGGGATCACGCCCTGAGCTGGAGGCAGATGCTTAACGACTGAGCCACCCAGGCGCCCCAGTTTGTTTTTTTTTTAGCATTCCATATGTCCTAATAAGTCAGAAGGTTAACCAGAATTTCTTTCTTTTTTTTTTTTTTAAGATTTTATTTATTTTTTTTAACAGACACAGCCAGCGAGAGAGGGAACACAAGCAGGGGGAGTAGAAGGTTAATCAGAATTTCTAACTGTTGAATATGACCTGTTTCCTTTTTTTTTTTTTTTTTAGATTTTTTTTTTTATTAGCACTGTGCTGGGGGGGGTGGACAGAGGGAGAGGGAGCAAGAAAATCCCAAGCAGGCTCCATGCCCAGCATGGAGCCCGGCATGGGGCTTGATCCCACTACCGTAAGATCATGACCTGAACTGAAATCAAGACTCGGATGCCTAAGTGATTGAGCCACCCAGGCGCTCCCTGTTTCCATTTTTTATTCGGCAACTTTTCATGAGACTACATACTTTTTTTCGTGTCTAAGAAGATTACAGTTTGATATATAATAATAGAAAATATTTTCCTTGGCCAAACTCCTAAACAGCAAGGGGGAAACAGGAAGGTATATTAGAATGTAGTTGTAATTGTGCTCCCTTTTAAACTGGCGTTTACATTGAATTATGGAAGCTTTTAATAGTATCTGGGAGTTACTGAATTGGATGTTGGAATGAAATTTGAGTGGCTCCTAAAGGAGTTTTCAGGAGCTTATTGTACATGCCATGAAACCAGGGATTTTAGTTTTGTTTGATATATTCCAAGCAACCTGGAATGGTGCCTGACACA
The DNA here is from genome assembly GCF_017311325.1 of Ursus maritimus. Lineage (NCBI taxonomy): Eukaryota > Metazoa > Chordata > Mammalia > Carnivora > Ursidae > Ursus > Ursus maritimus. Next base: position 43,187,078 of record NW_024425119.1, read on the forward strand.
TAGAATGGGCGTAATATAAATATTTGTTCAATAAGAGAATGAAAAGTGGGTGATACTTGTGGAGATTTTGTTTGATGGCCCACGAAGCTATCAGTAGCTGAAAGGAAACCATCTAGAAGGGCCTTTTTCTTGAGAGCAGCTTAAATTTAGGCTGTTATTCAGGTTTATTCTTGACTTTCAGAGGCTAATTTATTTATAACTGTGATTAAACAGTCCTATCTGAAATAAGGGAGGAGTGGGAAGGGAGGATAAAAAGGGTAAAATAGGAGATGGGATAAGTATCTCTACTGGGTGTTAGATTCTAGAATTGCTGCTTGGGGAATTGGAAGAGTATGAGCTGTTTTTATCTGATTTTTAAAATTTCTTTTTACCCCAAAGAGTACAGGGGCTCAGGTCCAGGTGGCAGGGGATATGCTCCCCAACTCAACTGAGCGGGCCATCACTATTGCTGGCATTCCGCAATCCATCATTGAGTGTGTGAAACAGATCTGCGTGGTCATGTTGGAGGTAAGCCCTCAGGCTCATGCTGAGAATGGGGGGAGGGTGATCCTAGGGAGACAGACTGATCTATATTTAGTAAGACTAGAATTAGGTGAAGCTGTTAGAAGCTTCCAGTGGGGGTGGGGAAGAGGTTCCCTGAGTTCATATTTTCCTCCCCCCAGCTTTGACTTTTCTTATAGTCTGAGCAAAAATAGAAACTGTTAAGCAGCAGTGATCTTTTGGTTTACAGCAATTCTAGCAGGGTTGGTAAGGGAAGATTCACTACTTGGACTGAGTGGACAAAAGATGTAACTGGGTTCCTGAGAAGCTGAGTTAAGTTTCCTTTGGATTACAGTATTTTTGCCGTGTGCAACTTCAACACATTCTTCAAATTAATTACTGTGTTTTAAGGCAGGATTATATTGAAGATACTTATATAGGAAAAAAACTTATCCATAGTAGTGTTTTGGAATGATTTATAAGGTCCTGGTAGCATATGCTATTCAGTTAAAATAAGAGCAAAATTAAGGGAAAAGAAACCTTCGTAGAATTGTTATGGAATTGGTCCCATGTTCCATGAGAAAGTAGAATTTTCAGGTAGAGTTCAGGAAAATGTTGACTGAACCTTTGAACTATTTCTTGACAGTGTCTATATCCTAGGCGTGATATTGGGGTACTTTATTTCCTGTTTGGCTTCATTTCTTACATAGGCCAAAATGTAAGATCTTAAATTACCAACTATATATGTATGCATAGAGGTTTGTCGTGTTCATTAGGTTTATTTGAAAACGTGGAAATAATGCGTAAATTATTACAGGGGAATCTGCCTTGGTGAGAATTAGTGTGAGCTGTGTAGTCCACGGACCCATCTTACTGCTTTAAAGGCAAATAACTGCAGATGATTTGAGATTAGATCTAGCCAGAGACAACGTTGGTAGGTGAGGGGATGGAAATTAATACAGTTTTTAATTTAACTGATCTGTGTGAGCTTAAGCCACACAGCTGAAGCAGCTTTGAAACCTTATCTCTTTTTGTTTTTTTCCCCTCTGACTCTCTCCCAGTCCCCCCCGAAGGGCGTGACCATCCCGTACCGGCCCAAGCCGTCCAGTTCTCCAGTCATCTTTGCAGGTGGTCAGGTAAGAAAGTTCTTATTGGTGGGCTAGAATGAACAAGGATTATATTTGAAATGTCAACTTTGCCAGCAGCACACCAGGCCACCCTGCATGCTTGCTGAAACCTGTACTCTGGCCATAGTTTGACCTGCTTTTAGTTTTATTTTTTTGTATTGGAGAAAGCTACGAATGCCAAGCCCTTACTTAATTTTTAGCATACAATGGGAGTTTTGTAGGCACTCGGAAGGGGGAATTTACTTGGTAATTTAAGGTGGATTATTGGGTTAGAAGAAAGGGTTAAATTGCCTTGGTGTCACTACTTCTCTCCCTCCCCCACCCATCCATGGTTTTTTATGTGTGGGGTGTTCTTTAGAGGTCTGAATAAAAGAAGCAAAGAACTGGACCTCGGAAGGAGATTCTGGATGGTGGTCTCAAATTTGGGGGGTCCTAAACTTGAGTGTCCTACAAACTTCCCCTTCCCCCCCACCTCACCTCCCCTACTCCTACCCCTTCACTCCCAAACTCCAGTGAATTGTTCCCCCAGGCTCTTAACCTCATAAACGCTGGTTTGAACCCACATGGCATAACTGAAACCAGCCGGGGTAAGGGTTCAGTGTGCGAGAATAGAAGGGGGAGAGCATGTTGGGCTGTGGTGCTATGACCTTTGGTGTTAGAGTAAGAACACCAAAGCACCCCCTTGGCCTCTTTCTACTTCACCCACCTAAACTCTTGATCCTTGGCACGTGGTTTATTCTGAAGTTAGATTTTTATGACAAGAGCATTTATCAGAATCATGGTAGTTTTATGCTTTGTTGGTTAGTATTTAAGGAGTAGGTAGGTCAGTTTCATAAATGTTGGGGTTCAGGTTGAAATAGTGACCTTTATTTTGGTGGCTGCCTAAGCAAGTGCATTGCTCAGAATGCCTTTTCTCAGCGAGGGGCTGGCCTGTTACAAGCACACTTAACTCAATTAGTTCCATCTCATGTTTGAATCGGGGGAAGCATAAACTTGAAGTCCATCTCATTCACATTCTATTTTGAGTTGACATAAAACTGAACAAGATTTTGGAGACTTAGTTTGTCATGTGTTTCTGGGAGCTTTCACAAGAAATTAATCATGTTGCAGTGTTACCTTGAGACAGTTTAGTATCTTGCTTTGTACAAACCAGATTGGTTTAAAGGGTTCCGTCAGTCTGGATAGTCAGGCAGGGTAAACAAAGGCCCAGAGTCAGTATAGCAAGGAGGCTTAGCCTTAGGAGTTTTCCCTTCTCCCCAGGAACTCTAGGTTCCTGCTCTTCTGGATTCTTCCATTCCCATTTGGGATTATAAAGAGTCCCATGCTGTGTAGCAGCAATCCTCTCTATAATTCTTCATTTCCCTTTTCCTTTTGTTTCCTTTTTCCACCTTCCCCTTCTTACCTCTTTGCTTCCCTCCCTCCCTCCCTCCCCCCCCTTTATTCAGTTGACCACCCTCTAAAGGCTTACAGCTTCTTTCAGAGTGGCCCTGATTATTCCCATGGGCCTTTTTAAATGGACTGGTTCATGCAACATCCACGGATGGACCTGTATCTTTTGTTCCTTTGTGACAAAAGTGGGCTCTATAGGGGTTCAACTTAATCCCACACTGACCAGTAGCTGGCATCAGCTCTGTTGCCCCATCCCTTCATTCTTACTGAAAATAGTCCAACTGTGCAGTGTGATACCTGCCGCAAGGTAACTTTTTTTTTTTTAATTCACTGATTACAGCTCGTTTCAAATTGTGTCGTGAGCTCCTTTTTAAAGGAAAAGAAAAAATTAAACAACTTTTTTTGTGTGAATTTCATGCTGGTGACAAGGTGCCGGATTGACAGCCCTGGAGACTGAAATCCTCTATTTATCCACAGGACAGGTACAGCACAGGCAGCGACAGTGCGAGCTTTCCCCACACCACCCCGTCCATGTGCCTCAACCCTGACCTGGAGGGACCACCTCTAGAGGTGAGAGGGGATGTTCAGTCTCCAAGGCTCACTCAATCCTTCCGCCTCAGCCGAGACTGCCAACACGCGGGGGGCCAGTGGCGCTGGTGATTTTTGTGCTGTGGACACCACCTGTCCACGGGGACCTGGACTGACCCCCCCCACCTCATTTCACACAGGCCGCGTAGCCCACCAGATGGTAACACCAACTCTCTTTTTTTTTTTCTTTTTTTCCTTTTTTTTTCCTTTTTTCCTTTTTTTCTTTTTTTTTCTTTTTTTTCTTTTTTTTTCTTTTTTTTGTTGTTCAACCCCTCTTCCCCATCTCCCACTCTTCCTATCCCATTTTCACCTTCCTACCCCCACCTGGGTGCACTTTTGGGGGTACTGACCACTGTGATGTGAAAAGCTTCACATCCTGTTAACCAGCCACTCCTTCCCCTCCCTTCCTGTTCCTTCTCCTTGTTCCCCACCCCATTGCCCTGAAGACCCAGCTCCCTTTTCGGAGGTTATGGTGTGGGGGGAGGAGGGTGTAGTGGGAGCTGCAAGTGCCTTTTATGGAGGGGGAGGTGGGAGAAGGTGCAAGGTTTAGAACACAGTGATTCGTTTTATTTATTTATTTTGCATTCTTGTGGTCAGCTCCCTAGTGTTAGGTACTCAGCTAGCTTCCAGTGCATTTAAGGTCTTTAGGCACATGTAGAGAAAAATAAGATAGGGAAAGGGAAGAGTTTCAAAACATGCCACATAGGTTTGTGCAAATACAAATCATTCATGTCACCATGACTGGTATTTAAAGGTTGGGGTGGTTGAGGGAAGAGACCATTTTCCTCCTAGGCTGTCTTGTATATAGGGAAAAAGAAGGGGGTTTGGTCAATCGAGGCATTGCTTAATCCCACTTCCCACCTTTCCATTAAGAAACAAATGTGTATTTTGCCTTTGATTACAGGGAACATGGCTCCCTTCATAGGCTTCCTGGAATAAGGCATCATATTTAGGTCTCAAAGAAGGCCAACTCAGGTCTGACTGTGTTTGCAAGATACCATCTACTGCCTCAATCTCTGGCCTCCCCCATCTCTAGTTCAACTCTGGCTTCCTGGCTAGTTGAAATCTGTCTCCCCTTCTCCCACTGGGTGGCTGTCCGTGATTGGTTTTTTAATAGGAACTGTTTTCCTCCTTTTGTAGGCCTATACCATTCAAGGACAGTATGCCATTCCACAGCCAGATGTAAGTTTTGTTTTCACTTCTTGTTTTGAAAAGCTCCCTCTCCCATCCAAAATTGTTTCACTCTTTCTTCCACATAGGCAGAAGTGAGTTGGGTCTTAGACATTTACAGTATTGTTTTCCTCACAAGGTGAACCTCATATTTGGGCCCTTAAATAATCTTTAATGAGGGCCACTATAGCACCTTATATGCCTTTTGATGTAATCACTGGAAATTTGAATTCAGCAGATTAATAGATTCTGCTCTACCCCACGTTCCAGAGTGCTCTATATAAAAGAGAAGTATTCTGTGGTATATTGTCATTTGTTATTCCAGGGCACAGTTTAAATTGACAGTGGATTGACTGTGCATCTCTTCATAGAGTCCTTTACATTGGGGAGGAGGGATGGGGAGGTTGGGTTTTTTTCTTGGGGGACTGCTCAATTTGAGGTGACAATTTAAAGAGCATCTGGGCGGGTGGGAAAGGGGCTTACTTTTGCAAAGGGAGGGATAAAAAGCTGAATATTTGGGGATTCAACTCAAAAAATCTTTCTTGCCACTAAATACTCCTATTTAAAAGCGCTGGTATTCAGACGTGTGTAAGGGCATTTCTCTCTGCACTTTACTCTGTCATTACTCACCGTTTCAGGTGCTGAGCGTTAGACTTGGGAAGTTGGGTTTGGTTCTTGGTCAGTGCTTGGCCCAGGAGGGGAAATAGCCTTGAGGAGGGTTGGGTTTGTTTTGTTCTGTTTGACAACAGCCAGGATAGTGAAGAAAAATAGCTGTAGAAATCTGTTGGGAGGGGTGGGGCTGAGCCCAGTTTGGTTTCATCGTAATCTCTCTCCTCCTTGCAGTCTCCCTGCCCCCTCATCTCCTCCCCTTCTCCCCGTATTGACAGAACCCTGCATGGTGTGTTTCCCTAGCACCACTGCACAGTTTGTTTACCTAGCCTGTCTGTGCTTGTCCCTGGGGCAACTGCTGCAATGGCTGCAAACACCTTCCTTAAGTAGCCCACAAGGGGATGGTTGTCGGGCAGGTGCTGCTGCTTTTCTTTTCACACACCCAAAGTGCATTCATTCTCTTGTACTGACGCCCTTTCTACTTCTAACCCTTACCTTCATATTCTGCCCATCTCCAGGATTGTGGTATAAGCCCCATCTTTACCCTGTGTTGTAGTTTGAGTAGTAGAGTCAATTTTGGGGATCAGGAGCTCTGCATTTTCAAGTCTGAATGTGCTTGAGCCCTGGCTCTGTTACTCTTCTAATGCCAACCTCTCCTGTTTCCTTCCTGCAGTTGACCAAGCTGCACCAGTTGGCAATGCAACAGTCTCATTTTCCCATGACGCATGGCAACACCGGATTCAGTGGTATGGATACCTCAGTGTTTATTTCTGTAAGGTGTAGTGCAAGACAGAGGCCAGCCCCAAGGTCTCAGTTTGACATCTGTTTAAAACAGACTTCATTACCCAGCATCCTGCTGGTTTAAACTTGCCTGTCTTCTATCGCTAAACCAAAGGAGGTAATGTGTTTGTTAACTTGGTTTTCATTTGGGGTGAGTTATTCTTTTATATTTAAAAAAAAAAAAAAAAAAAGGCCCTGGAAGGTTTGGGGTGAGGTCTGGGGATGCTTGTCAGGCAAAGGGTAGGCTGATATTTCTTCCCATCCTCACTGCTGCCCCTTTGATCTGATTGGCACCCCCTTTCTCTCCACCAGCTATTCACAGATCTGGGTAGAAAATCCATTTGTGCCAAATTGTGTAGTGGTTTTGGTTTTGTTTGGTTTTGTTTTTGGGGCTTTTTTTTTCTGTATAAGGAATAACTTGTCCGATAGGGTTAGGATGAGACCACCAAACTCATTTTCACTTGTATCTTAACAGGCATTGAATCCAGCTCTCCAGAGGTGAAAGGCTATTGGGGTAATGATTAAAAAAAAAAATCTGTAGTATTCTACTGTTATATTAATAAACTGGTGGGAGTCTTGTTTCACTGCCCATGACATACCAGCAAGATGCACATGGCAGAAAGGAGCTGAGAGAGCAAAGGGGTGGGCCTGGTGCCCCTGAGGGTCCCTTGATGGATCTGGCCAACCCCCTTCTAAAAATGTTGAGTTTAGCAGCCACAGCTGAGAGCAGGACTAGCTTTGAGAATTAGCCAGCCAGCCTGGTCCTGTCTAGGTGTCAGTATTACTGATTGGTATGGGTGTTTGCTGATGGGATTTTTTTTCTTTTTCTTTGGAAAACAAAATAAAAACCAGAACAAATTACTGAGCAGTTGAGGAAAAGACAGGGAATAAATCTGGAGAAATGAACTTCCCTCACCTGGCTGCCATTTCATTCTCTTTGACCTTCAAGTGTAGGTTAGGATGGGGGAGGTGTTAATCTGATACAGGTATATTTAAAGCAACTGTGCATGTCTGCCAAAAGTCCACGGTACCCAGTAACAGGCATGATACTGGCACTGGTGCTAGTGAGCATCAGGTGAGATAAAATTGGAACACAACAGCAGCAGGAAATCCTAAGCAGAAAAGGGGAGCAGAGCAGAAGGATTTGGTTAGATTTTGGTCCTACCACATTCCCTTGCCCCTTGCTTCCATCCCCTTACACCCTAATAGGCTGGGCTTTGCAGGAAATGGCATGAAATCAGCTTTTCTGAGTTTACAGAGGAACCTTTCCAGCATTATTCCTGTACCCCTTTCCCCCTCTTTCCTCCTTGGAGGCTTCCAAGTTAGTGATGAATCCCAACAGCCAATGCTGGGTTTCCAGTTTGTTTCCTTCTGTTAGGTTAATGTGCAAATCAGTGGGGGTTGGTTTGCTATGCATTGAATTTCCTTGCTCTCTTCTGTCTTTTAGCAGGTTTGGATGCATCTGCTCAGACTACTTCTCATGAACTCACCATTCCAAATGATGTGAGTATAATTAATAGGGTTGCATGGGATAAAAATTAGAGAGTTGATGCAGTGTCATGCCATTCCTAAGAGCTAGGGAAGGAAATGGGGTTTCTTTAGATCCCAAATTAAAATTTTATTTATTTTTTTCCCCCCAAATTAAAATTTTAAAAGCATGTAGAATCATAAAAACTAATGGGGAAAATGGGTAAACTATTGTGTTGAGGTAATCACGAGGCAGAAAGAACCATTTTGTTCCAGATATAAATTCCCATTGGCCTTAGTTTCTTGGATGATCTGAAGCCTTATCCTCAAAGTAGTGGCCGTTGAATGTTCCGTCCAGCATGGTAGTCACTAACTGCATGTGGCTATAAATTGTGAAAATAGTAAAATAATCTGTTTCCCAGTCTCACTAGCCACAGTAAAGGTTTTCAGTAATCATGTGTTATTAGTGTCTACAGTACTTGGACAGTATGAACGTGGACCGATGTCTTACTTTTTCCTAAGGCAAAAGCATTATAAATTAGCCAGAATTTTTATCAGTATATTAAAATGTAATCATAGCAGGATGAGTTTAGGCATCTTTGTTTCCAAAAACCGGAGCCCTTTATTTTCGCTAGCCCTGAGAAACTGGCTTCTTAGCATGTTGGCTCTGCCTTATTTTGTCTTTGGATTGATACTCTAGGAAATGAGCTCATGCTCCTTGGAGTCAGTCAGCTGAGAGTAGGCTCTGACCTGTAGTCGTCAGACAAAATAGGGTAAGAGTGGAGACGCTCAGACTGCTCAGAATCAAGTTTTTTAATCAGGAGTAGGCGAGTAGGGTGTGTAGGATGCAGATAGTACTTTCCATTGCCATTATTGTGGATCCAAGCTATACAAGGCTGGAGGGGTGGGATGGAATTCTTGGACCTGGATGTGCAACTCTTAATTTTGGTATGCCTTGTTGTTTTTCTTCTTAAGTTGATTGGCTGCATAATCGGGCGTCAAGGCGCCAAAATCAATGAGATCCGTCAGATGTCTGGGGCGCAGATCAAAATTGCGAACCCAGTGGAAGGATCTACTGATAGGCAGGTTACCATCACTGGATCTGCTGCCAGCATTAGCCTGGCTCAATATCTAATCAATGTCAGGTAAGGGTTCCCTCCCTACCTTTTGTCTGATTGTTGGCAACACAAGTAATGAGTGTGTTGGGGAAAGCTACAGTGTATTATTAAATGTGGGATATTTGGGGGATGGGAGTGGGGATGGGTGGAGATGGCAATAAAGTTAAAGTCTAGCCCTACTTTGATCCATTCTTAGTGTAGCAAACAGAAAAAAGTAGCAAGATTGTAATAAATTTGTATTTGGGGAGGGAAGAGAATGCTTACATTTGACTTGATGGTGTTAGGCATAGAAAGAGTAGAGCAAGTTTGCACTAGTAGGACAGTGCTCTGGCTGGAGCATCCATACTGACTAAGAAGCAGATGTGGGTCTCTTGCTGTACATACCCTAGACCAATATTTTACAGATGGGGTTTAGTCTCCAAAGCGCCCTAATTGGAGTAAGGATAATGAAGTAATAATGTGATGGCAAGGCAGTTTCTTAGAGGCAGCGATTACCATTTATTCTGAAAACATCCATTTTTCTCAAATTGCGAATGTATTCCATTGTTCAGAGCTTGTGGGAAAGGGAGGCACAGGTTTTGGACTATTTCAGAAATACGTAGCCTGTTTTCATTCTTTTTTTTTTTTTTTTTTGCCACCATCTCATACCATAACAGCTTCCTGAGGTTTTATTCTCCTCACCCAAACCTGGCTGATGTTATTGCACACACAGCCACAGTGGGGCTACTCGTAGTCCGGTGGGCATCCTACAAGGCATTTCTATTTCTTGCTTTCTCAGTACATGTGCCTCAGTCACGTTCTTAGTTGCTTACTAACATGCTAAGCCGGGGTCAGCAGTCCATTTCCCAAGGGGCTTAGCCATCTCTTCTGGGTAGATTTTTGTTTAGTTGTCACTTACCTCTGTCGTAACTGTTCAGCTTTTGTTGTACACAAAAGGTGTTCTGAGTTCCTGAATCTAGTGCAGGGGAAAGGAATTCATTAAAAATATGAGGTCTGTTTTGTTGTTCTGCTTACACTGACCTTGTATTTATTCCATTGTCTTTTATCTCCTGGTTAAGAATTTATCAGTTCCCTGGTGCTTTTGACTTTTGCCTTAAGCCTTTTAATGCCTTGAGGTACTTACTAGTATTTATGTAGGGAAGACTCTGCTGTGTCTAGATCTGCTTCGGCGACCAAGCACGGCCGATTCTTCACGTTCAGTGGGAAGTGGTAGTAAGCTGGTAAGCTTTGTGCAGAGGCAGTTTGCAGAGGTTTTTCTTGTTTGTAATTGGGTTACGGGGAGGGTGGGTGTTAGTGGTAAGATTCATGTTCTTGAAAGCTGGGGACTGTTTTCTTCTGAGTGGGTAGGGTTGCCCTAAATATTGTCAGATAGTGCTTGAATGGAAGTGGCTTGTTTGCCCCTAGGTCAGTGTCAGCACTGTAAGGAAGCAGAACATCTCCACCTGAGTTGCCCGATTCAGTGGCTCTTTCCAGGATTCTCCTTACAGGACGGCTGGCCCTTTACGGTCATCCTGTTTCATGAATCTGTCCAAACTATGGAATTGGGTCACAACTTTGTAAAGCTTCATTTAACACCAAAGCAGAGCTTGTACATGCAGAAAGCTTACTCTCCACTCTGCCATCTTGGTCCAGTTCGAATGTAGAAGTGAACTGGTTTTATTACTGCCAGGCAAGAAAGATTTCTCTGCTTTCGGTAATGGATTCTGAGCATTTCTGCTCTTAACTCTGTTCGTCTGAGTCCTTTCTTTATCCCCTGCTTTATGGGTTGTAACGGTCCCTGGACTGAGGTAAACAAAATGAAATTTTAAGAGGAGGGTCCCTGCCCTTGAAGAGTTAATGTTGTGGGGTAGGTTGTCCAGACGGTCTTTGACAAATGCTGCAGTTCTGGCTTAGACATGGTGGGCATTTGTTTGTTGCTGGCTATTATGGCTATTTGGACTTTATTTTAGGAGTAGAGGCAGTATTTTTACATTTTGAAATGAATTTTTCGGGAGTGCTTGAGTATCTTCCAGTTCTGTGAGGTCTATGTTAGAAGTATGTTCAGTCAAAAACAAAGGGCTTTTTTCCTCTCCCTGCCCCCCCAACTCTACCAGAAATGAAGCTTTCCTAGTTGTTATCTACACTTCTGTTGTCAGCATTTTTCTTTGAAAATGCTACATTCTTTGAAGTTTTGAAATTAGTGACCTACTTTGGTTTCTTGTCCTTTCCCATCCTGATACATTGGTTAGTTTGTTGTAGAAGATGGAAGCACACTTCAGCATTAGGGGAAGTTTCTAATTCTCTAGAATAACATTCTACACCTTCACAAGGGATTGGTGGGTGTGAGAGCTTTGTTCCTCGTTTGGAGATTGCTATGAATACTCTTTCGTTTTCTACTTTGAAATCATTTCTTTCTGACTTCTGGGTTGGAGCCACGTGTCAGGTACGTGGACGTGTGCTCTGTGTGATTTCTTTTCTCAGTCTATCAGCTTTTTCTTCACCATAGCAGTTTTAAATAGCTTTGTGGAATGGGATTTGGTAAAGTACACATGTTTAGAGGGTGGGACACAGACTGAAAGGGGCAGTTTATCACAAGTTGGTATTAGGTCTTCCTAATTTGCAACCAGAGGCACTTAACTGATAACAAGCGGTTTTTGTCCTGTACTTTTTCCCTTTTGTGGTCTTCCCTTCCACCCACCCTTTTTTTTTTGTTCCTTTTTTCCTCTGTTACAGTTTAGAAAACGCTAAACCCTCCTCCCAGGCAGCCTCCGTCACGATCCCTGATCACCTCAGCATCAACCTCTCTCAACCCTCCACCCCTTCTTCTTCTTCTTCCTCCTCCACCACCACCCCCTCGCTCGCCACAGCGGGGACCTCCGACGCACCCTCCAGCCTCCCCAACCCTCTTCCGACCGCCCCTTGTGTCTCCAGTCTGCTTGGCATGAAACCCATCCCTCTCCTGGCTCTAAATGTTGTGTCTGCTGCTAAGGGTACCGGGGCTTCAGCTACTACCACCACCGCCTCTGCCGTGCCATGTGTAACTAACAAACTGAAAGGCGAGAAACAGAGATTCTCCCCCTACTGATCGAGCATCTTGAGGCAGCCCCTCAAGTACCTCTTGGTTCATTTTGTTTTTCTTTGTTAACATTGGTGAGAACCAAACAATTGTGAGCTTGTGACCGTTTCCTTTTTACTATTTGGGGGCATAATGGGGGGGGTGGGGGTAATGGTAACCTGGGGTCAGGGTTAGGCCATTTCATCTGAGTGCCTGTTTCAGAGTCTGACTTGTTGAATTCTTTATCTAGAGCCACAGTTCTTGCTCTTCTTTTTCATTCTGTTACTTTTTTGTAGCTTTATTCTGCATTGCAATATAACAATGTGTTAGGCTCTGTGTTAATGAATAAAAGCTTCTCCGTTAACCCTTTTTTTTTTTTTAATTCTTTAATGGTTAAGTTATCAGCAGGCCGTCTTGGCCATATTTGTGTTTCTAGCTGTAATAAAGTTGCCACAGTAAGAACTTTAGTTGACTGTGTGCTGTGAAGGGTAAAGGGGTGGGAACGTGTGACCTGTGGCCACTCAACTAGGGAGTCTGTAGAACTGACTTGGGCCTGCTTGTGTCCCGGGTTAATTTAGTAGTAGTCCTTTGTCATTCTCCACAAAAGGAGATGGGCCCGGAGCAGGTTACATCCTGAGGGTCTTCCTTAATTGCCCTTAAGGGGCTTTAGTGAAGACCAGTTTCTCTGACTTCTCAGATCCCTTACCTTGCCAACAGCAGCAGGTAACAAGGGTGTCCATCCCAAGATTGTTTCCTCTGGTGAGTGGTTACTGTGAGGATCTTTGACAGAGCATACATATAAAGAAGTTCTTGACCTAGAATGGGGAGGCAAGTTGGAAAAAGTCTAATAAAGTTTCCTGGCTTTTGTCTGCATTTCTCTGAATGAGAAGTATCCCTCTTCCTGTGACACTGGATAAATCTTGAACAGCCAACCTGTAACATCACTCAAAATTTGACAGGATTCTCCAGTCATCCTAAACCCACGCTGATTACTAAGTCACTTTACCCTTCCTTCCGTTCCCTGCCCCCCCTTCTGTCTCCCACCAACCCTGTCATGAGTAGAGAATTAGAAACTTAGATTTAGAGGGAACCTTTAAGAGCAACTGTAACTCACCAATCCACTCATTTATCAGATTAAAAAAAAAAAAAAGCCTTAGAGAATTTAAATTCACAGATCACATGAGTGACTAATCAGCACTAACAGCTTGTGCTTTACTTTTACTCAAGTGCACTTTATCTCCCTGAAGCCTTACTTTCCTTATCCCAAGACCACAGCTCGCTCTCCACAAAAGAAATGCTGTAGGTATGATGGCAGAAGGCCTCTGATGGGCTTCTGTTTAACCTGAATGCATATGGCTCTTCCTTCCTTAGGGCATTAGAGAATTAGTGTAGAGATTTTTTTTTTTTTTCTGTTGATCTTTTCCCACATCTCATTTGGTTTACAGTATTAAAACCAAAAAACAAAACAATGAATTGCTGAGAGGTATTGCAGTGTGTTATCTCATGGCATTGTGGTCCCTCACTCTCAGATTCCGCCTGTGAACCTAGTGTTACATGTCCCAAGTCCGCAGGAAGGACTGGAGGGGCAGCTTGCTTTTCATTGTCCAGAAAGTTTCCTCTTGTTAGTTGCTGGTTGCTCCTTTGTCATATGGTCCAGCTCTCCCTTAATAAGCTCTCTCTGTAGTTAGGAGTTAGTTTTGCTGGTACCATCTCTCCCCAGAGACCAGGTTTTTATTTTATCTAGTTCTTGATTAGCAGGATTCTTTACCTAATGAGTACTCCCTAACGGAGGAGTGCGGGGAAGGAGGCAGATGTCCTAAGGTGCCAGTGGCCACCACGACCTCCAGAGATGCTTGGTGTTAAATTTTTTAAAACTTTTTACGTTTCCCATGTGGTCCTTCTATTACAGAGTCCTTAGCATGGTATTTCGGTTGGGTTTTCCCTTCTTGCCCCCTCTCCACCACCTCCTGCCTCAATCACTGCTTAGGCTGTATATAAATTCTGGATAGTTCTTTTTGAGCTCTTTTTGTTGCCAGAGTGCCATCACCTTCTTGCATGAACTTAGTTTTCTTTAGGTCATAGATCTAAACTGTTTCCAGCAGCTCCTTCCTGAACCTTCACTCCCCACTAAACTCTTAGGTACAGGGCTTACTGCTTATGTTGCCCTAGGTCAACCTATTTTGAGATTGGCAAGAATCTGCCCCCTTTAAAAGAACTAACTATTCCCCTTTACTGCTGAGGTAGAAATACCATTTCAGATGTAAATACAGTGTGTATTCGAAGGACCTATTTCCTGGTTCTTGGGTGTTGTGTTTTCCTCCCCCTTGGCTTTGTGTGGTTGTGGAAGGCATGGAGATGGCAAAGTACCATTCATTTTCTCTTGACTAGGTACCACAAATAGGTTATGCCAATCAGTTGAAAATCCTCTTGAAATAAATTTATGAATTGAAACAGTCTTAGGCATTTAGTTCTACTCAAAGCGGGAGCTAAGACCTGCTGGGTATGTAATAGTCCGTGAAGCAGGCTATAAATACCTAAATAATTTTCCCTTGGAGTTCAGAGTTGGGTTCCAGGACCTCAAATGATATATTTGAGACAGAAAGGCATTGTAGCTCACTGGGTATGTTTGAATGGAGAGTTTAGCTTCAGGAGTCCAAAGGTTTAGGAGCTTCTCCAGTGAACCAAGGAATCGTTGAGACATGTTGGCTTCTGCTTTTTAAGTCCGAAGACGATAGGTTGGTTGTAATTCTTGACTATACTTACTGTACTTGCTGTTCCCTTTTTAACATCCCCTAGCGTTTAAAACTATATATTATCTCTTAATAGGAATAGCCTTCACAATGCTAGAGAAACCCAGGACGAAGTCTTTGTTGATCTGTCTCAACGTTAGCCTCACGAGGCTACTTTCAGATAAAGGTTTCCTAAACTGTTTTCTGTCAGTAGCTTGGGAGGAGCTGGGATAAGCTCAGCAGTAGAGAGAAGGTGCTTCTGTGTAGTAGGGCCCTGTGAGAGGAGGTTTTAGTGTGTGGCGTATTTTTGGAAAGCATTTAACATCTCCCACAAATATTCCAAAGACCATCATTGGAGGAACACCCACAGAGGAACCAAAGTCTGTTTCCTTCAGTTCTGGGGTGATTTCCCTCAGAAAGCTTGGATTACAGGGGTTACAAGATCATGGTACCAGTTAATCCAAGAAATCTTAAAAAGGTCTCCCTTGACATTGGAAGTTTCGGAGGTGAGGTGCAGCTGGGCGTTCAAAAAACTAACTTTGAGTTCTTGTTTATTTTTTGTGTTACAGGCTTTCCTCGGAGACGGGTGGCATGGGGAGCAGCTAGAACAATGCAGATTCATCCATAATCCCTTTCTGCTGTTCACCACCACCCATGATCCATCTGTGTAGTTTCTGAACAGTCAGCGATTCCAGGTTTTAAATAGTTTGTAAATTTTCAGTTTCTACACACTTTATCATCCACTCGTGATTTTTTAATTAAAGCGTTTTAATTCCTTTCTCTGTTCAGCTGTTAATGCTGAGATCCATATTTAGTTTTATAAGCTTCTCCCCCCCTTTTTTTTGGCTCATGAATTTTTTTTCTGTTTGTCATGGAACTGTAAGAGTGGAATATTAATACATTTCAGTTTAGTTCTGTAATGTCAGGAATTTTTCAAAAAAATTAAAAGATGGACTGGAGCTTTTTCTTTGTGAATAGAAACTGGATGCCACAGTGATTCATGTGGGTTTTATTCCTGTTGTCTTGCTGTTCTTTTTGCACCTTTTATGCCTCAAAGGACAAGGACCCTGCTTGGGTTTTGAATATAAGCCTTTATTCCAGTTAAGATGTTTTCTTCTGTTTTACCACTCCATCTTTTTTTTTGTAGCCCTTGAACCAGTTTTCCCTTGAGCCTACCTTGCAAAGTAACCAAATAGCTGTTGCAAGCTAGCTGTGTGCCCTTTGCCCAAAAGTTCGGGGGTTACATTTACCTAGGACTTGTCTGCAGAGAATAGGCAAGCACTTCCACTGGGTGGGCAGGGGATGGGGAAGGAGGCATGTGCATACTGGGGAAGCAGCTGGATGTGTAGGTGTCCAACTGGGATTTAGGTTGCTGGGCGTGTCTGTCCCATCCTTGGTCAAGCTAAAAACCAGGCTCTTGTTTTGAATAACTGTTCATTTACAGTTCTCTCCATAAGAAGAGTGTGTTTTAACATTTTCTGTTCTCCTACTAAAGTCCTTCCAGAAAGATGTACCTGATCCCATTTATGCAGCTAATTTTAGAAGGTTGGAACTTTAAAGTGATGTTCATTTAGGTGGTGGGGGGGGGGAGACGCATAAAAGGAAGGAATAACTTGTTCGGAGTCCTCAGATAATGTCTGGAGCCCAAGGCTCCTGCTTTCAACGAGGGGTACTACCCCATACATCCACCAAGAAAACCCTCAACAGCTGGGCCTGCGTGGAGTGGTTATATTTTAAGATTTTTCACAGGGGTTACAATATGACAGTCCCCACCCCAATCAGGCACCAGGACAAAAGCAGGGACTTAAAACATCATCCCATTTCTTCAGCCTGAGCCATCACATGCTTTCACAATCTCCTAACCTCCCCCAGGCCCTAAGCCGGGGCTTGGGCAGAGAAACGGAGGAACAAAGAAATTAGTTACATTGCCACCTGAGAAACCTCAGAGGGGAGGACCCAGCCTTTGCCTCCCTCCTCCCAAGTGCAAAATGTGTAAACAGAGTAAACGGAAAACAAAAAAGTGCAGTCTAAGTGGCTCCCTATCCTCCTCCCCAGGGTTAGGGGGGAAGAGTACAGAGGAACATAAGAGGCAAGTCTGGCTTTTCTATTGCCTTACCGCTCGCTGAACATAATGGGGTGAAGCAGGAAGGGGCCAGTTTGCCCGTACCCGCAGCTCTAGGGTAGTACTTGTCCTTCATTTCCACAGCTGCCAGGAGCCCTAGAGTTGATCAGGTGAATTGGTCAGGGGTCAGACTCCCTTGAGCCTGACTTAAGGCTGGGACAGCCCCATCTTTCTGTTGATTATGTGGCGCTTATATATTATTTATATAAATAATTTCTCTATGTACAGGAATAAGAGTGGCTTTCATGGAGGGAGGGAGGCTGGAGGCTGCAAGGCTTCACCACTGTTGGAGTTGTCCAGTTCAGTGCTGTCACAGTCCGAGTCCTCATTGGGAGGGCCCTGTGAAGAAGAGTAGAAGTGCAGTGAGGTGAGGCTCAGCCGATCTGGGTGCTCACCTGATGTCATGGTCTTCAGACACCAGATTCCCAGGGTCGGGATTGCAGCTACCGGACAAGCAACACCACTAACCTACTAACCATACTACACGCTCTGTACCACTGGCCTCTCAGATTCTGCCCTGTGATAGTTGCTCTTTGGTGCGGGAGGAACGGGGCTCACATACTGAGTGACTTGGAGGCTAAATACCTATCTTTCTGGTGTCTTCCTCTGTACCCGTTAGGTCCTAAATAATTAAGCATCCGCTCCTCTAATACACCAAGTAGTTTCTGTGACTCACCTGCCCCTCTCTGGGTAGGTCCTGGTGTGGGGTGGGTCGGGAGCTGGGTTCGGGGCCAGGAGCCACCTCCGATGCAGGTGGGTCCAGTGGGATTTCTGAGCCCTGGGAACACATGTCATCGGACCGCTCGTCTGGCCGCTCGTCGGTGTTGGTACTGCCAACCTCAGGTGTGCCACTGGGGGAGGGCTCGCTGGCTGTGCCCTCCTCCCCGTCAGATGGGTTCTCGGAGCTGAAGGTGGACAGTGACTGGCGCATGTTCAGGCCTTGAGGCCACCTGTATGTTGGAGAGGCCGGGCTTAGCTGGCACACCGCAGCCCCCAAAGCAAAACACAGTCGTGACCTCCCGTCCTGTGTCACTCACCTCTGGCTCGAGGGCAGCTCTACTTCACTGTCCACCTCTCCTTCCTCTTCCTCTGATGAGATGCCACGTTTCTGCAGGAGATGAGTGGACTTCAGTCAAAAGTGGGAAGAGGTCAGCAAGGACCCAAGAGAAGGGAACGTAGTCATAAGGGTTAAGTAGGGAATGGCTGTAGATGAAGACCTACTATGGGAGGGGAGTTATGGACTTGGGCCCCAAGGAGAACAAGGAAAAGGGAAGAGCTTAGGAACCCTCCATACTTTACCTGGCTCCGGGTGACAGCAGCCCTGTACAGCATTGCAGCTGGGGTCAAGTGCTGGGACCCAGCCCGGCTTCCTCCCCGTCCCGCCGTCCCTTCCCTTCCAGTTCCCAGTAGCCCCACAACGTCACCAGGCCCTACTGGTGGAGGTGGCTCCCCTTTGGCTCCCCCAGGTGAATCTGGGCTGGTGGAGCCAGGTGCTGAGCCCTCACTTGGCGGGGTGTCTCCCCGGGCTGGAGGCGGTGAGCCAGGATCCCCAGCTCCCCCTGTGGCCCCTCGGCCCCGGGCTCCCAGTGCTGCTGACAGCAGATCTGGGGACGACGACGACATTTTTCGGAGCAGGAGGTCATGATGGAGCCCACGCAGGGCTGGAGGGCAGGCCTCCCAGCCTGAGGGTCCCCCTCCTAGCCCCCCTGGGCTTCCTGGTCCCCCAGGTTCATGGGGTGGCAAAGCTGCACGAAGCCCAGGCAGGTCTCCACAGCTGCCCTTGGCGCTGGCCTTGCGGTGACGAGTCTTGCCACGACGAGTCCGTCCTGGTGAGGGGGGGCCCTTAGGACACCCGGGAAGCCCCACCCCACTCAGGGCAGCATCAAGTTTAGGCAGCAAAGATTCAGTCTTGAGGATATCCGGCCTGGTAGGGGAGGGGAAGCACAAGTCTGAGACGAACGAATTCAGCTACTTGAACGCCTTCCCTAACCTTGGGTAGTACCAAGTCCATCCCCCCCATCAGTCTTCTGGGCATCCTTGATCTCCACCCCTGCTTCTAGCACGCCCCCTGCCCTTACACCTCGGCACTTACGAATTCTGGTCCCACCTTTTACTGTGGGGTGACAGTTTCTGTGGGACATTCCTCTTCTTGATGAGCTTCTCCATCGTGTTCCCATGCAGGAGGCCTCGGGAGGGGTGTGACTTCAGCAGACCTGGGCATCTCCGCTCCAAAGCTTGTTCCCTCCTAAAGACAATTCAGTTGGGCTCACGAGGTTCCCTGGGTCACAGTCCATGAAGAGATTCGCGGCAGGGGCGTCGGTTACCTGAGCAGCTCCCGCTCCTTGAGCTCCAGCTGCAGCATGAGCGCGTTGAGCTCCATGTACAGGTTGTTGGCCCGCTCCAGCTTCCGTTCGTAGTGCTCCCTGATGTCCAGGGCGTGTCTGAGACAGGCGGAAGGGTCTCTGAGGTGAGCTGGCGTCACCTGGTGTCCTGACTGGCCCCGGTCCCCGCTGTTGACGGAAGCCCCTTCCCAGACACAGGCACGCACCTGAGCTCCTCCCTCCTCCGCATCACCAGCTCCTCTTCTAGGCGGTGCAGACAAGTCCCTTCTGACTTAATTTTTTCAAAGTGCAGCTTTACCTCTTCACGCCACTCTGCCTAGGGGGTGAAGAGACGACGAGGGGTGACGGACCTCCCTCGAGCCAGCAGAGCCGTGGGAAGCCCGTACAGGTGCCGCACTGCCGCGGACCGGGAGCGAAACGGGGGCAGGCAGGGGACTGGTCAAGACGGGGTCTCGGCCCTTCCCCACCTCCCCTCAGAGCGCATGGTGCTCTCTGCAGAGGCAGGGAGCTGAGCTGTTCCTTTTCCTGCCCGCAGCACACCTGGGACTTAAAGTAAGTCTCCTGGGGCGTGGAGAGGACGTCAGCCGAGGCGATGTCCAGGTGCAGCAGGATCTGGCGGAACGAGGGACGATTTCTTGGTTTGCTGTTCCTGGAGGGCACGGGGTTGGGGGGAGACAGAAATTTTAGGGACGACTGGAGAGGAACTAGAGCGTCCTTTCCCAGAGTCTACCCTGGAGAACAGAATCCTAGAACGTGCTCTGCGGCCGAAGTCCCCGGTCCACCGGCTCTACTGTCCGTTAGCACAAGTCCTGCAGTGAAGAAACTGTTTTCATCCTATTTTCCAGACACCTTTTTCTGAGTAACTCCCTTCAAAGTGGTTTACCAAAAATGAGAAACTCAACCTCCCTTCAGAGTCCGAGTTCCAAACGAGGCTCCAAGGCCCTCCTCCTGTGTCGAAGCGGCCCGCTTGAGGCTCCAGCTGCCATGTTCCCCAGGCGCACCCCGGCCACTCTGGCCAGCTGCTGTGGGTGTCCCTCTTTCACAGACAGGAAACGGGCTCAGGGAGGACACCACTCGCCCGAGGCTGCACAGTCTGTCTCAATCACACGAGGGAATTCTGTCCCTCTTTCCCTGTGCAGGATTCTGGGCCTGGAGGCCTGGGTGCTAGGTGCCATCTAACAGCCAGCAACCACCCTTTGCTCTCCAGCTTCGCCGGGCCGTCCTTACCAGCACTGGCGAAGCAGGATTTTGAAGCCGTCGGGGCAGCCGGAGGGCACAGGCAGATGGAGACTGTTGCTTCCCACACCCCAGATGATGGCTGAGGAGTCTACATCTTTGTAGGGGATCTCACCAGTCAGCAGTTCCCATAGCACCACGCCAAAGGACCTGGGGATAAGAGGGGACATCGCTTGGGAGGGGCTCCCTCCAGAGGCCCCGGTTGCTACAGACTCCTCTCACTTGCACTCAGGCCCTGGAAGCCCCCTCCCTCCCTGGGCTTGGCTACCCGCCAGTCTCAGTCTTCAACCCGGCCCTCACCAGATGTCGACCTTCTCGGACACGGGCTCGTTGCGGATCACTTCAGGGGCCATCCAGGCTACTGTCCCTGCAAAGGACATCTTGGTGCTCTTGTCACTCAGCTCCTTGGAAGTGCCAAAATCGGAGATCTTCACCACATCGTCGTACGTGATTAGCATGCTGGTAAAGATCGTAGTCAGCTGGGGGCCAGGCCCCTCCACACCTCATCTAGCTGCAGCAACTCTCACTTTCTGTTGTCAGTCATGGGGGGGCACCCAGAGGCCGGGGGCTTGCCACAGCCCTCCCGAAATAGGACTGTCATTTGGGAGGGGTTTCTGAGATGACCACATGGACTTAGGACGGGGTCTGGAAGCAGGCAGCCGGCTACACTGACAGGCGGGGTCACCCGCAGGAGACCATGCACGTCAGCTGCTCTGCGCTTGCTGGCTTACTCACTTGGGGGACTTGAGGTCTCTATGGATAATCTTGTGCAGGTGCAGGTAGTTCATGCCACCGGCGATGCCCATGGACCAGTCAACCAGCAAGGAAGGGGTGACAGGGCGGCCGGCCCGCAGTACCTCATACAGCTGGCCCTGGGCGCAGAACTCCATCAGGATGCAGTAGCAGGGAGCCTGGGTGCACACGCCCCTGGGGGCCGGACGGCGGCGTGAGGGCCCCGGCCGGCCTCGAGTTCCCCAGAGCCACACTCGGAGCCCCCGTTCCCACCCAGCCCCTTCCAGCATCTCCTTTAGGAAAGGGGGGGTCGATCCCCTGCCGCCCAAGCAGAGCCCTGCCCACAGCCCCACGGCCCCCGCTCCAGCCCCTGCCGGCCCTTACTTGAAGGTGATGATGTTGGGGTGCTTCAGCTTTCGCAGGTGCTTGATGTCCGTCTCCTTCAGGTCCCGGACCTTCTTCACAGCCACCTCCTCCCCATGGAAGCGCCCCAGGAAGACAGCGCCCTGGGCCCCTGAGCCCACCCACTGCAGGTCCAGGATCTCCTCAAAGGGGACCTCCCAAAGGTCTGTGAAGAGGAGGCGCAGAGCCACAAGGCTCAGCGAGAGCCACCCACAGGCTCTCGGGCGGGCGCAGGAGAGGCACTGGGCTGGCTGGCGGGACTCGGGGGCCCAGGGCGAAAATGAGCCCCGAGAGGCCAAGAAGACGGGCCCGGGGGAACAGGTGAGGAAACGAACGGGCACCTACGAAGCAGGGAAGCCGGGGGCTGATGGACGGCCGAGGGGCTGCGGCCGGGCTCTGGGGGGAGAGAGGGTCAGCGCGTGATGAGATCTCGGGGACACAGGGCAGGGCCCCCGCGAGGACGCGGCCTACCTTCCTGCTGCTGCTTGTGCTCCGTGGAGTAGGCCTTGCCGATCATGGTCCAGACGGGGCGCAGGCAGCCGAAAAGCCCTTCCAGGAAGCCGCTGCCGCTCTGGCACTGCAGCCGCACCTCATCGGCCCGAACTCGGGACGCCCGACTCTCAGGGGACCCAGAGGCTCCCCCGGGGCCCCCTGCATCCTGCTCGTGGAGCTGCAGGACACTGTTGGCAAAAGGCTCAGGGGGCGGCTCTCCCCCCGGGGAGGGGCTGGGTCCGCCCCCGCCCTGCCCGCCGAGCGGCACTACGTCGCGAAGTACACACTGGGTGGGCGTCAGGTCCTTCTCCGGGGTGCAGTCGGAAGTGTCCGGGTCGAGCTTGCGCATCGACGCCTCGCTGAGGGTGGACACGAAGCCCCCGAAGGAAGGGGAGGGTGTGCGGGTCTCGTGGAGGCAGGCCATGGCCTCTGGGCCCGCGGGTGGCGGCGGGCGGGGGGCCCTGTGGAAGCAAAGCGGGGAGGGAGGGTCAGCCGGGGCTGCGCCGCGCACGGACCCGGGCTCCCGGGAGCCCTGCTGGAAATGACACCGAGCTTCGCGGGCCCTCGGGTACCCGTCGCTCTCCGCGTTTCACCCAGGCCCCATCAGGGGAACCGGATACCGGGACTCTGTCAGCATCCATCGGTCCCATCCCTGAGCGCTGCTCTCGAAGCCCAGGGAACAGCCCCACGCAGCTGCGTGCGTGAGGTCCGGCTGAAGCTCGGGTGTGTGGTCCCAGACTAGCCCCTTCTCCCTGGCCGGTTCCCAGGCACACGCAGAGCTCCCGTGGGGGTCTCGGACATGCACCTTTTACTCCGAGTCTCAGTCTTCGGCCGCACTAGCCACACCCCTCGGGCTTCCTCACGCGGAAGCACACACGGGGGCGCGCAGGCACGTGCCGCTGGTGCGCCCGGGGCTCCCACTCGTGTACTTGCACGTGAGACGGCCGAGGCCTCGCAGGACACTAGCCTCGCTCGGGTGACAGTCGTCCTAAGGCGCGCTCGGGCTCTCATCGGGGTCTCCGCCTCTGGTGTTCACACGCACACACCTGGGCCTCGCCAAGGGAAGTGAGCCTGCGACTCGTGAGCTCCACCATCCCCCCACCGCCCCACGCACGGTCGGGGTGGGGGGGCGAGGCAGGCCGGTCCAGTGGGGGTGCAGACGCAGGAGCCGTCAGGGCAGGCGGTAGCCCACCGCTTCCGCCCTGACATCCGCTCTGCTGCTCCCCCACGGGCTCCGTTACAGAGGCCCTGTCTCCTTTCCTCTTCCCCACTGCCCCATCCCCAGCTTCCAAACCAAGTATCAGCCTTCCAGACAATGCAGGTTTGTCCCAATTCTCGAAACTAGCTGCTATTTAAAAAGCGACCATTAAAAAAAATTTGAATTCTAGGGGCACCTGGGTGGCTCAGTTGGTTAAGCATCTGACTTCAGCTCAGGTCATGATCCCAGGGTCCTGGGAGCGAGCCCGCCATCCAGGCTCCTCACTCAGTGGGGAGTCAGCTTCTCCCTCTCCCTCTCCCGCTGCCCCTCCCCCTGCTCCTGCTTGCTGGCTCACTCACTTGTTCCCTCTCTCAAATAAATAAAATCTTTTTAAAGGATTTTATTTATTTGACAGCGGGTGAGAGAGCGAGAGAAAGCACACGCAGGGGGAGTAGCAAAGGGAGAAGTAGGCTCCTCACGGAGCAGGAAGCCCCACATGGGGCTCGATCCCAGGACCCCGGGATCATGACTTGAACCGAAGGCAGACGCTTAACCAACTGAGCCACCCAGCTGCCCCTCAAATAAATAAAATCATTTTTAAAAAGATTTTATTTATTTCACACACACACACACACACACACACACACAGAGCACAAGCAGGGGGAGAGGAAGAAGCAGGGTTTCTGCTGAGCAAGGAGCCCGATATAGGGCTGGATCCCAGAACCCTGGGATCATGACCCAAGCTGACCGAGCCACCCAGGTGCCACAAATAAATAAAATCTTAAAGAGAAAACTGGGGACACCTGGGTGGCTCAGTCGATTAAGCATCCATCTCTTGATTTTGGCTCAGTGTCGTGAGATCGAGCCCTGTGTCGGGCTCCATGTTAGAGGAATTTGCTTTTCTCCCTCTCCCTGTGTGCTGTCTCTCTCTCAAATAAATAAATGTTTAAAAACAGAATCTGCATTCTAGCCTTGCCTCTGCCACATACTGGCTGTGTGACCTCGGGTAAACCAGATTTGGGCCTCAGTTTCTCCAGCTGTACAAAGGGATAAACTAGCAATTACTCAGGCACAGCAAATTCTTCAACCTATACCAAACTTGTCCAGACGTTGACATCTGGAGTCATTCTAGTCTATCTCCCGCCGCATCTGGTCAGCTAAGAAATCATGAGATATGAGGATTCCTGAGGACAGTGGTACTCCAACTGTTCCTCATAGTAGGGTCCTTCCTGAACCCCTGCCTCAGAGCCTCTGAATCACAGTGGGAGAGGAGTAACAGGAATCCACAACAGGAATGTCACTGGATAATGACAAAGACCAACACGGAGGTTTGGCACTTCTGATGGTATCAGCTCTTGTAGCCATTTCCAGGCTTCTCACGGATTTTGCAGTGGTTGTGGGGTGGGCCTGAAACCTGCATATTTAACAAGCACCTCAGGTGATTCCTCCTTGAATTTGGCCCATTTGAAAAGCTCTGACCCAAGGCCAGTCTATTCTCTCTAGTCCCACCTTACTGTCTTAACTCAGGCCTCTTTAGCTGTGTCAGCTAACCCAGGACTGCCTCTTAGTCACCCAATACTCACACAGCCCCACTCCATTTTCCACCATCCTTTAGAAGGATCTTCCTAAAACACAGACTGGCCAGCACCCCCTCTTCTGCTTCAAACCCCCCCCCTTTTTTTTTTTAAGATTTTATTTATTTATTCGACAGAGAGAGAGACAGCCAGTGAGAGAGGGAACACAAGCAGGGGGAGTGGGAGAGGAAGAAGCAGGCTCACGGCGGAGGAGCCCAATGTGGGGCTCGATTCCATGACACCGGGATCACGCCCTGAGCCAAAGGCAGACGCTCAACCGCTGTGCCACCCAGGCGCCCCTTCAAACCCTTTAATAACCCCCTACTGCCCTTGGTCCAGCAGCCTTATCTCCATGCTCTGGTCCCTCCCCAGCCGGTCTCCCACTGCTGTTGGTACCCGGGCCATACAGAACTGCCCCCAGGCTACTTGAGGCATTTGTGCCAGGGCACCTAATGGGAATGGCTAACTCTTAGGCAAGGCTTACTATGTATGTTAGCCTCTGCTGATAGGCGCATTAGCTCATTTAATCCTCAAAACGAAATTCACCCCAAGTGACAGAGGTGCTGGATAACCTGCCCAGCGGGCCCTCTCCGAGGAGAAGACTCAAGCGCCGCCCCCCGGCGTTCTCTGCCCAGAAGGCGCTTCTCATGCCCCATCTCTCCAAATCTCACTTCAGCCTGGAAGTTTTCCTCCTTGTCCCCCCGCCCGGCTCAGAGCTGAGGTCCCTTCTGGGCTGGCACAGCCCCCTGTACCTCCTCCATCGTGGCTCCCATTATCCCGGAGGCACTGTGTGCTCTGGCCTCTGGCTCCCCTGACAGCCCGGACTCCTTGAGACCCCCGACGCTCTCGCACGGGACCCCAGGCTTCGCACTGCACGGGGAGCGCAGGCAGGACGGTCGTCTTAAAGGCCGCCCTACACTACGGACGCGGTAGCTCCCTGGCTCTTCACCACCACCCAGGGAAGGCGCTGTTACCGTCGGACCCTTTATATTCTTGAGGAAACTAAGGCTCAGAAAGCTTTAGTCAGATCCAGCCTCTGAATCCTCAACGCATCCTAAGAGATAACGAGATAACGGCGCCGTGGAAGGATTAGACGTACACCGTAATGCCAAAGACAAACACAGGCCGAGAATGCACTTTGCAGGATCCCAGGGCTTTCGCCTGCGCCCCCAAGCTGGGGCTCCCGGGCGCTCCCGCAGGGCTGGCCAGCAAGGAGCGCGCAGGCTGGATCGGGCCGTTCCCGGGTCCCGCGGGAATCCCCAGCACCGGCCCTTCGAGGCGGGGAGGAAGGGGTTACGGCCCCAGCGCCCCCTCCCCCTTCCCGACCTCCTTCCCGGCCGTCACGTGGCGCGGGGCGCGTGGCTGGAACGGGGCGGGGGCCCGGCGGCGGAAGGAGGGGGTCCGGGTGGGGAAGGGGAGGGGACTCAGCGGGTTGGGGGAAGCGCTGGGCGCTGCGGCGTAACCATGACGACTGGGCCCGAGGCGGCGTGTGAAGTCACCAGGACAAGATTAGCCCAGCGTCACGTGAGCGGCGGCGGCGGGGGCGGGGCTGCTCCTGGGCCCCGCCCCTAACCCGGGCTGGCCCATGTGCTGGTGGCCGGGATGGCTGCGGGGATGGCCGGCATGGACCTCCCGCCCACCCCCCGGCCCCCTCAGCCTGCCGCCTGTGTGCTGCCCTTCGCATACCTCCCTGGACCCCTCATGCAGACAAATCTTCGGCCCGGGCACCGAACAGAGGAAGAGCGATTGGTGCTGGAGAGAGGGGACTTGGGTTGGCACTGGGGGAGCAGTGCCAGGAGATGGGGAGATAGGGAGCCGGACACAGAAAGGGCTACAGGCACACCCAGAGACGGGGGTGGGGGGTGGGGGTGGGGCGGGGGAGAAGAGCCGCGAGATTCAGAGACCGAAACAGTGAGGCGCAGGGAGACTC
>NW_024425119.1:43213606-43363812 GCF_017311325.1 Ursus maritimus
ATTCAGAGACCGAAACAGTGAGGCGCAGGGAGACTCAGATCGGAAAAGGATGGATTGCACACCTGAATTTGAAAAGCAGAGAGGACACTGAGAAAAAGTAGCCGAGAAAGAACTGGAAAACACGGAGACCATCTGTGACCTTCCTAATTCTTTCCTATTTAGAAGCTGAGCCTTGACTAGGCACAACACCTGGATTTTTAAAGGAAGTTCTCAGTCCTCACACGGTGTTTGGCAACTGGGAGTTTTAGGCATAGAGAGGGTGACATGCTCAGGCACTTGCCGCCAAGCCTCCCTCCAGTTCACCAGGCTTCCCCAGAGGCCCCTCTGGTATCCAGGGCTAGCAACTAGGGAGACTGGGAGAGAAGCCATTTCACCTGTTTGTCTTTTGGGGCAGTGGGAGTACCTGAAGAAGAGGTGTGATCCAGGGAAAGGGAAGGAATCTAGCCAGGCTCCTCAGGCCACCCCCACCCTGTTCTTAGGCTAATACAGCTCCTCCAGATTGACCTGAGGGAGTGGGGGGGTGGGGGGAAGAAGGAAGCCAGGCCCCAGGGAGCTACAGTCAACTGGAGATTCCTCTCGCAACACACAGCTCCTCTCAGTTTCCTTTATCTCTGACCTGCCAGCTGTGTCCCACTGCCCCCCAGCTGGGACTTGGGGGCTTTGGGGGCGTATCATGCTAGGAGCCCCTGGCCTAGACATTCAGTCACCCTGGGGGAGGGGAACTGTCTCCCTGGCCATCAATTATGCAGAGCGTGGAGGAAGGGCAGAGATGTGACAGGAGGGGGTGGATATCTCCCTCATTCTGTCAGCCATATTTACCAAGTGCTTACTGTGCAGAATTCCAGATTGGGTGAGGGGACAGAGTGGTCCCTAAACTATACATCTGCCCAGGGAAGAGGCTCTCTGGACATCCCAGGAGGTCCTAATTCGGTTTCAGTTACCTAATTCCCTGCTGGTGATTACCAGAGTGCCCCCTCAGGAGCCTGTGGTGGAATGGGGGCAAGGAGGTCCCCCTGTTTGTTCCTCCTCCTGGGTTCTCCTGCCTGAGGTGCTGGAAGCTTGTGGCAAAGGAACCCTTCAAATCCTTTCTCCCACTGTCCTGCTCTAACAGCAGAATCTCAAGGCCAAGTTGCATGCCTGGCAGTCTTGGGGGCTCAGTTGAGAGGCCGAGCCATCTGTCTAGATTGCAGGCTCTCACACTGAGCACTCACCACTGTCCTAGACTTCAGTTTGCACTCAGCAAAAAGAGGAAGATGCCCCTTCTCTCTTGAGGGTGGGAAGGAAGGTGTTCATAGGGAACGGAAACCCAAGATTCTGGGAGGATGCTGGTTCCACCTCTACAGGCTTTGAGACCTGACAGGATAAAGGACCGTGAACCCTCCTGACCTTGCCTCCTGGCCACTGGCTGCAGCTGTTTCTCTTTTTGAACACAGGGTTCTTCACAGCTTTCGCAGTGCCTTCATTGGGGGGAAATGTCTTCCCCTGAGAACTTGGGGTAAAGTGGAGATCACCCCTAAATCCAGGCCCCCCCACCTCCTACAGGTCAAGCCCTGAGACACCCCCCCACCCCCAGCTGCCACCACCTCATCTTCCAGTCAGCTGGGCAGTGACTGGGCAGGGGGAGGGGGCAGTGCTATTTAGGAAAAAAGAGCCAACTTTGGATTTGGAGAGATCAGAGCCAGAACCTCAGTTTTGCCACGAGTTAAAGAATGTTACCCCTCGAAGGCTCCCAACCCTACCTTCTGGGGTGGGGACGGTTAAGATGATGTGGGAAATGTCGTGAGCACAGTGCCTGGCTCCTGGTTATGTCCCCCTGGTTGGCTGGACACCAGGTCTGTCTCTGTGGGCTCTGGAGAGGCCATCTCTTCTGTCTGACCAGAAAAAGGGAGACTTAGTCTCTGACCTTCTACTTCTGCAGGACATTTCTCAATTTCAGGTTCCAGGGAAACCAGGTCACAGTGGCAGTGGGGTGCTAGAGTCCCCAGTCATTGCTCTCTTTGCTACCAGACCCTCGGTCCTTCCTCTGCAAATCCTACCATCCCACCTCCTCTGCACTAAGGGAGAAGGCCTGCACCACATACTCACCCCCTGGCCAACATGGCCCAGGGTCACCCCCCCCCCTACCCTTTAAGGTCAGAATGCAAGGGAAGAGAAAGGAGGGGTAGGAGCAAGGTATGAAGGGCCACAGGATCCTCCTACTCAGGCCTCAGCTGGACCTGGAAGGAGCTCAGCACATGTAAGCAAACAGGTCCTGAGGTGGGTGTGCATTTAAAAAGGTCTGGAAGACAAAAAATAATAAAGAAATAAAAATGTAAAAGGATCTGGACGGACAGATACCAAAGTGTAGCAGTTTCTAGGTAGGTGGAATTGTGGGTGTTCTTACTTTCTTCTTGTGGCTTATCTATATTTTCGAATA
This sequence comes from Ursus maritimus, assembly GCF_017311325.1. Taxonomy (NCBI): domain Eukaryota; kingdom Metazoa; phylum Chordata; class Mammalia; order Carnivora; family Ursidae; genus Ursus; species Ursus maritimus. Next base: position 43,216,023 of record NW_024425119.1, read on the forward strand.
TTTCAGTAATAACGTTGAATTGCTTTTAAAATAATAAAAAATCGATTTTGAATTGAAAATGAGGAAATAAAAACCAGAGTGGCCATCCGTTCCTGTCACCTAGCTTGGGACAGTGGGTGAGTGGGTGGCCTGGGAATCAGAGAGGCTTGGTTGAGGTTCTGTCTCTGCTCCTGACCAGGCAGGCAACCTGGAGTAAGAGACTTCTGAACAAATCTGCTTCTTCTCTTTGAGCAGGAACCGAGGTACCCCTGTCTCACGGTCGTTGTACAGTCTAGAACATGGTGGTTCTAGGTCAGACAGGCCTGGGTTCAAGACCTAAGCTCTTCCCCCAAACTGCTTTTCTGACTTTGAACAAATTATTTCTTTAAGTTTCGGTTTCCTCATCCCTAAGATAGAGATGATGAGAACACTCCTCAACTCTTAGTCTTGTTGTCACACTAGTGAGATAATCCCAGTAAAGTTCCTGGCCCAGGGCACACAGGAGGCTCCCTAGAAACACGAGCCATGCCAAAAGTGCCTAACAAGCAGGAACGGGGTTTCTTCTATAAATATGATTCCCTTCATATTCCTCATTTTCTGCAGTAGAGAGGGCACAGGTGGAAAGGGAGGTGGGCAAACACAAGGGGGAAAGGGAGAGCAAAGAAAGAAGGAACCCAAGGCCAAGAACTCTTTATTCTGGATGACCCTTAGGTGCCTCTGCCATAGTGTCCCTGCCTCATCACCTTCCCCCAACACAAAGATGACCCTGGTCCTTCTGGAAGCAAATGAGACAGACAGACCAGTCTCTGTGGCTAACCCCTCATGAAGCCCACATGTCACCTGCTGGCCTGTCTCCACAGTATCCTCCTTCTGCCCTAGGAGGGACTCCTAGTCCCTTCCTCCAACCACAGGCCAGGCAGGGCAGAGGGAGGCCTGCATGTGGGATGCCACTGGGCAAGTCTGGGATGGTGGGTACTAGGATTCAGGGTCCTCTTCTTGGCAAAGCCAGATGACCACATTATCACCTCCAGGGGAAGGACTGGGAAACAGCAGTTGGTTTTGAGACGGGTCCTGCCTTTCTTAGCTGTAAGGACACACAGGACATCCAAAGCCAGTCCTTAAACTTCTTGCCTCCTCTGCCCATAACTGGGTTTAATTCGGGGATGGGGATTTAGTTGTGTTTTCATGGGTGCTAGAGTTGGGTAGCACACCTTTCGTCTCTGCAGCATCACCGCAGTCCCCACTGGGAGAATGGATGAGTGGCAGGCTAAAGAGAGGGCAAGCACTTTTGGCCACCCTGAAGTGTGAGATGAGAGAGAGCAGGCCCTGAATGAAGCTCTGGGAAACTTTGCTGTCTGGACAGGAAGGCCAGGGAGCACTTGAGCCCTTTCCTTCCAGAACCCCTTGTGCTTGCCTTCCCTTGGTATTACCCTCTGGCTGACAATCAGAGCTCCCACAGCCACAGAGTCCATCCTGTGAGTTGGAAGGGAACTGTCATTTGGAGGGAGGCACTGGCTGTGGCTGAGAGGACTCTGCGTGGGGGAGAGACCTCAGGCACACTCCTCCTTGGTTGAGTGCCACCCACCCGCTCTTCTCCCAAGAGGGAGCAGCTGTGGAGTTAAAAATCCCCAAAGGTGGGACTCCTCTTTCTATGCTAAGAAACACCCCACCGATTCCTTCCACTGTCTATAGAGCCTCTGACCCCTTCTCTTCCCTCCTCTCAGCCAAGGCCACAGTTATTGGGAGTCACAACTGTGTGGAAGAGATTCTTGCTTATTTTTCAGCCAAGGAGTTTGAGAAATGTGTGGGGGAAAGGGAGGAGGTTCCTGAAAGGCCTGGGCTGGGGAATTGGGTTAGGGGAGCCAGAGGAGATGGAAAGAAAGAGGGAGAACACCACAAATGAATGGGGGAGGGGAGGAAGCAACAGCTGGATGGAGAAGGTGAATACCACAGCTGGAGGGGATTAGGGGCATCAGAGGAAGGAGAGGAGGGCCATCACCTGGGCATCCAGGAACAGGTGCTCTCACCCTATAATCCTCAGGTGCAGCGGGCTGAGTGTGGGAGTGGGGGTGGTGGTGAGGAGGACAGTGGGCACATCAGGCCCCATCCTTCCTTCCCTTCCCTTCCCTGAAGAGGCCCAAACTCTTCCTCCTCCTTCCCTCTCCCCCATCTGGAGGATGAGTGGGAGGAGAGGAGGATGTTCTCTTGCCCGCTGTCCTTTAAGTCTGTCCCCCAATCATCCCCCCACCCCCACCCCATACGGTCCTTTCCAGCTCTGGAGGCCCTTCGTCTCCAAGCTGGGCCGCGGCGTCCCTCCGCTCCGTTCGTTCCCCTCCTTCCCATACCCACAGGCGTCGGGTCCAGGTCCCCAGTTTCCTCCGCCCCACAGCTTCAGCATCCCCGCGCCACCCTACCCCACCCCGCCACATCTGCATCCCGACCCTCCCTCCGCACCCGGATCCCTGGACCCGGACCCATCCCTGCCCCCCACCCCCCCCAACTCGGCCAGGCTCTCACCTCAGGGGCTCCGCGGCCGCAGCACAAAAGGCGGCGCTGCTGCAGCTCGGCTCCGGATGCTGCTCCCGCCTCCTCCTCCTTCTCCTCCTCCTTCTCTCCTCCCCCCGCTGCCCTCGACCGGACCCGGGGCGCTGTCACAGGCGAGGCTCGTGCGGTGTCCGGGTGCACGGCTGTCAGCCCCAGCTTTCTCCCCCCACCCCCCGACCCCTAGCCCCGTCCCCACTCGGCTTGAACTCCCGCTCCTTCCAAGGCCCCCGCCCCTGGCCCCCCGGGACGGACACGCCCTGAGCGGGGGATGCTGCGCTGGAGCCGCCGGCCTCTTAAAGGAGCCTGCTGCTGCCATCCGGCGCGCTCCAGGCTCGTCCCTGGCCCTTCTGGGCCCCTCACCTCCCTGCAGGCGGTGTCCTGTGGCAGTCGCACCTCAGGCCTTACGCTGATACACAGGGGCTCCCTCTGACCAGTCTTATAAACTCCCTCCTATACCCTGAGACAGAAGCCCCTCAACATGGGACCCCCCCACTGGCACGCTCGAGCATTGCTCCCCTGTCGTGCCGATCTTGCCAGCTTTCCTTCCCCTAATTGTCACCACTCCAGGTCTACCCATTGGAGTCCACTCGGCTCAATGCCCCGTCCCTCTCGTGTTCCTCCTTAACATTCCAAGATTCCCCTGGACCTCCACTACCTGACCCATTCTCAGGACATTCATTAGAACCAGACATTTTCGTGATCTCTCTCCAAGGTCACAGGTTTTTCCTACATCTTTTAACCCAGTGGTCGTGGGACTTTGGGGAGGAGGGACTGGAGCTCTGGGACCCAAACATAACGTGTTCCGCTCCGCACCCAGATTAGTGGATTAGTTTTAAGAGGCCAGAATCCTCTCTTGCTGTCTCTTCAGCTGAGAGACCCAAGACCCACAGCAGGGGGAATGAGACCAGGACTTGCGTTAGTCCTTCTAATCCTGTCGTCCCACTATAGCCTGATTCTCAGGCTCCAGAGGGGGGGCCTCCTGGCCAGCTACGGAAGGGTTCACTAGGGATATTCTAAAAAGGCTTTAGAAAACAACTGAAACCAGACAGGCTGCGGGCCAGAATTAAGGGGAAGGGAGGTGAAGGGCAACCTAGGAAAAGGAAGCAGGTGCTGTGAGACGAAGGCCCAAGGGCAAGGACTTTCGGCCGAGGGCTAACCGGGAACTGCCTGAGACAGAATTGGCTTGCCCCAGCGCTTGAGGGGCAAAGAACAGTCTCCTCCCGCGTCCAGGTAAGACCCACCCTCCCATCCTGCAAAGAGCCAGGATCCGACCGCCGCCTCGGCCCTGGACCAATCACAACCTTTCCTCAATCAAGAGGTGGAGCCAAAGGGGGGCTGACTCTTTCCTTGTCCCTGCCCTTCTAGGCAAAGTAACCAATCGCTATCTGCCTAGAGCAAGCAAGCGTAATCGGAAGTAACCAATTATACCGCGAAACTTTTCGCGCATGCCTGACCCTGCCCCTCCAGCTGCGACAAAGATGGCGCGCGAGCTCCTGGGTTCTGTAGTTTCCTCGGAGTCAAAGGACCTGGTGCTCGAGTTAGCCCTTACCGCCCCGCCCCAGCCGCTTCCACTCCGCTACTACGCATGCCCGCTCCGGGGAGCGGAGACGCGAAAAAAAGGAGGCGGGACTCTATTAAAAAAAAAACACACAAACAAACCCCCCTCCACACACACACAAAACCGCCCTCAGTTCGGCAGGCGACGGTGGAGGGCTCCGCTCCTCCCAGAAGGCGGTGCTGCATGCCAAGGCAAACCACGCGGAGGGTTGTGGGGCGGATAGCTCCCCTCCCGAAGGAGACTCATGGAGTCGGGTGGGCGGGGGACTCCATGTCCCAGCATGCCCCGCGGCGGGCCCGACCGGCCGCGACTCGGGGCTTGGCCCCGGCCCTAGCTCGTCGGCGGTGTATTGGGGCGCGTAGAGGCTGCAGTCACGGTGGCGCCCGCGGGGACGGAGGTGGGAATGAGTGAAGAGGAGCAGGGCTCCGGCACTACCACGGGCTGCGGGCTGCCCAGGTGAGCCGCTTCGTACCGATCCCTGCCGGGCGAAAAGCGTGGCGCGGTGCGGAGGAGGTAGCGGCGCGGCCCCAGCATGCACCTGGCCTGAGGGTTGTTCCCGGCAAGCACTGGGGTAGTGGGCCGTGGTTCCCGGCATGCATCCCGGCAGTGGCCACTGCCTCCTGCTCTAAATAGTTTGGGTTTGGCCCGGTTCCCAGACTGCACTTGGGGCACTGGGCTTTATGCTCTCGACATTCAGTGCATTTGGTGGGTACCGGGTCCCTGGCCTGCACTGTGTCAGGGGACATGCACTTCCTAACTGCACTGGGGTACAGGACCCTCCTCCTTAACTGAGACAGGAACAGTGCGTTCCCCGCTTGCTCTGGGGTCAGTGGACCCTGCTTTCCCAGCCTGCATCTCTACTCCACATTGAATCCAGCCAATGTCTGCTGTACTGTCCGAGGTCCCCTGGACCCTATGCCCCCATGGTGTGCCTGGGTCTGATATGACAGTGCTCGGCCAGGTGGGTGCAGAGTTGGAGGTGTGATAAGGGTCTGTGCCCCCCCCCCCGCCTCCCCCAGTATAGAGCAAATGCTGGCAGCCAACCCGGGCAAGACCCCGATCAGCCTTCTGCAGGAGTATGGGACCAGAATAGGGAAGACGCCCGTGTACGACCTTCTCAAAGCCGAGGGCCAAGCCCACCAGCCTAATTTCACCTTCCGGGTCACCGTTGGCGACACCAGCTGCACTGGTGAGGAAGGCTTGGGCAGCCTGGCTGGGGTGTGCATTCACAGGGCCCTGTTGGCTTTGTTTCTTGGAGTCTCTTCCCAGTCCTTTTGTCCAAGGCCTGTGAGGGAAGGAGAGATTTCAGGGGAAAAGCCACTGGCTGGTTTGGGAAAATGGGTCTTTGAGGAGGTGGGTAGGACTTGGAGAGTTAGAGGAGCAAGCAGGAATGCCACAGTGAGCTGGCAGATTGTCGTCATCCTAGAGGAGAGAGAGGAGATAAACCGAATTTTCAATGAAGTATTTGGGGGAGTCAGTGCCCGCTGCACTGGGCTCTGTTCCAGGTGCTTGACCAAATTCCTAGTTAATCTGAAACCACAGTCTAATCCAGTGATGTAGATGGTAGTATCCTCATGTTGAATATGAGGGAACTGAGACCCAGACAGATTCAGTAGGTGATGTAAGGTCACGGGCCCGGTGAGAGGCAGAGCCAGGCCTCGAATCTAGAGCCTACCCTCTTTCTACCTTTCCAGCCATCTCTATTTAGTGAGAGAAAAGAAAGTGCTTCCCAAAGGAAAGTTAAGGCAGAGAAAGTATCTCCACCCAAGATGTCTGAGTGCAGAGGCAGTTCTGCCTGGCATGGCTTGATTTGGGGAGCTTTGGGGAAGATAAAAGCCCTCCGTTCCAGTAATTAGTGTTAACACTTCCAGTCTTGGGCAGGGGCAGTCGGTGAGATGGGCTTGGTTGACTCCCTCCAGCTATGAGGAGAGAAGCTGTGGGATGCTGGTTTTTCTTTTGTCCTCCCAGTGACCTCCAGTATTGCCCACGCCCCTCTCTCAGGTCAGGGCCCCAGCAAGAAGGCAGCCAAGCACAAGGCAGCTGAGGTGGCCCTCAAACACCTCAAAGGGGGGAGCATGCTGGAGCCGGCCTTGGAGGACAGCAGGTGAGGGAGGAACAGCCGAGGCTTCCTAGAGGCCCTGCCAGGAACCCAGGCCCCTGCACCACCCCATCTGCCCAGTAGGCCTGGCCTGGTGACATTTAGCCACCTTGACCTGGCCCCTTCCTGAGAGAGTTTCCTCTGGACAGAGCAGGGTGCTGCCGGGGCTCCTGGTGCTGTGAAGGATCCTTTGGGGGGAATGTCAAGGGGCTGCGGCTGTGGTTTGGGCCCAGGGTAGGGAGGGAAAGGGGTGGAGGCTGAGGCTAGAGGGGTTGTACCCCAACATGCCTCCTCTCTCTAGCAGGTTGTCCTTCCCTCTTCCACACTTACTTTGGAGTTTGTTGCCTCCATGTTTCTTGGGTAGGAAGAGACCCTCCGTCCCCTTTTCTCAGTCTCCTTGATCCGGTGCTTGGCAGCAAAGGCTCCGAAGAGGAAAAGCTGGTGGTTAAGCTTCCCTGAGTCTTTGACTCCAGTGGGAAGGAGTTTTCTTAGGGAACGGACAGGTTAGGAGGACCTGGGTCCCCACCCTCTACTCCCCCAGCTGCCAACGTGGGTGTGAATCAAAGGCCCCCTTCCCCTCGGGAAGTTCTTTTTCTCCCCTAGACTCGTCACTGCCTGAGGACATTCCAGTTTTTACTGCTGCAGCGGCCGCTACTCCTGTTCCATCTGCTCTTCCAACCAGGTATCTTGTATTTCCTGCCTGCCTGAAGGGGGGAGGAAGGGGTCCTGGCTCCTGGCCCCCCAGCCCTTGGACCCAGGCTGGTCAGGCAGGAGGAAGTCTGAGAGTAAACAGAGGATGGAATAGTTGGGGACCAGGATGTGAAGGATTTGCACCAGTTGGTAAGCTCTTGGGACAGGAAGTAATTTGTGATTTTTAAGTAGCCGCAGGGATGTTGGTCGACCATGTTTGAGGGTCTTACAGGCCCCGTTTTCTTCTGAGTTGGTCACATGATGGTCCTGTGTGTGCCTCCCATCAGGTGCTTCCAGGGACTGGATATACAGCCCCTCTCCCACTGTCCTGGCAAGGTGATGATCCGGTGTTCCAGAAAATCTAAATGGGCCTGGGCCCTGGAAGAGACGTCACTTGGGTGGGAAAGGGAGGAAGCAGGCTGGATGTTCGGACAGACAGCTCACTGCCTGGCGGGGACTAGGGAGCTGGTAGTGGGGACACCAGAGCAGGGCTTAGGACTCATGGGCAGCCACAAGAGGGACAGCCCCATCAGCTTTGGCCCTGGACCCTTGTTCCTTCAGGAGCCCCCCCATGGAGGCGCAGCCCCCTGTCTCCCCTCAGCAGTCTGAGTGCAATCCTGTTGGCGCTCTGCAGGTGTGCCCCCGTCCTCATTTCCTGTGCATGCCTGCTTTCCCTTGAACCTGGGGCTGTGAGGGACGGTTATGTGGGGCTCTTACCCTGTTCTGAGGGCTTTTCCCACCCCTCTTCATTCCTCCTCTAACCTGGAATCTGAGGCTCCCAGGGCAGGAGGGAGAGGATGTGAGGAGTCTTTTCTCACTCTGCCTTGTGCACCCTTGTTTCTCCCTCCCAAGGAGCTGGTGGTGCAGAAAGGCTGGCGGTTACCTGAGTACACGGTGACCCAAGAGTCTGGGCCAGCCCACCGCAAAGAGTTTACCATGACCTGCCGAGTGGAGCGTTTCGTTGAGATTGGTAACTGGGCAGAGGGGAGTTCTTTCAGCTACTCCAGCCCTGGCCACAGGCAGCTCCTAGCCTCTCTCTGCTACAGCCCCGCTCTCCTGGCTGAGAGCCCCGGTTGGCTCCGTCCTCCTAGCTTCTTCTTTGCACTGCCCCCCCCCCCCCGCCCTCCCCCGGCTGACCAGATTCTTAGGTGCATGGCAGGTCCTGAGTTCCTCTTTCCAGTGGACATCCCATGGGAGACCCTCAATCCAAGTGTGAGCTGGGTGGAAAGCACTGGGCCAGTTGGGAATCATAACCCAACAACCCTCTCCCCACACGCAGGCAGTGGCACGTCCAAAAAGCTGGCAAAGCGTAATGCGGCGGCCAAAATGCTGCTTCGAGTGCACACGGTGCCTCTGGATGCCCGGGATGGGAACGAGGCAGAGCCCGATGACGACCACTTCTCCATTGTGAGTGGCTTGTGTGGGCCAAGCCCTGTGGGCCACCCTCCATGCCAGGCAGGGCACTGGGTACTTGGGCCTGTCACTCGGGAGTGAGCCTCTCCAGATCCCAGGCCGGCTCCTGCCCGTTTTCCTACCAGACCCAGAGGTCCTCGGGTCCCCTCTCAGCCACAGCCGTAGGCCCGCCGGTGAGTGCTGTGGGGAGCTGGCCCGGGGCAGGAGCATGGAGCCTGCCGTTCCTGGAGTGAGGAAGGCCGCCTGGATACCTGGTCCGGACTCTGGTAGTTAGAGGGGGCCAACTAGGGGAAGGCCAGCCGGACGAAGCATTCATTCTGTGGGCTTTCCTCTCCTTGGCATCGAGGGCCTGTTAAATGCTGGGGTCTCGGCTCGTGGCTGCATCTTTGTCACTGTCCCTGTCCTGTCAGGGGGTGGGCTCCCGCCTGGACGGACTTCGGAACCGGGGCCCGGGCTGCACCTGGGATTCTCTGCGAAACTCAGCGGGAGAGAAGATCCTGTCTCTCCGCAGCTGCTCTTCGGGCACCTTGGGTGCTCTGGGCCCTGCCTGCTGCAGCGTCCTGAGTGAGCTCTCGGAGGAACAGGCCTTCCATGTCAGCTACCTGGATATTGGTATGGCTAGTTGGGAGGCCGGGGGATGGTGGGGACGGAGCCAGAGCAAGTACAGATGGCCTGCGGGGGGTTGGGGAGGGCACCACCCTGCTGTGGCTGCACCCCTCCTGGGGCTGCCTTCCCGCCCAACCCTGGCTCTGTCCTCTCTTTTGGTCTCCAGAGGAACTGAGCCTGAGTGGGCTCTGCCAGTGCCTGGTGGAGCTGTCCACACAGCCAGCTACCGTGTGTCATGGCTCTGCAGCGACCCGAGAGGCGGCCCGTGGGGAGGCTGCTCGCCGCGCCCTGCAGTACCTCAAGATCATGGCGGGCAGCAAGTGAAGCCCCAGCTGGACTCACGGACACGCATACTTGGCCCCTGCTCGTCTTCCCCAGCCCGTGCGTCTGTCCAGCTCTGGTACCCCTGGCGGTGCCGTCTCTACCTCTGACACAGACTGCCTGCCTGCAGGCTGAGAAGGACACCGGGCCAGGAGCCAGGGACCACGGGGCCTTGGCTGGCCCAAGATCTGTCCTCATGTCACTGGTGATGAGTGGAATGAAATCAGGGGCTCTCCCTTAGAGCCCAGAATAAACGTGTTGCCTCTTGGATTCTTAAACCCTGCTCTTTCTATTCCCCTGACTAGTGCTGAGCTAATTCCCCTGAGCTAGTTAGCACCAGATCACCTCCCCTGTAGTGCCTCCCCACCTTGTTCCCCACATGTCCCCACGTTTGCCTTTCTGGTGGCAGGAGGCTGGGTGCAGTGACCTCTAGGAACCTCCCATCACCTGTGTTCCTGTAGAGCTCGGCTTGGCGGAGATGGAGGGGCTGTGGTTCTTGCCCGTGGGCTCTCTCCCCTTCAAGTCTCAGACAGACAGACATGTGGATTCAGAAGCCAGACAGCTTTATTGGGGGGGGGGGGCGGCATGGCACTTTTCATTGTGAGCCTCGCATGCAAACATATCAAGGGATGACATGTCACTTCTTCCCAAAGCGTTGAGGGGCAGCCAGGCTCCAGAAGGGGGAGCTGAGCCCCTCCCCAACTCGGGGACTCAGCCGTTCGCTGTTCCAGGAGCCCCGGGCGGTTCTGCCAAACCTTGGGAGAGATCCATCTTAACTGTGGGTCCTTTCAGCCCCTCCCTTCTTGAGCCCCCACCCTCCCTTTGGTTCCTGCTTTGCCCCTGTCCCTCTTAGACTCACCTCTGGGGCTGAAACAGAAAGGCTGGGGTCCGGCTGGGTCTCTGCATGGCCCGAAGCAGGGAGCGCAAGAGTGACCCAGGGGTCTGGGTCTCCTGCAGTGGGTGGCGTCCGCTGTCTTCCTCCTGTGGTACAGGGGCATCGGGGAGGGAAGATGGGCAAAGGCCTTGGACGTTTAGGTCACAAGGGGAAGGAGTGACTTTCTGAGGCAAGTTGTAGGAGGCAGAGGCCACTTCCTCACATGTGAGGACCCACTGGAGACCTTGGCAGCCAGAGTATTTGAACTGAGAGCACAAGTCTCAAGCTGGGATAGAAAAAAGGTGACATGGGGGGGGGGGCCTGGATGGCGCAGTCGGTTAAGTGGTCGACTCTTGATTTCAGTTCAGGTCATGATCCTAGAGTGGTGGGATTGAGCCCCAGGTTGGGCTCTGTACCCAGCATGGAGCCTGCTGGAGATTCTCCCTGCCCTCTGCCCCTCCTCCCACTCTCTTTCTCTCTAAATAAATAAGATCTTTTAAAAAATAGAAACAAAGAAAAATGGTGACATGGGGCTGGGGTAGTAACTTACCATGAAGATCTGGTCTCCGTCTCCAGGCCCTGGTCCTCCAGCACAGCCCAGATCCGCTAGCAGCAGCAGCAGCAGCAGCAGCTCTGCGGCCCGCCTGGAATCCATGCTGCCATCTGCCTTCCTGCAGCCATTCCCGCCTCTTATACCTGCCGTGCCCTGTTGCCCCCACCCTGCAGCAGCCTGAGGGGCATCGAGAGCAGGCGATGGAAATGCACCACTCCATTAGGAGCCGCCTGGGGCCCCCTCCCATGGCACCCCCGGGACCTCCCGCTCCCAGCCTCCGGCCCCCAGCCCCTAAGCCTGGAGTTATAGACTTTATTAGATGCATAAATCCTGTCTCTAGAGCTCAAGAAGCATCATTAATTGCAGACGCTTTGTCAGAGCCAGGCCCTGGGGGGCCTTCAAGAACCCCCAATTCCTCAACAGGTTGGAAAGCTCCAATTGATCACCTCCTCTTTCCTAACTTGGAGAATAAAAGCATAGACAAAGTCTTGTCAAGGTCTAGGCACTATGTCTTGGAACAGAGGGAAGGAGGGAAGAGCCAGGGTTAGAGTTAGCTGGGATGAGCCAGCCTGGTCCCTCTCGTGTCAGCGGCTGCAGTCGGGGTCATCCAGACCATTCACACCCCTGCCTATGTGCCTCCTGGGGAATGAAAAATGGAATCGCTCCTCTGAGATTTGCCTGTGGATAGAAAAGTGGGATATAGAAGGAGACGCAAAGGTTTCAGAGCCCACAGAAAGTGGGGAGGGCCTCCAATCTTGCAGACACGCCCCGTGTTCGCTGGGGAGCCCGGCTCAGGAGCCGTCGTCCGCGGCTGAAGCACGGCTGCCACCCTGTGGCCACAGCTCCGCACTGTCGGCTCCGGCCATTTCCTCGCTCCGCTCTCGGAAGGGTGAGGGTAGACGGAGGTTCCTCAGCCTCTAAGGGGTCCCCGAAAGGCAGGCGCAGGATACTGGGGTTGGTGTCTGGTTTTGTCCACCTCCTCCTAGTCACCCCAGCCTCTGCCTGGCTCTGACCTGTTAGCGCAGGCGACAAGAACCCTGCTTTTTAGGAAAATTCACTCTCCTTCAGGGCGAGGCCCCGTCAAGTCGTCCGGTGGTTTTCCTTCTGACCCTAGAATCCCTTGTCAGCCGCCCCCGCCCGCCGCCCCGTGTGCGCTCTAGCGTGCGCTGGCGAGGGGCCGCGGTGCGGGGCCTGCGGATCGGTCTCGGGCACGCCAGCTCTCGGAACTGCGGTTTCTTCACCTAAAACATGGCAACGTTAAAAGGAACCACGTTCCAGGGCGGGCATTCTTGAGGTACTTCTGGCAACCCGCTCACACGGGATCTGGCACAGAGCTAGCGCCCCCGAAGCGTTAGCGGTGCCGACGCGTGCATCCGCGAGCCCCGCTGGGTTTACCCGCGCACCCGGCGGCTCCATCTCCGGCGGCCTCCGCCACGGGGTTGCCCGTTACGTCACGGAGCGCTGCACATCTTGCACGTGTGCAAGCCTTCCGCGTATCTGAAGACAGATGCCCCTCTTCCACGCTAGTCTTTTCTCGTTAAGGGGATCCCTGCTCCCTTTAAAGCAAGGCATCTAGAAACCGACGTGTCACTTCGGAGAGGCGGATGAGAGCAGGTTTTCCTCCTGTGTTTTAGATACTGGTTCAGGCTAAGCTACGTTGTGAACCCTTCCGCACGCTTTGTCCCCCAGCAGGTCCCAAGCACGGAACCTCACGCTCCTCATCCCTCCGTCTTGGAATTTCACTGCTGCTTAGAAGGGACGACCCAGCCACGGGCAGAGGGTTTTTCTGTGGGAAATGGGTCCCGTACCACATCAGGGGCCCCCGCTGTTCGTACCCGGCGGAGGTGCAGAGGAGCAGCGCTGTGAGAGTGCGTGGGCCTCTGCACTGCACAGTGGCTCCGACAGAGCTGTTCTCGTCCCAGCTCCGGCACTTCACCGGGTGCCTCGGGCCAATGTCTTCACCTAAACCTCAGTTCATCTTCAGTGAGGCCGCTACTCCTGTTACGGAGAGGGCGTTGCGAACGGTAAGTGACTTAGTGAACACAGAGCATCTGGTGCTCCGTCTAGCACAGAGCAGCTCCTAAATGGTTGCCGCCCGACTCTCCTAGTATCTCTGATCATCAGTTACAAGGGGACTTGAGCTGAGGCTCAATTCAGCAAGGGTCTGGTCTAGGGAACGACGTGCAGGAGGGAGGCGACGGCTCTCCTTCGGTAGGGACAGGCACAGCTCCGAGATACCGCTGGTTCAGTTCCAGACACCACAATACAGCAAGTAACAAAACAAGGAGAGTCAAATGATTTTTTTGTTTCCTAGTGCGTATAAAAGTCGTCCACACTGTACTGTAGCCTATTAAGTGTGCAACAGCATTGTATCTGGGGGAAAAAAACAATGTGCATACCTTAAAAATATTGCTTAGGGGCGCCTGGGTAGCTCAGTCGGTTAAGCGTCTGCCTTCGGCTCAGGTCACGATCCCAGGGTCCTGGGACTGAGCCCCATGTCAGGCTCCCTGCTCAGCAGGGAGTCTGCTCCCTCTCCCTCTGCCTGCCGCTCCCCCCCACCTTGTGCTCTCTCTTGCTCGCTCTCTCAAATAAAATCTTAAAATATTGCTTAAAAACCGCTATCATCTGAGCTTTTAGTGAGCTGTTACTTAAAAAAAAATTTTTTTTAAAGCAAGCTCTATACCCAATGTGGGGCTTGAACTCTGACCCTTAGGTCAAGAGTCCCATGCTCTACCCACTGAGCCAGCCAGACACCCTGCAAGTCGTAATTATTTTGCTGGTGGAGGGTCTGGCCTTGATGTTGCTTGCTGATGAGTGATCAGATTATGGTCGCTGAAGGGGGGGTGGCTGTGGCCATTTCTTAACGTTGACAATGCATTTGCTACATCGATTGGCTCTTCCTTTCACAAACCATTTCTCTGTAGTGTGTGATACTGTTTGACAGCTTTTTACCTACAGAATTTTCAAAACTGGAGGCAAACCTCAAACTCTGCTGCTGCTTTATCAACTAAGTCTCTGTAATAGTCTAAGGATCTTTTTTTTTTTTCTTTTTTCAAGATTTTAAGTCATCTCTACACCCAACGTGGGGCTGGAACTCACAACTGTGACATCAAGAGTCGTGTGCTCTTCTGACTGAGCCAGCCAGGTGCCCCCGTAGTATTCTAAATCCTCTGTCATTTCTCCGGTCTTCACAGCATCTTCACTAGGAGTGGATTCCATCTCAAGATGGAAACCACTTTCCTCGCTCATCCGTAAGAAGCCACTTGTTGGTTCCAGTTTTCTCCTGAGACGGCAGCCATTCAGTCCCATCTTCAGGATCTGCTTCTAAAGCTAGTTCTCTTGCTATTTCCACAACTGTAGTTACTTCCTCCACTGAAGTCTTGTACCTTCGATTTGTAAAAACAAAGAACAAAAACCAAAGAACCAAGCCCCCCCACACGCACCATCTGCAAAGTGTAATAAAGCAAAGTGCAGTGAAACAGGGTAGGCCTACAGTGGCAGTGGGAATGGGTTAACTGTTCTACAACTTGCGAAACTGCCCTGCCTTCAGTCTCCTCTCTTCCAAAACGTCTCAATCTTGGCTTTGGTATTTGGCTTTCAGTGAAGAACTTTCTTACCCTTCTCTGGAACCCCATGTGCTCCCGACCACAACACAGTGAAGATCACCAGTCCCTTTCCCACTCTCCTCCAGAGACCCAGTCTCCCTGTGTGTGTCAATTATTCCAAACACCAACCGCAAACACTCCCGTATCATTCCTCTTCTACGGAAATCCTCAGAGGCACCTGCTACCTCCTGGTCAAATTCTTCAGCCTGGCTCACCCTTCTCACTTGTGCTAATTATCTAGGGATACACAGATGGCCCTAACCCTCACCACAGTTCCTAACCATTACTTGTTTTTCTTGTGACTCTTACCTGCTTCTGAACAAGCTCTTCCCCACACCCATAGAACTGACAGAATCCTAGAAAACTTCACTTTCTCTGTGTGTGTGTGCACTCCCCCAGTCCTGCCAGAAACTTCCTGAGAATAGGGCTTGTTTTTGTTTTGGGGAAGAAGGAGGGGACAAAACACTGAAAGGGAAGAGGCTGCTTGCCTTCAGACACCCTACCACCCCCTATCCACATAAGCCACGAGTTCTGCAGTGAGGCTCCCATGATGCTGAGGGCCCTTGTCCGCAGGGCAGTGCACAAATCTGAGCCCTGGTCTCTGTGCCTTTTTTCGTGTTCTGTAATGTATATAAACCGCCTACCTTCTTTAGGCTGTGTCTTCCTGCACAGAAAGGAGGGATAAGAATCCCTGCTCTTTCTGTCCTCAGAAATGGGAGAGAGGAAGAGCACAGACATGAAAGCCCAATGAGTTCTCAGAAAGAGGGGCCAATGGGACTTATCGATGAGAGGACTGAAGCATTAGACGTAACAGTGGTTCTCTTGATAGTTTAATGTTATATTTGCAGCATAAATAAGGCACAATATATGTCAGGGCGAGGGGGAGCGGGAGAAGGCATGGCTGAGGGGATAACTGCTGGGTGAGAAGGGGGATGGGAGAGGGAGGGGTAGGGAGGATAGAGTGAAGCCTCTGCCTCAGCCCGTCCCAGGAGACTGTGAGAGCCTGCTCACAGGACCATGCTGAGTTGGGTGGCAGGGAAAGGGACAAGACAGTTTCGTAACAAAACAGCCTGTAGCACTACATCCTCCCACATGTCAAAGTCCACCACTGAGGACTGGGGGGGGGACCCAGACCCAGAGTCGAGTTCCTTGATGAGAGGGAGAGGCGCTGCTACATGTCAAAGATACACAGATGAACAGAGATATAGCTGTAGATACACACTGCTTTCTTTCAACAGATACTATGTCAGGAGGCGGCAGCCTCCACTGTTGGGGCTGGAGGCTCATCTCCCTGCCGGAAAGGGGCGTGTAGGGGTGTGTGTGTGTGTGTGTGTAACAACTAGAGCTCTAGCCGGTCTTCCTGTAACAAAGAATGTGGAGTGACCAGTCCGCAAGGGAACATGGGACAATTCCTGTCCAGACCAAGGCAGGACAGGTTTAGGAGGAAGTAGAAGGAAGACAAACCTAGATTTTGAGATGAATGACGTGGTTTTGTTTTAATGGGGGTGGAGAGAGGGACTGGAGGAAATGGAAGATGTCTTAGTGCTAAGGCGAGGATGGTACTTAAAATATCCCTGACACCTCAAGGATGTCCCAGCTTGCCCCTAAAGCAATGGTTCTCACGTTTTAGTGTGCGCTAGAATCACGTGGAGTGCTTGTTAGAGCCCAGCCCGAGTTTTCGATTCACTAGGTCTCTGGTGGGACCCACATGTGATGTCTAACAAGCTCCCAGATGCTGGTGCTGCTGGTGCTACTGGTCCTGGACCACATCCTGAGAACCACCACCCAAGGGGAAGTCCGTAAAACTAGTGAAACTCATGGCCATTTCTTACAGCTAAAACAGCACTCACCAGTAGCTAATGGTGGCGAGAGAGCTCGGTGCTGCCAGCCGCCCACTAAAAAACGAAACCAACCCCAGCAGCTACAGTGCAAAGCTGCATCTACAGAGGACATAGCCGCCTTAACCACCCTACTCTCCCCAGCCTTGTCTCAAGCTGAGGTGGCGTTTTACCCCAAAGAGCGACCAGGGACCTGGTAACAGAGGGTGGGAATGGTGGCCAGCAACCGGTGCTCATTTCTGCTGGGTCACCACTCAGGGGTGGGTGGATGGGGATTTATGTCTGTGTGTACATGCACGTGTGCAAACACAGAGAAATCAGTTCTATACTAGGAGGGGGATGATTAGGGTTGTGGGAGGCTGAAGTAGGATGGGAGATCCTCTATCTGCCTTAGGGTCCTCACCTGTCCTGTTCCTCCCTCCGCCCCTGCCCAACAAAAGTCTAAAGAAAGCAGAAAGAGCATATCAACAAAGGCATATGTGATATAACTAGGAGGACTGGATTCTAAACGGACTGATTATGAAATTAAAGAAAAAAAAAGAATACATTTCCTTCCTGTGTATACAACGTACACTATTAATGAAAAAGAACGATTTGGGGAAGGGAAGGAAGTCATGAAAGAAAGGGGGAACTTTCGGGGGAAGGGCGGTCTCAGGGCTAGCACCTTTAAAGGAGCCTCTCAGTGTGAAGCAGGGGAGCCTCAGAAACCACAGGAGGAGTATTTTGGTGTCTGCTTGGTGGCTCAGGCTACAGACAGGGCATGGTTATGGTTAAGTACCCTGTCAGCCAGGATGGGTGGTGCCGGAGGGCAGCGAATCAGGACAGGAGCCAAGAACAACAGAACAGGCGCAGGGAAGGCGGCAAGGTGGGTGAGGTGCAGCGAGGCCATCTCCTTGTTTACCACTACCAAGAGTGTATGGTCTAGTGCTTCGGGCCAAGGAGAGGAGTGGAGGCTGAAGAAAGCCAGATTTCGGGTGTATAACCAACAGGGCAAGAGTAAGTAAGGGAGGGCCTATTTTTCTAGTTTTCTCAAGCAGTGAGGGAAGCTTTCTCAGACTTTTCAACTCTGAGCAAGCTTTCTTTTAAAGGAATAGGGCAAAAATCTGCAGAGCAGAAGACCTGGTCTGGTACCTTTCTCTGTGGCCTCGGTTATCTACCAGCTCTGTCTGGGGGGTGAGGTGGGAGGCCTGCGTCTTGTGCTCACTCAGAAGAGTCCCAAGGCGTCCACACTCGAAGCTCCTTTCGGAAAGTACCTTCCCTCAGGCCCCTAGAAAGGCCATGGTCATTAAGAAGGGCTAAGTGACACCCTCCATGATGTTTGGGTCTGGTCCAGATGAGTCTGGAAAGCAAAGGGCAGGGAGAGTGGCCACAGGGCTGGCAGCAATAACAAGGTAGGTGACATTCCCCTTAACTATGACAGAGTCTCAGGATAAGCAACTGCTCTGTCTTCGTAGTGAGGCCACGGACCAACTAAAGAGCTATCTGGGGGCTTCTGCCCTGCCCCTTCCTACTGCTTTACTACAAAGGTTCTGGCAATGCCCCTCATTTAGGTCCCCAATGACTTCCCACAAATGAAAATGAAAAAAGGACTTAAGCGAATGAGACATGGGGACTAAGAACTAAATAAGACCCTCTAAATAAATTAGCTATCCTACAAAGGGACAGACAGGTAGGATTCAAACTTCCTCCAAGGCCAAGCAGTAAGGCAGGGCATGAGTCCAGTGACAAACGGATTCTTAACTTGAAAAACACTTGACTAAAGGGGGAAGAAAAACAGTCAAGGGTCTTACGAAGGCTCCTTAGGAGCCATAAACTCAGTCAAGCTTTAGGGCAAGGCTGCTGGTGGGAAATCAAGAAAATAAAAAATGAAACACAACTAAAGCAGAAGAAAGTCCCAGGGCGCAGCCGTCTAAAGGAAAAGTCCTGAGTACGAGTTATGGCTGTGAACTGTTAGAGGCAAATGGGAGTCCCTGGAGGTGGTAACTGCCTTCCTGACCATCTGCCATGCCATTTGCTAGACTGAGTCACCTCAGGGGCTGTTCCTTTTGGGTCCCGGGTGGTAGAGGATGAGAAAACCATGTTTTCTCTCCTTTCTCTTCACCAGGTGTGTCTTGTTCAGCACCGGCTCTGAAAAGCAGGAGGGGAAATTAAAAACAGACGTAATAGAACGTGACCTCTGACTGGCTCACCAGTGTATCACTCTGAGAAGATGGGAATCGTGTAGCTTAGAACGTTTCCTCATTCCCCCATGACAGCCAATTTTGGAAGACAAACTAAGGAAGCTGGCAGTTACTCTGTATGTAAATTTAAGACGGAGGTAGGAGAGAGGGAGAAAAGGACATTCTTGGCTTGGGCAGATGGCAGAAGGTGGCTCTGGGACAACTGGAAGGGAATCATACTGACAGGCTATTAAAGCTGACCTATCTATCCACAGGCCTCTGGCTTTGGATTGCTTCCTATGGCCCTGGTAGAAATTGCATAGTTCAGAGACAAAGGAAGACGAGAAGTCTTAATGGGGAAGAAAGAGGGGCAAGAGGGATGAATTCTCCCCCTGTAACCTAACTCCTCACAGTAAGAATGGCTGAGAGCAACAGTCACCAATTTCCCAGGCAGGCCAGACCTTCACCAAGCAGGGCTCCTCTGCTGAGGTCGGTACCGCACCTCCTCTCTCCTGCCTCTTCCCATCCTTCCTTACCCTCAAGAAAACCCATTCAGGACCCTGGCTCTGATGCCTCAGAGTCCTGGGGCTGGGACTCTGGGGACACACTGCATCTAGGGGGCAGAAAGCAGAGGAGACCTGAAGAAATACTACCGGAGCAGAAAGACCTAGCGGCTAGCCGAGGAGCCTGGCAAACCAGAGAAGGGAGATCCAGGGTGAGGGACACTTGTGAATAGAAGACCCTAGCCCGGCAAAGAAGACAGCTGAGTGACGCTGGGAGATGGGAGAAGAGCAAGGGAGTGCAAGAGTGCCCTACACACAGATCCAGAGGGCTGCGCCCGGAGAGAGACAGAGGCAGTGACCCGGGCAGGGGAACAAAGAGGGAGAGACAGGAGCGGACAGACGACCAAAAGGAGTTATGTATGCTTTGGCCAGTAAACTCTTGTAAGACATAAAGAATCAATCCAGTCACCTGACAGAACGAGCCTCAAACTCTCCTATTCCTGCCTGCCCTAATGATCACTGCAGGAGGCTGGACTGAAGAGGCAGGGGATCAGCCAGTCACACCCAGGGCGCTTTCCCTTTTCACTAATGAGCAAGAGCTAATAAGGCCACAAGATGATCTTGCCAAGGCTTAGTGGGAGGTGGAAAAGGCCCCACCAGGAGACTGCGAAAACTCAAGACACAAAACGAGGTACCCAAATAGCTCTGGAAATAGCTGAAAAAGGATTAGAATTCTTGGGGTTTTGTTTCTTTTTGTTTTTTTTTGGTTTTGATTTGTTTTGGGGGGTTTTTTGGTGGCAGGTAGGCAGAAGGACTAAAGTTTACGGAAGAGCTGGGAAATACTGCTAATTCATACATCAAGGGTAATTTTACATTCACCATTAGGGAATGTTTGAACTAGACTTCAGGAAGGGGGTCAAGGGGTAAAATAAGCAGCTAATGGGAGACAAAGTCCTGAGCCCCCTGGGTGGCTGGGGCAGGCCAGCGATGACCTGCCATCAACACTGGCCTCCCTCTACCTGGCAGGAAGCGGTGTGCTGCTGAGCAGCAGGGAGGCCACAGCCATGGCTTAGTGGGAGGAGAGGGGACGGAGCAACCCAAAACCTAGAAGTGCGAGGGTTAGTGTTAAGAGACAGGTACACATGCATGGGCAGGGGTGATTGTTCGGACCATCTGGAAAGGCCTTTGGCTGTGGGTACATCAGAAACTGCCCCCTTAGGGGATGATCTTTGTGGCTCTGGGGCTGGGAGGCTCCTAGTACAGGTGTCAATGTACATGACCATGTGGCTGAAAAGCCCCACATCTGTCCGTTACTCACAACATACAATTTCCCCCCCATATTGCCATGTCCAAGGCAGATGGGAGGCGATAAGATGACATGTCTCTTGGCTCTTGGGCGGGCGAGCTCTGGCTGGGGACCTCTCCACCAGGGGAGGCATCATCTGCCCGCAGACTGGGACTGTGGGGTCATGATCACATGCGACTGTATCGGCATGCTCAGTTCTGTCCTTTGGCTGGCCATCTGAGTGAGGACCGAGGTGGCTACAGCTTCGGCTGCAGAGCGAACACTGAGGCCGTTGCTAGGGGCTGTTGCTGAGCTGTGCTGAATCACAGGGGCCGGAGAACCCGTTGGCTCTGAGCTTTCCTTGGGGCTTTCTGCCAGGAAGGAAGACAAAGAGCAGAGAGCAAGTGGTTAGAAAAGAGAATGGGGAAATAAGCAGGATCACCCTGCGCCATAATTCTAGAGAAGCCCAAAGGAAAAGGAAGCCCATCATTCTGGGGGCAAAACTTCCCAGAATCTTAGCTTCTAAGCTGCAAAGGGGCTAGGAAATAGGAAGTTGTGAGAAGGGACGCAAGAACTAGGCCCAAATTAATTTATCTATCTCAGTAAAGTAACCCCCAGTATGTTAATTACACCGTCTGGCTTCTACATCTTTGTGTAGTTCATTACCCCTACTGGTGGTTTAAATAGATCTCTTACTCTCTTTTTTTTTTAGCTATCCTCTCTGATTAATTCCCGCAAGAATTTAATCATTCCATTATTCTTTATGTTCCTTTAGCATGCACTTGCACTGCAGGTAAGCCTGATAAACATCAAGCTACACTCCGACGAGGTTATGAATGACTAGCCCTTGGCCAAGGTTCGGTAAATACAACAAACTAAAAGAGGCCTGCTGGATCCTCCTCACTATCAATTAGCTAGGCATTAATGATTGAAAACGTTTATTATGGGCTCGCCACTTCACCTAAAGTGATGATAACAGTTTACTGATAAGCACAAATATCTGAGCTGCATACAAAGGTAACTCCATGCGGCTCTGCAGTCAAGTCTGAGGAAACACCACATAGCCTCCACGGCTGCTTAAACAGAGAGGTGTGGAATAAATAAGGGTCAACAACTGATGGTTGTATTTTTTATTCTCTCCTGGTGAATGTCTGAGTCTCCTTTCAGGATTCAGATATAACCTCCTCTGTGAAACCTTCTTTGTTATGCTCATGAAATTAACGATCGCATCGCGGGTGCTTTCAGAGCACGCACTCATTCACTCGTCATTTTACCGAGCACCTTCCACGTGCCGGCGCCGCGGGATATAATGAACAGAACAGGAGCCCTGTCCTCACGAAGCTCCTGCTCCATGGGCTCTTTGAGCCGTCTGCGCTTCCCTTATTCACAGGCTGGCGTGTTTATCTCCTCCTAGCTCGGAGTCTCTCAGAGCTACAGTGTGTCATTGGCCTGAGTCAAACACCTACCACAGTGTCTACACCACACAGCGGGAACCAAATACATCTCTGCTGTAACAAGTAAGTAGGTTAATGGATTGCCTGCCCCTCAAAAGTTCTTGAAGGGATTGAGCAGAAAACTTACTGCATATAGACTTCGTAATGACGCATACCTGGTCCTTGCCTTCCTTACCCCATCAGAAGGACCTGAAATGTTGATCACTACACTTCTGGAAACATTTTCTTATCCTTGTTTCCAGAATGCCACACTTACGACTCAGCTTATTTTCCTCCTGCCTTCTTGGCGGCTCATTCTGCCTCATTTGTGGGTTTCTTCTCCTTTCTCTGACCTTTAAATGTTGGAGTACGCCAGAGCTCGGTCCTGCGACTACCTCTCCCTTTCTGTGCTCTTTCAATAACAAAACGTTTCATCTGGTTTTGTGGCTCTAAAGCCTAACTATGCGGGCTATCTCCCCAGGATGTATCTTCAGCCTTTCCTCTGAACTGCGGGACCATATAACCAGGCTCCACTTGACACCTCCGCCTGCAACCCCAGTGAGCTTCTTAAGTTCAGCCTGTCCAGATCTGAGCTGCAGACACACCTCCTAATCCGTTTGCTTCTATACTTCCCTCTACCTCAACTGACGGCAGCTCCACTCTTGCAGGTGCGCAGGCCCAAACGCTGGTGCAGCTCTCGATTCTTCTCTCACATATACCACCCCATCTGGGCTGTCATCAGACCCTGTCACTCTAACTTCAACACACACCCTGAATTCAACCCCTTTTCGCCACTCTCACTACCACCATCCTGGTCCAAGGCCCCACCTCTTCTTGCGCACAGGACCGCCACAGACCCCTAAACGGACTGCCTGTGCACGCCTGCACTCGCTAGCAGAGGGAATCTGCTCAAATGTAAGTCGGACCAGTCATGTCACTTTTCTCCTAAAAACCCTCTCATTGGTCCCCCATGTCGAGTAAAAGCCGAGGTCCTCACGAGGACCGATGAGGCCCTACATAAAAATGTTCCCGTTAGCTCCCCCTACCTCATCTCCAACGACTCTCCATCCTCGGTTTTCTCTAATCCGGCCACACTAGCCTCCTTGATGTTCCTAGAATGTGCCAGGCGCACTCCCCCTTTGGGTCTTTGCATTGCTGTTGTTCCCATTGGCAGTATTTTTTCTCCCATATATATGCATAGCCAGCTCCCTCACTTCCTTCAAGTCTTTATTCAAAAGTCACCTCATCTAAAATTTCAACCCTGCTGCAACATTTCATATTCCTCTTTCCTGTTTTATTTTTTCTTCCAAGCATTTACTCTTATCTAATAGACCATATATTGTACCTATTTATCTTGCTTATTGTCTGTCTCACCTACTAAAATATAATCCCCTCGAGGGCAGGGATTTTAATCTAATCTATTTGGTTTCCTATTATATCCTCAGCATATAAAACAGTGCCTGGCACAGAAAAGGCTCAATCAGTATCTGCTTAATGAATGAAAGTATCCTGAAGTACACATATTAAAATTAAAATTTAAATAGAGATGTTTCAAATGAGTGATGTGGTTACTCTTTCTATGGGAACACATCTCGGAAATGATAAAGACAGTGGAAAAATAATTCAATATATCATCAAAATTTGATAGCCAAAATTTCTAGGAATTTATTAAATTTGTAAAGGAAAATGATTTATTAGCTTTCACTGCTCATAAACAAATTATTCAGGGTAATTTTAATTTCAGGACTGTGCCTGTCCCGAGCATGACTCTACGACCATCTCTTCTTAGCATTATTTTATGTGTGCGCATAGGTTACAAACTAAAACCACCATCGGTCCATCATTAAAAAGATAAAATATACCCCCATAGCACAATGCTTAACAAACGTCAATGTATCATCTGTTGTTTATATTCTCCTGAGGCCAAGATAGTGTCTTTGGCATAAGAAAGACCTAGATGGGAATCTTGGCTCTGCTACTTCACCAACTGCGTAACTTCAGGTACGTGACTAGTCTGAGTGCTCTTCTTGCGTATAAATGGAGGCAATATCTATTTCACGAGAGAACTGGGCAGATGGTAGAGTGCCTAACACAGAGTAGGCACCCATAAATAATGCTACCCTTTATCTCCAACTATGATAGATAATTAGGATAACTCTATATGGTTCTGAAAACAAAGTTATTTTTTAGGACTGGCTGTTCCCGAAAGGCTGCTCACTCATCAGAGCGGACTCCCCCCAGAACATTCAGAATGGGATTATAAAATTCTAAACAGCTGAGACACTCGGTACATGCAGTCTACTGACTGACCAGCCTTGCTTAGGTTGTGAGCACTCACCTAAATAGCCTTGGGTCTTTTTCTGTAGTGCAGTAACCGGGCAGTCTTTATGAGCTAACAGTAGCTGTTTCAACTGAGCCACCTCATTGCGTAGCAACGTGACTTCGTTCTGAAGAGGGAGGGAAGAAGAGAGTATCAACAAAATGCACCCTCCACCCTTGACCCCCGGTGGCTGTCCCCACGGTGAGGACAGAATGCTGCCTGGATTTGCTCCCCTGAATCTGGGAGATTCCTCACCCCACAAGGTTTCAGACAGCTCAGGGCCAGCACAGTCGTGAATTCAGGGACGGGAGCTGCTTACAGTGAAAAGTAGGGGTTTATAACACAAACATTATTCCTATTTAGGATAAACACAATCATACGAAAACTAATAATGCACAGGTCCCCTGGCTAAAAAAGCCTACTTCTAGGAATCTATTTAACAAAACTACCTACTCAGGTGCATACAATGTTAACTATAGCATTGCTGTTCTCGCAGAAAATTAGAAGCACTGTAAATATCCATACCTCATTATAATACAACCGCACTACAGAACGTACTACCATAGAGCTATTAAAAAAAATGAAGTAGGTCCTCTACACACATGGCCAGGTCTCCAGGAGATCCTATCAACCCAGATATGTTAAAACAAACACACAGTCCCTCCCTGACTACCCCACAAAAAGTATACATGAGAAAGGTATTTAGAAATGCATGTATGTCTGGTAGGCACACACCAACTTATCCACAGGAAAGAATAAGACTGGGAAAGACATACTGAAGACGAACTTTGGTTTTGTCCTATACACTTGTGTGTGCATGTAAGTATACATATGCTATATACATAAACATATTCATATACACCTTTGCAAGGAAATCTTTTAATAAGTAATCAAAAGAAGGGAAAATAATATTCAAGAAAATATGTGGATTATAATTTTTCTATTTGTGCTTGTGTCGCTTTCTCTTTATTAAGCTGCATTATCTGGGGCAAATACACTTCCCTTCGGGTGTTCCACGACCCCAGTCGGATTCGACTGATGACTTAAAAGGACACCCTGTGGCAATTCATCTAATTCCCTCCATCCAAATCGGTCTGCGGATGATTCAGACTCTAGCAACAGGTCTGGGAGTAGATGGTGAGTCTTTCCAACCCCTGGGGAAGACATCTCAATTTTGACTGTTCAGAGTTTCTTTCTGCATTCTTCCTGGCACATCTTCTGGAACTGTCCTAATTTAAAGAATCATCATCTTCTTTTATACTGTTTCACTTTTCTGTGATTCGATCTCACTTTCCAGACTCATCAATCCCGATAATCGCCCAGGACCCACTCACACTCAGCTGAATATTCTGAGAAGTGAGTTCCTCTGCCTTCTTCTCGAGGGAGGACACCCAGAGCTTCCGCTTCTGACGGCAGCGCGAGGCTGCAGCCCGGTTGCGCTCCAGAAAACGCTGCCGCCGTTCATCAGGATCTTCATCCACTGTGCGTCGCCGTCGCCCTCCCGTGCTGGGAGTGGGCTGGGCTGGGGAGACCTGGGGCCCAGAAAGAGGAGTTACTTGAAGGGGACGTCAACCCTTTTCAAATTAAACCTGATGTCAGGTAGGTCAGTAAGCTCTGGTAAAGATCTGGTAAAGGGATGTACCAGTCTCCACAACCAGAGCAAGACTCCTCACCATGCCCCCGAGTTTCTGTTCTCTTGGCCTCCCCATTTCCTCCCCGTCTTCTCAGCCCCAGACTTAGACGCACCGCAGCTCAGGTGGAAACTGATTATTTCTGAGACAGATAAGATGAAGTGAGCGTCACTTTTTGTTTCTTAACAACAGGGAATCTTGTAGGTGGGGAAACCATCATGGGGCTGGGTGTCAGGAGAACTTTTAGGGAGACTGGGATAAGGATATTTGAGAGGGGCGCCTGGGTGGCACAGCGGTTAAGCGTCTGCCTTCGGCTCAGGGCGTGATCCCGGCATTTTGGGATCGAGCCCCACATCAGGCTCCTCCGCTGGGAGCCTGCTTCTTCCTCTCCCACTCCCCTTGCCTGTGTTCCCTCTCTCGCTGGCTGTCTCTGTCTCTGTCGAATAAATAAATAAAATCTTAAAAAAAAAAAGAGAGATTGGAGAATCACTGATTTGGACAAGCAATATATACAAACAACTGAATGCTATAGCAAGTTTCAGAAAAGGAGAAAAGACTTTACTACCAGTGAGATACTGGCTATCATGGAGAAATATGGATTAGTACATTCTTATTTATAGTCAGTTATTAATCATCCTCAGCAATCGCCCTCCTCACCTTGTATGTTATGTTTGTTTTTAAACAAAAAAACATTTTTTTAAAAAAGATTTTATTTACTTATTTGACAGAGAGAGAGAGACAGCCAGCAAGAGGGGGAACACAAGCAGGGGGAGTGGGAAAGGAAGAAGCAGGCTCCCAGCAGAGAAGCCTGATGTGGGGCTCAATCCCAGGACCCTGGGATCACGCCCTGAGCCGAAGGCAGCTGCTTATGACTGAGCCACCCAGGCGCCCCAACAAAAAACCATTTTTAATCCCTTTATACACTGGTGATATAGGACTGCCTTTTATCTTTAAACTTTAGGCTGATGTCCTCTGTCACTGAAGTACTTCTGGGTCATCTTCCCTTTCTATTAGCTGGTATGTGTTCAGAGAAGATGGACCAACTTTATAATAGCGGGCAAAATTAAAATGTAGAAAGGCCAACCATCTGTATAAGAGAAACTATATGATGTAAAACAATACCAAAAATAAATTCTTCCTGGATCTGTTGCTATTGGAGAATACCTACAGTAGTAGTCCCCAAGTGCCGGAGCTTACGTCAGTTGCATGAGACTAAGCGTGAGCTTATAAAAAACAGAATCTTATACTCCAATTCAGGTCCTACTAATTCATGTTCTCCATTAATACAGGTAATCAAGAGATAATTTTTTTACTCACACTAATATTATCTCTCCCAAAAGAAAAAATGAAGAAATTTAAAACTCAATTTAATGAACTAGAGGCCCTAGGTCACTGCTTCTCACTGTATTACAGGGAGTTTATACTAATTCTCTTGAGATTTTCAGTTTCCTCTTTGTCCTGAGCTCAATGGAGCACATGTAAAGACTGGCGCTTTAGGAGGCTGGGGAAAGGAAACGGAAGGTTCCTATTCTCTCACAGGAACTCGGTAGCTCATGCAGGGGAGAGAGGTGAAAGAACACTAAGCCAAAGGAGGGAAGAATGAGAAAGAAAGGAATCAGTGGTGACTAAAAAGGGAGTCACGTCATTTTCTTAAGAGGGACAGCAGCACAACTCAGGCAAGGTGGCCACTGCTTCACCATCTCCAGGGCCTGGTATCAGAAGGGGTTATAGGAGGGAGGGTAAGCTTAGCTTCCAATAAGAAAACTCAAGTGAAGGCTTTTGTTGTTGGCCAAGCTTTAAGGCGGCATATGGCCATTCAATGTTAGGACATGTGGTGGTAATTGACGAAGCAGGTGGTGACATCAGAAAAAGGGGCTGGACAAAGATGTGATTCTAGAGACCCATCTCAGGTTGTTGTCACCTGTCCAGCGCAGACACTACAAAATCTAAGGCCTATTCAGTTTCCAAAGAAACTTATTAAAACCGAGGCTTCCTTGGGAAAAGAACGGGGCATATAAATGGGACTGCTCTAGCTTTAGTAAGACTTTCATTTCTGTGTGATAGACAGGAATTAAGTTGATAAGGAAAAGCTGTGTTATTATGTCTGTTTACTGAGCCATCTTGCTACCGTGACATCACATTTTACTAATATATTGTTATTACCCAATTTTTGCCACAAAACCTAATCAGGAAAGTTTGCTGGTTTCTGTTTTTGTCTTTGTTTTGGTTTATTTTTTGTAAGACTTAACGCATGGGAAAGAGACTAGGGGAGCCTCCTTTGTGCACGAAGGGGTTTGAGTAAGGTTCTGTCACATTTTAGAGGGCTCTGCACATACATCATTCACATATAGGAAAACACAAAACCTCACAACTGAGACCTCCTCTGTGCCAGCTCTGCATTCTCCAGCCTGTCTATAGAAGAGCAGGTAAAGACTGGTGCGTTTTGCCGCCATCCAACTGTAAACAAGAACCAATGCACAGAAGATGCCCAGAAGACTGAAACCCGCTCTCCTCTAATAACAGACGTGACATAAAGTAATGGTGACACTGCGGGCTCCCCCGTCCAAGGGCCCAACTGACCTGTGGCTGGGCAGGGGATGGGGCATCAGGGTGCTGGATGAGGATCTGGCTCTGCTCAGGACGGGCCGTCACCATGGTGCTGGCAGTACCTACCACCATTCCACATCCACCATTGATTGAGGAGACTTGGTGGGTTAGGGTGGCTTTGAGTCTCTGCAGGGAACAATAATAAAAAATAGCTTGTCAAGGGTGAGATTCTCTCAAGGGTGAGAAGAGCGGGTTTAGATTTTAATACTGACCTTACAGATCACTAAAATTTCCACGCCAATTTGCCCTTAACAGAGGAATTAAAAGAGAATGACAGGGAGAATGTGCACCTGGATCCCTAACATGCCTACTCTGTTCCTTGGCTATCATCCTGGGCACAGCTGGAGGGTGGGGTTGTTGAAGTAATAGAGTCCAGATGAAAGCTCTCTCCTGGAACCTGGCCAGGTGCTGGTTGCGCAGCTATTCACCTCTTGGCCAGCTCTCCTGCCCGCTCATCCACCCTCCATCTGTCACCCTGGAACTGGAAACAGCAAGCACTCCACTCCAAACAATCTGTGCTGCCTCTTTTCACTGCCATGGTCTAGGTACCAGGCTCTAAAGGTGGAAGAGAAGAGACAGGAGTCATGAATCAGGGTCTTTTCTTCTCCAGACCCCACCACAGGGTATCTTTAGCTTTGCAAGCCCCAGAAGGTTTCTTTGCCTGGCTCACGTGAAAAACCTAGGCCGATAACACTTATTTCAAAAGGGCCAACACTGCCCCAAGCTGGGATGTACTCACCATCTTGGCTTCTGATGGCATAGGGTGGCCAGAGGGAGAAATGGAACCACTGCTGTTTACTGGTGGGCCAGGGATACCAGGAATGTTGGGCACCATAGACACAGGTCTGGCCAGCTGGATTAAGAGAAGGAGGAAAAACCAGAAGGGAACATAATACTAGTGGTGGGGCAACAGCTTTCCAAAATGAAGTGCTTTAGAGATTGGCATGTCAGGGCCTGTTCTGTGCAACCTGTCCACAGGGCATAGAGGGACAGCCTGGGAAACACCTTTCCCCATGGAGCACCAAAGGGTAGGGAATCTAATCCTTCAGTGCTGTGACAATTTCTATGGGAACGGCTGGGGCTGTATCTTGAGGAAAGTGGTGGGCAATGTGGGAGGCGCTAAGTGCCAAGTGACATCAACCAATCAGCAGGCTGGCAAGATCAATTCCTAGACCAGGAGCCAATTGTCCAGATGAGTCTTTGTCTAGTGTTCCACAGTGCTGGATTGGCAGAGGTTAGTGAAGAGTTTAGGCAGGCTGCCACGCTCAACTAATACAGACCAGAGCCCACGCTTCCCTGGGGTTCATGTGTGTTTATGAGCATTCAGGTGGAAGGGAGGGATTAGTGAGTCGGTAGGGCTGGCTGCCCCAACTACAGAGCTCACCGATATAACAGAAGGCATCTGTACCGGAGGCCCTGGCAGCACAGGCATGGTCTGTCCATTAGCAAGATGCATGACGAGAGGGAGGGAGCCAGTGGGAGACCTGAGGAGACATGAAGTGAAATGCTCAGCATACAGACCCTTTTGTCTATGGATCTTCCTCCTATAATTACAGCAGACTGCCCAGGAGTCTGTAGTTAGGGAAGCCACAGGGCAACACTATAAAATCTGGACACCCTCATGAAGGTGGAAAAACCAGGGAATGCTACTTACCTTACTTTATAGATGGAAAGAAGTGGTAAGATCTTTACACCTCACAAATTAAGCAAACACCACTGAATTCGAACGGGTGGGAAGCTCATCCTATTAAGATTTCAGAACAACGAAACAAACATCCCTACCACTGGCATGTATAAACTCTCTCTTGCCTTCGCCAGGACTTGGACCAAAGTTGTCATTTTGCAAAGCTGAATTATGTCATATGAGAGCCAAATACGAGTATGTTTCCCTTGTTCCTTTGCACGTACTGCTCTACCTTGTTCCCAAAAGATGTCACTTTGTATCTTTTCTAGTGGGTCCAGAGAACAATAAGCTTTAAGGCTGAATCCTGACAACAACCTCTTTTTTTTTTTTTTAATATTTTATTTATTTGATAGTGAGACAGAGAGCAGAAGAGACTCCCCGCTGAGCAGGGAGCTCGACGTGGGGCTCAATCCCAGGACCCTGGGATCATGACCTTAGCTGAAGGCAGACACTTAACTGACTGAGCCACCCAGGTGCCCCCTGACAACAACCTCTTAACCCATGGGTCCCTGGGGACAGGAGCTCAAGTCATCTCGTTAGGAAATGTGTATGGACCACGCCAGGATTGAAGACAGACAAACAAAATTAGGGGTAGCAAAGACCAAGAACCCCAGACTGAGGGGAACACCAGACTCAAAAAAGATGACTTAATGGGTTTCAGCCCATCATTCAGTAATGCCCCCCAAACCTTGTACAGATTGAGGCCAAGAACTAAATGTACTTCCCTGTGTGGCTTCCACCACTATGATGAACTTCCTAAAGTTTTAAAGATTCTTCTTTTAGATCAAAGAAGTATTAAATCTCCAAATTAAGGAAGTATTATCCCCAAATAAATACTTGCTTATTTACTAATAAGGTAAAGGAGATTTCTGCTTATGGGAGGATATTTTATTTTGAGAGACAATCTCATTGACTCGTTTTCTTTGAGTATTCAAAAACAGTCCCTGTTTTTTTTACCAAGTACAAAAAGGCTCAGGCTTCACTGTTTCTCTGCTTTACTTACCCCAGTTGCCTGTTAGATGGTGGAGCCTGTGTGATGACAGAAGTTGGGGAGGGAAGGGTCGGGTGAAGTGGATCATAGCCCAAATGGAGAGGCAGGGAGCCAGGGCGCACAATGGTAGGTGTGGGGGTAGAGATCACGACAGGCTTTGGGGCCACCTCCTGAGAAGAGACGAACACAACACGAAATGCGGTAAGGGGCTGCTTATAGGAAAATATGTAGCTGGTCAAATGTAAAAAGCACTACAGCGACTCATGTAAATGATGCCGACTCGATCACGACCATGGGCTCATCCTTCACTTGCCCGTCCAACCGGAATGCGGAGTTAAGGCTTTCTGGCTCTCTACCTTTCAGGGACGATTGCTGTACGAATGAGATGAGAGTTGGGAAATCACTTGAAATCCTTATAGAAGCACTGTAGTGCCATGTAAGTTCCAAGGACTGTCATAATTTTTCACTCTTATTCCAAATCTGATGCCTGAATGTCCTCTGATCTCTAATGAGAAAAAGCAGGGTGTAAGACTGGTGATAAGGCAACCCAATATCTCCTACAGACACATCCCCGCCCTTTTATTTTAAGTAGCCTCCATGTCCAGTGTGGGGCTTGAACTCACAACCCTTGGATCAAGAGTCGCATGCTTTACTGAGCCAGCCAGGCGCCCTCAGACAGATCCCTTTTAAAAGGCTATGGAAGGAAGGCTATGGAAGTTTGAATAATGGTCATATTGGAATAAAACAAACTGCTTCCCACTGTTAACTTGCTTGGGACCTTAGTTGCTAGTGGCCACACTGGCCCTCACACATCTCCAGACAAACTTTAGGACCTGGTTGCTAATGAAAAGGGGAGGGAGGAGGGACCGCTGTAATGCTTATGGGGGAGGTAATTCGGAGAAGTTATCAAACCAGATTTGGAGGCAGGTAAAATGAGGTGCAGATGCTCTCCCCACAGGGGACATTAAAATTAATAACCCTGGTAGAGCAGGAGAGGATGGGAAGAGGCACGAGGGGGCTTCTGAGGTTCTGATAATATCTGGGTGTTGGTTACACAGGCTGTAAACTTCATGAAGATTCAGTGAGCTATATAGTCTCGATTCATGCACTTTTCTGTGTGATTTTTTTCAATAAATTTATAAAAAAATACTACCTCCTAAGAAATTTCTTTTAAAAAAAACTACAATTCTAGATTTTCTCTTTGAGTCACTAGAAGGCTTCCTTCTAAGATTTTTTTCCCAAAATCATTTAATGCCCAGTTTATGAATTACATAATTTTTCTTTCCCACTTAATAACTGAAGTACAGGGGCGCCTGTGTGGTGGTGGCCGACTCTTGGTTTCAGCTCAGGTCATGATCTCACGGTTGTGAGATCGAGCCCCATGTCAGGCTCCATGCTGGGCATGGAGCCTGCTTGGGATTCTTCTCGCCCTCTGCCCCTCCCCACTCCTCTCTCTCCCTCTCTTAAAAAACAAAGAACAAAAAACAACCCCCCCAAAAAAACCCCAAAATAATTGAAGTACAACATACATAAAGTACGTTAATCTTAAAGGATATAACTAAATGACTTTCTATATGTAAAATCAAGACAAAGCCTACTTCCAGCACCCC
Source organism: Ursus maritimus (assembly GCF_017311325.1). NCBI lineage: Eukaryota > Metazoa > Chordata > Mammalia > Carnivora > Ursidae > Ursus > Ursus maritimus. The sequence goes on from NW_024425119.1 coordinate 43,248,325, forward strand.
AGAAGGTGTCAATCCATACCTTCCCTCACGGAAGTTAAACATTTACTTTGAGTTCTTTTGTCATCAGATAGTTTTGCCTCTTCTTGAACCTGATGCAAATGGAGTCACATGTGTACTTTCGTGTCTGAATGTTGTTCAATATAACATTTGTGGGATTCACCCACACTACTGTGTATATTATTAGTTCATTCTTTCTTAATACCATGTGGTATCCCATTATATTTCATTTATTTATTTTGGGGGGAGGCAAAGGGCAAAGGGCGACGGAGAGAGAGAAACTTAAGCAGGCTTCCATGACCAGCAGGGAGCCCGACGTGGAGCTCGAACTCATGACCCTGAGATCATGATGAGCCGAAACCAAGAGTCAGATGCTTAACTGACTGAGCCACCCAGGCTCCCCTAGTATTCCATTTTAGAAATATACCACAATTTATTTATTTATTTATTTGTTCATTCATTCATTCATTCTTTCTTTCTTTTTTTTTTTTTTTAAAGATTTTATTTATTTATTTGACAGAGAGACAGCCAGCGAGAGAGGGAACACAGCAGGGGGAGTGAGAGAGGAAGAAGCAGGCTCCCAGCGGAGGAGCCTGATGTGGGACTCGATCCCTGAACGCCGGGATCACGCCCTGAGCTGAAGGCAGACGCTTAACGACTGCGCTACCCAGGCGCCCGAACTACTTCAGTTTTTTGACCATTATGAATACAACTGTTGTGAGCATTCTTATATACTTTTATATAGTGGACATATACACTAATTTCACTTCCATATAGACTCAGAAGTGGAACTGCTGGGTCAGAGAATAGGTGTAATTTATATACATCTTCTAAACAATGAACATTATTTAAATATAATCAATCCTGCATCACACATTATTTATACAACTAATGAATCAAAACTTAATCTACCTACCAATTAACACTTGGGATAATTCTTTCTTTTTTTAAAGATTTTATTTATTTTAGAGAGAGAGAACATGCACGCAAGTGAACAGAGGGGAAAGGAGACAGAATCTGAAGCAGACTCCCCACTGAGCATAGAGCTGGACACAGGAGTTGATCCCACAACTCTGAGATCATGAACTGAGCTGAAACCAAGAGTTGGACGCTGAATCGACTGAACCCACCCAGGCATCCCTGGGATCATCCTTGGTAGAGAATTTACCTTTTCCTTGAGTGGCGGGGAGCAGGGACTAGAGGCAGGGCTATCAGGTGGGGATGAGTCTACCTCCACCGGCTCTTCTTCTTTGATTTTGATGTCTGGTGTGGAAGGCAAAGACATGTCAAGGGGCCCAGCAGCAGCCTGTTAAAAGAGAGAAATAAGCAAAGTTCAACCTCATGATTCCCTACAGGCTGAATCAAAATCTTTCCAGTTAAAAGATGAGGAAATATACTTTCTTTTCCTTTTTTTTTTTTTTTTTTTTTTTTTAAGTAGGCTCCACACCCAATGTAGGGCTTGAACTCACGACCCTGAGACCAAGAGTCACATGTTCTACTGACTGAGCCAGCCAAGCGCCCTGAGGAAATATACTTCTAAGTTCAGCCCTTGGTCAAGGAGCTGAACTGCAAGTCAAAGAAATATGGAACTGAGGTTTTACGTGCAACTCTGACCAGATCATTTTAACGTCTCAGAACTTCCGTTTTTCTAACTGTAAAATAGAAATAATGCCTGCTTCACCATGGACGAATACTTATAAAGATTCTGAAAGGAAAAAAAAATTTACAAATGTTTATAAAGACCCCGAAAGGGGGAAAAAATATCATTTAAATCCATGCAAATATCATAATCATATCATTTTTCAGGAAAGTAAAATGATCCCTGAATCTAGTGCTTGTCTATTTTCCAACAGCTCTGCTGGCCACTGGAGAACTGTGAGCACTTTTTCTGCCAACCAGAAGGACTAGACTACCCAAGTATCAAAAGCAAACAGAGACAAATTAGCTATTGAAGTACTGCAAACAAGATAGGAAAGATCTTTTCTGGGGAACTTCCCATGCTTGATGGTGATTTCATCCCAACATCTGGTGTTAGAGGCTAGAAGTTAGGAAGCTAGTGTTTTGAGGTAATGAGGAAAGGAAAGGCTGGTCATTTGATCAGCTAAAGAAATTAGAACTTGGTCCCAGAAGCAGGACTGGAGAAAACCAGAAAGGAAAGAGAGTACTTTTCTGGCAGTGGTGAATCACTTCACAGAACTGTGGGGCTGTAAATGGCTTTGCAGGGAACCATAAACCATCTGAGATGACGGCCCGGACACTGCACCACGACAGGAGGGCTGGCACTGCAGCTCGGTTTCATGACAAAGTAGATCCTTTGTTCTATTCTTCCCATATCTTAGGCTTCTTGGTCAAAGAGGAGCTTGTTTCTAACTCTTCTCTTGCTACCCTAATCCCTAGAAATCTTGGTAGTTGGGCACACTGAAGATAATCTGGCGTCTACCACATTAGAGAAGGTGCTAATGGTTGTTTCTCTCCAATCTGATGGGGGTGAGCAATAGCAAAGAATGCTTTCATTTCTGCCCTCGTTTTGCTACGCTGTGAAGATGTCAGACCCAATTCAGCTAATTCTGGGATCCCTGAAGTCAGAGGGTAGTGGGAAGGAGAGGCCTCTAAGTAAACAGAACCACGGGTTTAAAATCCCTTAGAGGCATCTCCTAGAAAAGCTGTGGTTCAGTGAAATTTTAGACTCAGTCAACATTCCTGGACACAATCTTCTACTGAGTCTGTTCTTCTCATCAAGGGGAGGTAAAGACCACCCCTGTACAGGCAGGAAGAAATACCAAGATGCCCAACGAGTAAAGCCTGACCAACTACGAATGGCCTCCCAGAGGCGTCAACTGAGTTAAAATGGCCGTAGAAAAGACTTCACACTTTTAAAGGAGGTTAATTTTCTTGAATTTGCCTATAATGAGTTCAATTTTAAATCGCTCACATCCTGGTGGAAACAATTTGACTGATGTGGGAGAAGGAGAAATGATGGTGGGGGTGGGGGTGGGGATGAGGCAGGAAAGCTGTAAAATAAAATTATACCACATAGGTTGAAGCCACTGAGAGCTAAGAGACTGGAGTCTCTAAAGAAAAATAATGACAAGAAGACTGTGGCTAGTCCAGCCATGTGAAAGTAGAACTACAAATATATGCCATTGGATTTCCCTGCTTTCTTTCAGTTTGAGGAAGACAGCAGGTAAAGAAGCTCAGAGGAAGCTACGGAACTTGGAAAAACCTCCAGTGATAAGGACACTTTATCTTGCATTCTTACAATTACAATTTAAGCTGGATAAAAAAAAATCATGCACAACTCTCTTGATTTAACTGCTCTCTTCTTCTTAGAAGGAAAGAACTCAGAATAAAGGACTCCAACACTCTAATCCTCTCTACAATAGCTATACTAAGTGGCCTATATATAATTGCACACACTTCACGATAGCTTCCACCTGCTGGTCCTATTTCTACGTTTGGGCCACACAGAGTAAGTGTAACCCCTCTTTTACATGAAAGCTCCTCACATATTTGAAGACTACAATTTTTTTCATCTTAAAACTTCTCTTTTCCAAGCAAAGCTTCCTCAGTTTCTTTATATGTTCCCAAAGTGACATAATTTCTGGTTCTTTCACCATCCTGGTTGATTTCCTTTGGAAGGCATTAAGAACACCCTTCTTGAATTTAATGTCTTGAATATTATGAGAAAGCTACCTGAGTGTAAGTGCTACATATACTGAAACAAAGAAGTGTCAAAATTCAATAAATGTTTGTTGATTGGCTGACTCAATGAAAACAGTCTAGGTGAGAAATCTGATTAGCTCAGAAAAGAGTGAGAGATTTGACCCCAAAAAATGTTATCTCACAGAATCTGAGTAATTTATAATCTTTTAACATCCTTAACATATTCGGAAGAGAAATAATTTTTTTAAAAAAGAGATTACTGAACTAACGCTCTACTGAAACGGCAAGAAGCCTCATCTTCAGTAAAGATAGACTTGTGCTGATCCATCATCTGGACCCCCTGAAGATGTGGAAGGCTGACTTGGATTAGTGGGTATTATCTGGTTCTAAAGAATGAAGCCCATAATTTTGTGCTTTAACCGGCTAAGCAAATTATCCCAGGGCACAGTGAAAATAGCCTCCAACTGAACACTGCCAGTTTGTCAGCAAAAGTCCCGCCTCTTGCCTTTTTTTCCTCCTCATCTGCAGCTTTCTTGAATTCATGTTCAAAGGAGCTAGCTAATTCATTGAAGAGCCCCACCTCCTCACAATTCTTCAGGAATCTAGTCGGAGTAGGAGTTTGATCTGCAGACATGGAAAACAAAAAAAAAAGGAAACTTTATTTTAGTTTCGACCTGAAATTCAAACTTGACAGTACATAGAGAACATATTTTTATTCTTCTATTTGAAAAGAGTCTCTGTGTTAGGGTAAATCTGCTTTTATGGAGCTGGAGTCGGTGAAGGCCAGTGCTAGGCCACCAGAGGGTGTCTGTGCTGTGCTGCCTCCAGGCCGGCAGAGGGAAGGCAGAACAATGTTTTGTCGTGTGACTCTCCCCATACCCCTCTTCTCCCAGAGGCTGGTTTCACCTCCTTCACCCCCAAACAAAACAAAACCACCCACCCAGGTGGAGTTTGTGAAACCTCCAGATCAGAAAATCACGAACAGTTGGGCGACTTTTTCTCTTTAAACTTACTCCCTGCTAGGTCTGAAGTGAGCGGGTATAAGCAGATGGACGTTAAAATCTGATGAGGAGAAGAAACTGAGGATCAGATGGTTGAGTTTGGTTGCTAAAGCTACCAAATAAGAAATGGTGCCTTGTCTTTCAGTGGTCACTGAGGTAAGGGTCTGTTACCTTCTGAAGGCATTCCAGGCAAATCTAGGGGCTGGGGAACAAGACAGCAAGATCATGAGCTGGAAAAGGAAACTGCAAACAATAGAGCTCATTTCACAGAGACCTGGGCCCAGGGCAAAATCCGGAAACCAGGATATTTGGATTTAGATTTGCCAGCCCAAATATCCTCTCCGGGGCTGCACAAATCTTTCCTCAACAGTGCCCCTGCCCTTGGGAAGAGGAAGGCGATCAGTAACCCATGGGAACTTTTCAAGCAACCTGAATTTTAGATTTGAGCTCCTCTCTCCCCATTCTGGTTTTCTAGTTTTTCTCTCCTAGGTCAGTTGAATCCCGTTCCCTGATCTAAACTTCTATTATGATGGTTTTCTTTGACACGCTAGTCACCTCAGGGATTCACTTCATAGCCCAAACCGCTGAACTGAATGACAGAAATAGAACAAGGTTTAAGTAACGTTTTAAGGAGCGAGACCTGGGATTAAAATCGTTCCTTTTAGCATGATCGATTGGAAATAGTCCACGGGGATTTTCCATGGAAACAGCATAATTTTTTTTTTTTAATTTAAACAAAACCTCTTCTGAATCAGAGTGTTTGGGAAAGTTACCACTACCTCCCAAAATAGTTTTAAAAGGTCCTCTGGCAGCTTTGGTTGGCCAATGATGAAGCCACTTTCCCTCCATCCCCGGGTGAGTGGAGGTAATATCATCCTTTATGCTCAAGAGTACTTCAGTAAGGGCACACACAAAAATCACCACTCAAGTGAGAGAGGACGGGGCAGCTAAGGGCATGGCGATGGCAGAAGAGGGCCTTTTGCTTCTCTGACCTGAGACTCATACAAACTGCTCCCATTCCTGAACAAACAACCAAACAGCCAGAAAATATATAAGAAAACTTTTAGTGTGCTCTGATGATTCTAAAGAAATCAACAAGTGCTTACTGAATTCTTTCTACAGGTTTTTTTTTTAATGACTTCGTATTTTAATTTTTTTTTAACGTTTTTTTATTATATTATGTTAGTCACCATACAGTACATCCCTGGTTTTTGATGTAAAGTTCCATGATTCATTAGTTGTGTATAACACCCAGTGCACCATGCAATACGTGCCCTCCTTACTACCCATCACCAGCCTATCCCATTCCCCTACCCCCCTCCCCTATGAAGCCCTCAGATTGTTTCTCAGAGTCCATAGTCTCTCATGCTTCATTCCCCCTTCTGATTACCCCCCTTTCTTTATCCCTTTCTTCCCCTACCGATCTTCCTAGTTCTTATGTTCCATAGATGAGAGAGATCATATGATAATTGTCTTTCTCTGCTTGACTTATTTCACTTAGCATTATCTCCTCCAGTGCCGTCCATGTTGCAGCAAATGTTGAGAAATCGTTCTGATGGCTGAGTAATATTCCATTGTATATATGGACCACAACTTCTTAATCCAGTCATCTGTTGAAGGGCATCTCGGCTCCTTCCACGATTTAGCTATTGTGGACAATGGTGCTATGAACATTGGGGTACATATGGCCCTTCTCTTCACTACTCTTTCTACATGTTTTGATGCTACATGCACATACACTTGTGGGTAAATTTTGGGGGAGGAGAGGGATAGGAGTATAGGAGTTTTGCCCAAATGTAAGACACGGCTCTTGCCCTAGGAAACAAAGAGAATGTTTTCTAGTTGAGGAAATAAACCAATATACAGAGACAGCATCACAGTATACAAAAAAATAGGTGCCATGTGCAGTAGAGAATAAGTTTGTTATAGTAACTAAAGACAAATTAATGACAGAAGAGTTAGGAAGTTTCAAGAAGTGGGACTTGAGCTGGGCCTTAAAGAATGGTTTTCACCAGGAGAAAGAAGAGAAGATTTGGAGGGTTAGAGGAGTAAGGCAGGTAAAGGCATAGAGAGAGGCAGCGTATGGGGACCACGTATAGATGAGGAGGAAAAGGTATGCCTAGGGTAAAGACAATCAAGTCAGGGGGAGCTTGGCTGGCTAAGTTGGTAGAGCATGCGACTCTTGATCTTAAGGTCATGAGTTCAAGCCCCACACTGGGTGTGGAGCCTACTTAAAATACAAAAAATAAAAAATAAAAAAAAAGATAATCAAGTCAGGTATATAAATTGTATACAAAGTTGAGTAGGTACCATCAGGCTAGATTATAGAAAGCCTCAGAGTCCAAGAATAAATAGCATTGAAAGTAAAAGAAAATAGGAAGATTAGGGCAAATTTTTTAAATTTAAATTCAATTAATTAACATATAGTATATTATTAGTTTCAGAGGTAGAGTTCAGTGATTCATCAGTTGTATATAACACCCAGTGCTTATTACATCATGTGCCCTCAATGTCCATCACCCAGTTACCCCATCCCCCACCCTCCTCCCCTCCAGCAACCCTCAGTTTGTTTCCTATGATTAAGAGTCTCTTATGGTTTGAGAGTCTTTTTTTTTTCTTTAAATCTAAGAGCATCTTATTTAGAGGGAGATGGTTTTTAGGTGTGTTTTTTTGTTTTTGTTTTTTTAAGTAAACTCTATCCCCAAGGTGGGGTTTGAACTCATGACCCTGAGATCAAGAGTCTCATGCTTTACCAACTGAGCCAGAGCGCCAGGTGCCCCAGATTAGGATAGATTTTGAGCAAAGCAGAAGAATTTAAGGAAGACTGGCTTTTCTTTCTTTCTTTTTATTTATTTACTTATTTTTTAAAAGATTTTATTCATTTTTGAGAGAGAGAGAAAGAGTGTGAGCAGGGGAGGGGGGAGACGGATAAGCAAGACTTCCCGCTGAGCAGGAAACCCCATGCGGGACTTGATCCCAGAACCCGGGATCATGACCTGAGCCAAAGGCAAACGCTTAACTGACTGAGCCACGCAGGTGTCCTCTTTTTTATTTTTTAAATTTTATTTATTTATTTGAGAGAAAGAGCGATAGAGCAGGAGGTTGGGGGTGGAGAGGGAGAAGCAGGTTCCCCGCTGAGCAGGGAGCCCAATGAGAGGCTCAGTCCCAGGACCCTGGGATCATGACCTGAGCTGAAGGCAGATGCTTAACCAATTGAGCCACCCAGGCACCCCAAAACTGGCTTTTCAAGAGAATGCAAGACCAGTCAAGGAGGCCAGCTAGGAGACTTTGGAGAAACCCAAGCATAATGAGGGTGGTGGAAGGAACAGAAAAGAGAATGTGAAGAAAGAATAAAACAACTCAAGATTTTGAGAATACTAGTATCACTGAATAACAAGGAAAAGGAGAAAGTTTAGGGGACAAGGAGAGAAGTTCAGAAATGGGGCGTGGGGGGAGCATGAAGATCTGAATGACAGAAAGACAGCCAAGTAAGTGTTCAATAAGGGATTCGAATACATGTCGGATACAAAGTCTTAATTTAGAGAAATGAGAATTACCAGCCTCGACAGGATAACTGGAGTCATGTGCAAATGGGATAAGCTCTCCAGAACAGAATGCAAAGAATAACAGGAAAACACTTTCTCTCCTTGGGATTATCCTGTATCGATTTCTCTCATCACTCTTGGAGACTTGGCATAGACCTTTCCACCTTTGAATAACCTTTCCAACCTGATAACCTTGCCTCAAATGTACCTCTTTCATAAACTTTCTCTGATTAATTCCACTTAATATTCATTCTCTTAGTATGTATATTGTTTGAATTATTCACTTGTACTTGACTGCAAACTAAAATTTTTTTCATGTATATATGCCTTGACTTAATAAATTTAAGTATGTGTTACCTACATATATTTTTATACCATATCCACTCTTCCCTAAGATTTCCTCCAGGTTTTCTTAAGGATCATCAATGACAATGTCCCCACTCATGTCCTTTTCCAGGAATTATAATCTACAAATGCGTAGCAAAGTGGCTGGTGCACACAGCAGCTATTCAATAAATATTTGCTGAATTAATAAAGATTAAGAGATCTGTAAGGGCAAGTTCCTTTCTTCACATATAAAAGTATGGAGAAGGAGGTTCTCTCTTTCCTTCCCTACATCTTGGGTTGCGTTTTGGCTAATAATACTTACAAAAAATTGTGTCTTATCTGAGTTATTAACTGATGTAATAACTATCAACTAAATCCCCCATTGGCTAAATACTGCGGTAAGCCTGCTTAACTCAGGCTAAATCAGAACCCTTCATAGTGTCAAAAGAAAAGGCCCACTTTGTTTTGTATGTCTGTCTAGCTGAAAATGGCACGATTTGAGAGCAGTTTCTGAGAATGCTCCCTCGGGAATGGCATATGTAAGCAAGGCAGTATCTATAACAACCAGCAAGAGGTTCCAGGTCACCCAAATTGGCTCAGAAAAGTCCCATTGACTAAATGTCTTGTCTGAGCTTTGGAAATGTGCCCTCAATGCTGTCTGGGTTCACAAGGCAAGTTGAATTTACGAACTGACAATCTGCCTGCTTGGGGAAAACTGACACCCAGTGGAAGAGAAGCAGCCAGGCAAGCTCGGCTTTCTTGCTTTCTTTTGTTCACCCCTTCGCTGTGGGTAGAGAGAAATGTCAAAGGCGTCTTTTGTTTGTAAATCTTCCAAAGTCTTAATAAAAAGAAGGCAAGGAGGGAGTAGACTGAAAAAAGCCAAGACAAAACCTCAACACACCTACCCTCAAAAACCGCAGAACCCAATCTGATATTTAAAACAGAATGGAGGGCACAATAGAAACTTGGGAGCTTTTAGTGTTCCTTTTTCCTGATTAAATGCAGATCACATAAGGGCTCTTAATGGGAAAAGGGGAGTAGAGCTCCCAGTACATCTGGTCCCTGGTATTAATCTTAACTGTCTGCTGATATCAAGGCACGTGGCTTCTGGGGCAGCAAATACCTGCAATGATGACTGAGTCAGTTCGGGCTGGGCCAAATTTCAATGTCATCTCATGCTTGTGTTTATGAACTGCCAGGTGGTCCTCGTTTGTAAATCTCTGAAACGAAACAGAAACAGAGATGTGAAAAAAAAATAAGCGATTCAGTGCCCTTTTAAAACGTCCTACCAAACATCCTGCAATAAGGATGGTCCCTGGACAGAGGGGCTAGAGAGGGAACGGAAAGGAGAAAAAACTGGAAGTGATGGAAAAGGAGAGAAGATGGATTAAAGGAGAAAATGGGGAAGGAAAAAAAGAGGCACTAGAAAGCTGTGAGGAGAGGGGAAGAGGAGGGCCGCAGCACCAACTGCTCTGTGATATCAGGTCCAAACGAGAGAAGTGGACAGATTGCTGGTGAAGTGGGGTGCAGGCAGGAGGCTCCAAATGAAAAAAACATTTAGGCAAGGCTCGTAGCGAACAAGGGGGAAATAATTTTTAATAATAATAATAAAGAGAGAAGGGAAAGGCTGGACACTCGTTGGTCATCACAAAAATAGGAAATTCAGAATGAAGCTCTCCATGGTGGGGCTGAATTAGACTATTTATGAGGGGGCTAACAGGGAGATAAATTATGCAGGATTAGGAGAACCATTTAACTTCCTGGCCCCCACAGTGCTGCAGCAGGCGCCTGCCCAGCTATTTGGCTCAGGGTTTTAATGAGCCAGGATGGAGCCATAGAGGACAGGGGCCCAATGGCCAGCAGTAACGGCACACACCAGCCCCATCGGCCAAATGCTGTCTCCCCTCATCGGGCAGCCCGCCTGGGCTCTGTCGGCCATAAAGGGGCCAGTGCAATGCTGCTGGCTATATAATGACAGAATAAAAATGCAAGCAAAAAAATGTTTGTTAGGGTAGGGAGAAGCCTGTAGGCAGCATGAGGGAAAGGAAAAGGAGATGGTATAGAGGTTTTATTTATTTAGGGGTTTGGGTGAAAAGACAATGAAAAGGTGAGGCTAGGTCAGCCTCAGTTTATGACATGTAAGACAGGGTTACTGGACAGTAATTTATGCTTCCACCCCTTCTTTAGAGCAGGGGAGGTGAAGAGAACAGATGAATGCAGTAATTCAAAAGAATGATACCCTCAAAATTCCCTTTGAGGATGGCTGGCCTGGTTCCTTCATTAAAACATGCCTGCAACACAGGAACAGCTTGGATGCTGCAGCTTCCCACAGCTCCCTCACCAGCCAGCCTCTGAAACATGCTTCTGTTTGTCTTTTTGTTTCTAAAAATAATGACTGGTTAGTCCCCTTTTTACTTTCCACATTAGATACACACACACTTCACACCAAACACTGTACCGTTAGCTCTTTTTTCCACAGTGCTTCTTGACTGCAAACCAAATAGACAGGAGCTAGCCCCACCCATCCCAGCTCCTATCCAGTCAAGAAAGTGACACTCAAAACTTCAGTTTAAGTTCCTTTATTTTACCTGGAAGTAGATTCTTTCCCCAAATTTGCTCTGAGCCCTATCACCACTAACGCTAGCTTAAGTTTATAAAATCTTCCCAGGCTAGACCTACAGGCCTGACGGGAAAAGTGAATTTTCTTTCTTTCTTTCTTTTTTTTTTAAGATTTTATTTATTTGACACAGAGAGAGACAGCCAATAAGAGAGGGAACACAAGCAGGGGGAGTGGGAGAGGAAGAAGCAGGCTCCCAGTGAAGGAGCCTGACGTGGGGCTCGATCCCAGGACTCTGGGATCATGCCCTAAGCCGAAGGCAGACGCTTAATGATTGAGTCACCCAGGCACCCCGGAAAAGTGAATTTTCAATTCAAAGTATGAAGAACCAAAAAGTAAAACTGTCAAAAGACTGCCTGAGTGGTTTCTGATGGATCCAGGATAAAACTGATAAAGTACGGGGGAATTTAGCCAGGAACTTTAGTTTTCTCTATTGTTGGTTAACCCCAGGCATCAATCGTTTCCTTCATAGATTTCTCCCTAAGGACAAAAGGGTGGGGCTGGGGGTGAAGAAAGGAAGAGAATAGTCTCGTTAACCAGGGGTATGATATTTGTAGGTTAAGTAAGTCACTCTTGAGGTTCTGGGATTGCCAGGTATTTGGTAAAAGGAAGTGAACAGAATCTAGTCTACAACAAAGAAAAGCCATCATTTTAGGGGAAGACGAAGAGTAGTGGATTAGGCAGAGGTACAAAATTTCAAAACATATTGGTAATGTTCTAACAATCTTTTTCAAAAAGATGCTTGTAAGTATACTTCAAGGAAATTTCACACAGGTAGCTTGAAAAGTTTTGTACAATGTTCTAGAATCTAGAAGAATGACTTTCAAGCAAAAGTCCTTTTCTACTATCAAAAATCAAGTGTGCTCAAAACTGAGCCGAAAGACTTGAAACCTCCATCAGGTTTTACTGTGGTTAGGGTCACTTACTGTTGTACTTCACAGAGGGGCGCCTGGTGGCACAGTCGCTTAAGTGGTGGACTCTTGGTTTTGGCTCAGGCTGTGCTCTCGGGGTCATAAGAACTCATCATGGAGTCCGCTTGAGTTTCTCTCTCCCTCTCCTGCTTGTGCTCTCTCTCTCTCAAATAAATAAACCTTTAAAACATTTTTTTAAAAGGCAACTCCCCTTCTATTACAATTTTGCTACATAGTCCCGACCTGTCTTATTTGTCCTCTAGTTCTGGTTCCTCTCTGCTGCACACCCCGGCCTGCACTCCCTTCCCTGCTGCCCTGCTCCCCCCTTGAGCTATTTATTTTTTCCCAATCAAAAGCTGGGATCTGAAAAGAACTGAAGGTGGCCAAAGGGATTTCCCACCCATCGGCATCTCAGAGGGCTTGATAACCGTGAACACAGATAGGAAAAAAAATTACATCTTTATTCTCACTAAATTCTGAAATTTAACATTCCTAACTCATAATAGAAATCACACATATCTTCTTATCACATGTATCAAAATATCCTTTATACTCATCACTACTTTGAAACTATGGGAGTCATAAGACCTACCACCAGAACTTGTTATCTACTGCATTAATTAAAAAGCACACATATGACATTATCAAATTTTTAAAAAAGATTTTATTTATTAAAGAGCGTGTGCAGGAGCACATGCATGCATGAGCAAGGGGAGGGGCAGAGGGAGAGGGACAAGCAGACTCCCCACTGAGCGGGGAGCCCAATGCAGGGCTCGATCCTAGGATCCCAAGATTATGAGCTGAGCCGAACTCAGACACTTAACTGACTGAGCCACCTGGACACCCCTACATTATCAAAAAAAATTTTTTTTTAAAGATTTTATTTATTTATTTGACAGAGAGAGAGACAGCCAGGGAGAGAGGGAACACAAGCAGGGGGAGTGGGAGAGGAAGAAGCAGGCTCTCAGTGGAGAAGCCTGACGTGGGGCTCGATCCCAAAACTCCGGGATCACGCCCTGAGCTGAAGGCAGACGCTTAACGACTGCGCCACCCAGGCGCCCCTACATTATCAAATATTTTTAAAACATTTTTGGTAACTGTATTTCAAAATAATTGGTTTCCTTTATAATCCTATGTATTTTACTTTATTAATTTAAAAACAACATTATGAAAAAAATAATAATAAAAACAACATCTAACAAGGGGGTTCACAGACTTCACCAAACTACCAGTGGGGGTTATGACACCACAAAAGAATCCCTGAATAAATTAGGCAGTGAGCTTCTGAGGAGGAGGCAAATGGGCAGAATTTTAAGCAGCACAGCACTGGCCTGGTCTTGGGTCCAGTCATCTCTCCCTTTAATTTCTTTTTTTTTTTTTTTTGAAGATTTTATTTATTTATTTTGAAAGAGAGAGAGAGGGTGTGTGAGCAAGCAGGGGGAAGGGCAGAGGGAGAGAGATTCTCAAGCAGATTCCACGCTGAGCATAGAGCCCGATTTGGGGCTCAATCCCATGTAAGAGATCATAACCTGAGCTAAAATCAAAAGTCAGAAGTTCAACCCACTTAGGGGCGCCTGGGTGGCACAGCGGTTAAGCGTCTGCCTTCGGCTCAGGGCGTGATCCTAGCGTTATGGGATTGAGCCCCGCATCAGGCTCTTCCGCTGTGAGCCTGCTTCTTCCTCTCCCACTCCCCCTGCTTGTGTTCCCTCTCTCACTGGCTGTCTGTCTCTGTCAAATAAATAAATAAAATCTTAAAAAAAAAAAAAGTTCAACCCACTGAGCCACCCATATGCCGCTCTCCTTATAATTTCTAATACAATTTTTATATGGCTAGAGCAGGAAGGGGGGAATAAAAGTATACTAGAGCTTTTTATCAAAGTGAATGCTGATCTGGCTATTATTTTCACTGTTCCTTATATGCTTTCTCATTTATTAGAAGTTAACCCTTAAGAGGGAGCCTGGCTGGCTCAGTTGGTGGAGCGTGCAACTGTTGATCTCTGGGTTATAGGTTCGAGCTCCATGTTGGGTGTAGAGATTACATTAAGAAAAAATACTAAAATCCTTAAAATTGCTTTAAAGTTAACTCTTTTTTTTTTTTTTTTAAGATTTTATTTATTTATTTGACAGAGAGAGACAGCCAGCGAGAGAGGGAACACAGCAGGGGGAGTGGGAGAGGAAGAAGCAGGCTCATAGTGGAGGAGCCTGATGTGGGGCTCGATCCCATAACGCCGGGATCACGCCCTGAGCCGAAGGCAGACGCTTAACCGCTGTGCCACCCAGGAGCCCCTAAAGTTAACTATTAAGAAGTCTCTAGACCAGTCTTGAAATGCGTGCTTAGTAAACCATCCCTCTGAAAGCAATTTCTCAATTAAAATATCTAAAATCATTAAGTGATAAAAATTTTGACCTTATTAGATAGATCATTCTATTTAATTAAAATGGGTGGAGGGGCTCCCAAAAGGATTTCCTCTTTGAATTATTGCCCATTTAAAAATCTAACTCTCCTATTTGTTAATACCCTTAATGGGTCTTCCTTTGTTCTTTGGTCTTACCTATGACTAAGGTTTTGGCAAAGAGCCACTGAGGGAACACTCACTCTGGTTGTAGGGTAAATAATGATAATTTTCAAGGAATATGTAGATATTAACCATCTCCAAGATAACAGAGGGTGGATTATCATTCCAAATGGAGACTGAAGAATATAAGTCATACTGAATCAAGAAGGCAGTTTATATGCCTCAGGAGAAGATTTGTATAGTAACTATGGTTTAGCATCTAATTTGCTCAAGTAAATGAATCAGGGCAGTTTCTTGGCATAAATGGGTGAGGAGAAGTATTTTGTGCTAATGCGTACCCTACAGATCACGATGATTTAGGTCCGTCCTATCTAGTGTGGGAGCCACTAGCCACACATGGCTACTGAGCACTTTAAATGTGGCTAGTCCGAATTGAGATGTACTATAAGTCAAAACATACACTGGATTTCAAAGATGCAGTACAAAAAAAGGAAAAAAAGAATGTAAAATATCTCATTAATTTCATGTTGATTACATGTTGAAATAATATTTTGGATATACTGGGTTAAATAAAATGTATTATTAAAATTAATTTTACTTGTTTACTTTTACTTTTTAATGTGGCTACTAGAAAATTTTAAATTATAAATGTGGTTTGCATTATAATTTCTTTTGGACAGCTCTGATCTAGATAATATTCTCAAAGATCTGATGGGAATTTTAATCACATGCCAATCTTGAATCTTGCCCCCCAAATCCATTTTCTCTAAATACAGTTTATACTATATGGCAGTGGTTCTCAACCAGGGACAACTCTGACCCTCTGGGGACATTTTATCAATGTTTGGGGGCATTACTACTTATCACAACCAGAGTGATGCTACTGGTCTCTACAAGGTAGAAGCATGGGATGCTGATAAATATGCCAAAATGCACAGGACAGTGTCCTAAAACAAAGAATTATCAGACCAAAATGTCAACTATGTCTTTGTTGAAAAATTTTGCTACATGGTAACAGGAAAGAGAAAAAGAAACAAGAAAAAAAAGGCTGTTTTTTAGTTTCCCTTGCCAAACTGCCAACACATGTTTTTGGATCTAAAACTTGGAAGGAAAAAAAACACAGGCAGAAAACTCCCAACCTCATTTTATAAAATGGCTGATGTACTACAGATCTGCAAATACTTAGGATAGGGAAATTAGGAAGACAGAGACAGAAGGCACCATAATTGGGAGAAGAACAAATTAAGTGGAATTCTCATGCATCACCTTGTTACAAAGAGATAATACAGAAGAAGCAAATCAAAACAATTTGGCTACTTTTGATTTTTAATCTCCAATGGAGATTTTCTTGGTTTAAGAAATGTTAAAAAAACCTAAAATGGAATGTCAGAGGCACGAGGATCAATCTGAAAACTGGTATCAGTTGCAGAATGGGCAGGGAAAGTATAGTTTCTCATTAACAATTTTCCACAGGAGATGTTTGGTAAAAATTCTTTGTTTCTAGGCAGTTTCATTCTCATCTATCCTTCTGTGATAGAAGCCAGAATCCTATCTACCAGCAAGCTGACTAAATGAACAGAGCTAAGTCAAGAGTTAGGAATGGGCTGAAGAACAAAGACGGTGGGAACTGTAAATCAGGAACACATCTCCAGTGAATAAAGTCTTAAGATTTTAAATTTTTAAAAATTGATGTACCAAAAGAAACATATTAAGTGGACAGCTGAATTTTTTTTTACAGATTTGAGAGCGAGCGAGCGAGTGCAAGCGGTTGGGGTGGGGGGAGAGGGAAAGAGAGAATTCTCACTCCCTGCTGAGCGTGGTACCCAACTCGGGGCTTGATCCCAGCACCCCGAGATAATGACCTGAGCTGAAACCAAGAGCCGGCCACTCAACTGAGTCATTCAGGGTACCCATCAATGAATTTTTATATAAGTAAATGCCAATGTAATGAAAACCTAGATCAGGACACGACATATTTCAGGTACCCCAAAAGGCTTCCTCATACCCCTCTTTTCTTAAGCTCTTAAATGAAATAATTACATAAAACAGTATAGTACCTGGCATACAGCATATACTCGGCTAGTTCTCTGCATTTTTAATCTCAAGGGAGACAAGACAGGTATTGTAGTAAAACTTGGTTTTTCTTTGCAGAATAACTCTAAACAAGTCAACGTTTAGAGAGAGTTATTTTCTTAATCCCATTAAACTAGTCTCCCAGAAACTTTTTGAAATAACAGCACTAAACAGAACTGAAGAGAAGGCTCAGGGCAAAGGAAAGCTCAAGCCAAACTAGAGCTAAATTTCTGCCTGTTGACTCTGAGCCAGGAACAAGCATATGGGCATTAGAAATGTAATAGTTTCAAGCTAAATCCTTGGTAAAGTATTTTGACCAATGAAATTTCTGTGCAATATGCACTCAAACCCTGGCCAAATTCATTCCTGAAATGTTGTTTTTGGCCACCACAGTTCCAGTTTCCATGTGGGTTTGCCTCACATTTTAAAATGCTCTAATGCCTTGACCTATGATTAATACATGTCCCTTTCCTTGTTTTAGAAGAGCAGACTGGGGGAAGGAGACAAATTAGAACTCTTTGGTTATTAGGAAATGAGCACTGAATGCCTAAACTATCAGGGAACAATACAAGGAACTGAGTTTACATTTGTGATAGTCTGAAAGTTCATTTATGCTGAAACCTAACTATCCCCTTCTCCAAAGCCTCTGGGTCTGGCAGCACTTCAAGGACAGAATAGTTTTCTTTTATTGCAGTATCTACACATGGACATATTTTGATGAAAAGAAAATTGCATGAAAAAGCCACAGCAAGTCTAAAACCTATGGGGAGTAAGCTCTAAAATACAGTGATATCAGTACTAAACAGGGTGGAAAAGAATAACCCACCTTTTTCTGAACATTATATAATTTCTTTAATTGATCACATATTCTGAAAGGAGAAACTACGAGATCTGCAACAGTCCTAATAATGCTTCCCACCCTCATTGCAGCGCTTCTATTCCCAGTGCAAGAGACTGTTTGGGAAAGTAGGGAATGGGAGAAGAAGGCGAAGGACTAAATAAACATACCTCGAAGCCAACATAACTTTCATTTGTACCTTAGTCAATCCCAGGTTTCTGTTCTCTACTTCAAGATGCTGCTATTTACTAAATGAGTCACACATCCTGCTTTGAATGCTTCACAGCTCTTGAATGAATCATTTCAAAGTACAGAATTGTTCAACAAATAAATACAACCACAGCAGTGGCAGCTCACAGGCTGTATGTGTGAGCAAGGTAATTTATAGAGGAAAAGTAAGAACAGGAAACTTCTTCCCAAAATACTCCAAGAGAAAATGTTGTCAGAGCAGTGAAGGAGGACAAACGAAAGGGGGGAAGAGAAAAACCCATCAAATTATACCCAGGGTAAATTCCTCTGTCTATGGGGTAAGGAATTTTCTGTTTGGAGAAGGCTGTTTGAGTGTCTTAAAGATTCTGTCAGCTGACTAAAATAGTCCACTGTAAAAAGAAGTAATTTTAAGAGCAAAAACATTATTTGATAGTTGGTCTAGCAATGAAGCCACCTAGTAGAATTTAAGTTCTTTAAGAGCAAGGATCCTCTTCATTTGTTTGTTCATGGAAGCATCCCAAGCACCTAGAATAGTACATGCACACAGAAGGTACTTAATATTTGCTGAATAAATGCCAATTAGCATATATCGGTAAAGTGCTACAAAGCATCCCCAACTTACAAAACTCTTGTCCATGAGTTTAATGGTGGCAGAATTTTCATTATAACCAAAAGAAGAGTGGATATTTTAAATACCCAACTTTCCCAATGGTACTAGAGGCTGGGTCCATACAGCACTTGGAATATTCTAATGCAAAGTGCTTAGAATAAGAAACAAAATTTTTTTTCCAAATTAAGACAAGAAAAAGTCAAAATGGCAACAAAGGGGATTTAAATCACTGGAAAGAATTTCTTGATTCTGAGGAGAAGGGGGTTGAAATCATTCCAAAAGGATATTTTAAAGGAATATAAAATGCATTAGTTTTCTGGTCCTCTTGTATTTTTAGGACTTAGTTTTTCCTATTCTTTCACTGATGCTTTCTATGCAGGTCACTCTCTCTACTGATCTGCAAAGTCTACTTGTTCTCAGTTTTGATGCCCACACAATTTGCCTATTCTCAGCCATGTCTTCCTCTCTCTCCTCTCTTCATTCAAATCCTACCATTTTTCCAAGGCCCACCTGAAACTCCATTGCTTTTTGAAAAGTTCTCTCATGCCTCTTTAGTAATCTCTCTTCCCTAAACTTGTATGGTACTTCAACGGTTCGCGCCACGTAATTAAGAATTGTAGTCCATGTAGTCTCACAGTTTTCTCCTTTAAAGTACACTGTAAACCTCTAGAGGGTTAAAATGTATCCTACATCTACTCTTTACCCTCCCACTTGCCCCATCCTGGGGTCTGGCCTAGTGGTGAGCACACAGCAGGTGCTCAGTAAATTCCTGTTGGAGTGGTTGTGTCAAGTTTTATCTAGCGGTATGAATAACTGTTCAAAAACTTTATCACCTTTGGGTCTTAAGACTTTAATAGGGCACACTTTCAGAAGGATCTGATGCCTTTCCATCCCCATTTCCAAAGTATACTTTATTACTCGAATAAATGAGAATTTGTGTATCCTCTCCACTATTTTGTTAGACACCAGATTTCCATCTACAGCAATTTCAGCATGCTGGAGTTACACTGCTGCAGTATGAAAGGACATTGATACCATGTCTTATGGGTTAATTCACTTTCTTCAGATAACCGGGTCCATTGCTGAACTTTATTTTACTACCAACTAAAATGCTCTGTGCAAAAGATGTCAATTTGGAAATAGCAACCTTTTCTTTCTTCACTCCCCAAATCACGAGTGGTAATTTCAACCACATCCTTTTAAGCATTGTCTTTTAGGATCCCAATTACTTGAATTTTATAGGGCACAATATCAGCACCCCACAGGAGTCAAAGCAGTGTGAAGAACTGGATTCTTCCTTTTAAGACTAATGATACAACTATTCCTCTAAGTAGCTTAAGTTTTAAACACTATGCCATACCTGATCACTCACTTTAATTTGGGTTCCTTGTTCCTTCCCTTTGTTTATGACAATGTGAAAAATCATGACCCCACAGGCGGTGTCTTGTGCCAAGCAGGTACCCAACAGATCAGAGCAAAATGGGAACTGAGCTTCAAAGGTCATATAGGCCAACTCCAACAGGGATTGAGCAGTATAGGAAAGAGGGTGGCAAATATAATTTCTTATCAGTTTAAGTTGGGCAAGGTTGGATATTTTGTTTTTAAATTCTGCCTGTTGCTCAGTGCAACTGAGAAATATAATCGTATTTCAGGTATCAATATACTTAGCCAAAGTCCTAGTCATCTCAACTTCTTTTGTATCATAGTAAACCAGTAAGCATAAATCCTCTTTCTTCTTCTTTATAATTTTTTATTGCGGTAAAATACACATAAGTTACCACTGTAACCATTTGTAAGTGTACACTTCAGTGGTATTAAATACATTCACACTGTTGTACAACCATCACTACCATCCATCCCTGTAACTCTTTTCATCTTGTAAAACAAACTCTAAACTTACTAAACAATAACTTCCCATTGCCCCTTCCCCCAGCCCGTTAACCACCATGGTACTTTCTGTCTTTATGGTTCTGACTACACTACGTACCTCATATAAGTGGAGTATTTGTCTTTTTGTGACTTACTTAGCATGTCTTCAAAGTTCTTCCATGTTGTAGTACACTGCAGAATTTCCTTCCTTTCTAAGGCTGAATAATACCCCATTGTGTGTATATACCACATTCTGTTTATCCATTCATCAGTTAATGACGGACATTTGGGTTGTTTCCACATTTTAGCTATTGTGAATTATGCTGCTATAAATATGGGTGTACAAATATCTCTTCAGGACCCTGCTTTCAATTCTTTTGGGTATATACCCAGAAGTAGAATTGCTGGATCTTATGGTAATTCTATTTTTAATTTGTTGAGTAATCACCATACTGTTTTCCACACTGGCTATACAATTTTATATTCCCATCAACAGTGCACAAGGGTTCCAATTTCTCCACATCCTCGTCAACACTTGTTCTTTTCTGTTTGTTCTAAAGTAGCCACCTTAATGGGTGTGAAGCGGTATTTCAATGTAGTTTTGGTTTGCATTTCCCTAATGATTGGTAATGTTTAGCATCTTTTCATGTGCTCATTAGCCATCTGTATTTCTTTTTAGGAAAAATATCTATTCAAGTCCTTTACCCATTTTTCAATGAAGCTGTTGTTTTGCTGCTGAGTTTTAGAGTTCTCTATATATTCTAGGTATTAATCCCTTATCAGATATATGATTTATAAATATTTTCTCCTATTGTGTGGGTTGTCTTTTTATACTGTGGATGGTGTTTTTTTTTTAAGATACGTCGTTTTATTTATTTTTTATTTGTAGGTAATTTATGCAATTTACTTTTTTTTAAGTTTTTATTCAAATTCCAGTTAGGTTACACAGAGTGTAATATTAGTTTCACATGTACAACGTAGTGATTCAATACTTCCCTACAACACCCGGTGTTCACCAAAACAAATGCCCTCCTTAATCCCCATCAGCTATTTAACCAATTCACCCACCCACCCCGATAGTGTCTTTTTAAAAAAAATTTATTATTTTATTATTTTTTTAAGTAGACTCCATGCCCAACATGGGGCTCAAACGCATGGCCCCAAGATCAAGTTGCATGCTCTACCAACAGAGCCAGCCAGGTGCCCCTAACAGTCTCTTTTAATGCACAAATTTTTAAAATTTTAATGAAGTTCAACCTGTCTATTTTTTTTTCTTTTCCAAGAAACTACTGCCAAAACCAATGTCATGAAGCTTTTGTCCTATGTTTTCTTCTTAGAGTTCATTGTTTTAGGTCTTACATTTCAGTCCCTGATCCATTTTGAGTTAATTTTTATATATAGTGTTAGGGAGGGGTCCAACTTTATTCTTTTGCATATGGAGATCCAGTTTTCCCAGCACCATTTCTTGAAAAGACTGTTCTTTCCCCACTGGTCCTGATACCCTTGTCAAAAGCCATTTGACCATATATGTGAGGAACTATTTTTGGCATCTCTATTCTATTCCATTGGCCTATATGTCTGTTTTTTTTTTTTTTTAAAGACTTTATTTATTTGACAGAGAAAGTGAGAGCACAAGCAGGCAGAATGACAGAAGAGGGGGAGTGAGAGAGAAAGAGGGAGAAGCAGGCTCCGACAGCCCGACGTGGGGCTTGATCCCAGGACCCCGAGATCATGACTTGAGCCGAAAGCAGATGCTTAACTGACTGAGCCACCCAGGAGCCACTATATGTCTGTTTTTATGCCAATACCACAATGTTTTGATTACTGTAGCTTTGTAGTAAGTTTTGAAATCAGGAAGTGTGAGTCCTCCAATTTTGTTCTTTTTCAAGATTGCTTTGGCTATCTGGTCCCTTGAGATTATATATGAATTTTAGGATGGGTTTTCTATTAATAAAAATGTTATTGGGATTTTTATGGATATTGCATTGAACTTTATTGCTTTGGGGTAGTATTGATATTTTAACAATATTAAGTCTCCCAATTCATGAACATGGGATGTGTTCCCATTTTTTTAAAGATTTTATTTATTTGAGAGAGAGAGAGAAGAAGCAAGGGGAGCAGCAGACAGAGGGAGGGGGAGAAGCAGGCTCCCCACCGAGCAGAGAGCCCAACATGGGGCTGGATCCCAGGACCCAGGGACCATGACCTGAACCGAAGGCAGACGCTTAACCAACTGAGCCACCCAGGTGCCCTGGAATGTGTTTCCATTTACTTACATCATCTTTAAATTCTTTTAGCACTCTTTTGCAGTTTTTATTGTCCAAGTCTTTCACCTCCTTAATTCCTAAGTATTTTATTCTTTTTGGTGAAACTGTAAATGGAATTTTTTGTAATTTGGGCTACTGACTAGAATCCTTTCGTCTTTCAGGACTCCCTCAAACATTTCTTTTGGGGCAGGTCTAGTGGTCATGAACTCCCTCAGTCTCTGTTTATCTGGGAATATTGTAATTTCTCCCTCACTTCTGCTTTTTGTTTTTAAAGATTTTATTTTTAATTAATTTCTATACCCCACATGGAGTTCGAACTCACAACCACAAGATCAAGAGTCGTGCACTCCACTGAGCCAGCCAGGTACACCTTCCTCACTTTTGAAGGGCAGTTTTGCTGGATATAGGACTTTTGATTGGGAGTTGTTTTCTTTTAGCACTTTGCATATATCAGCCCACTGTATTCTGGCTTCCAAAGTTTCTGATCAGAAACCTGGTAATACGGGTGATGCCTGGGCAGCTCAGTCAGTTAAGTGTCTGCCTTCGGTTCAGGTCATGATCCCAGAGTCCCAGGATCGAGCCCCTGCTTTTCCCTCTCCCCCTGCTCCTCCCTCTGCTTATGCTCTCTCTCTTACTCACTCTCTCATATAAATAAATAAAATCTTTTAAAAAAATCTGATAATATTACGGAGGACCCTTTGTATGAGATGATTCACTTCCTTTTTGCTGCTTTCAAGATTCTCTCCTTGTCTTTTCAAAGTTTGTTTACAAAGTGTCTTAGTCTGAGTCTCTTTGAGTTCATCTTACCTGCAGTTTGTTGAGCTTCTTGGATGTTTATAAGTCATGTCTCTCATCAGATTCAGAAAGTGTTCAGCCATTATTTCCTCAAATATTCTCCCTGCCCCTTTCTCTCTCTCTCTCTCTCTTTGTCCGGGACTACCACAATGTGTATGTTGGTCCACTTAATTGTATCATATAGGTCCTCTAGCTCTGTTTGCTTTTCTTTAATCTTTTTACTTTCTGTTTCTCACACTTGAAACTTCCATTCTCCTATCTTCAAGTTTGCAGATTATTTCTTATGCCTGCTCAAATCTACCTTCAAATCTCTCTAGTAAATTTTTCATTTCAGTTATTGTACGTTTTAGTTCCAGAATTTTTTGGTTTCTTTCTAGGTCTTCTATCTCCTTGTTGATATTTTCATTTTGTTCACACACTGTTTTCTTAATTTTTGCTACACCTTCCTTTAGTTCTTTGAATATTTTAAGACAGTTGTTTTAAAGTCTTTATCTAGTGAATCTGCCATCAGGTCCTTTTCAGGGTTTCTGTTAATTCATTTTTCCTTCAAATAGGCCATACTTTGCTGTTCCTTTGTATGCCTTGTGATTTTTTTGTTGTTGTTGTTTTTGAACACTGGGAATTATTTTTTAAAGATTTTATTTTAAGGGGCGCCTGGGTGGCACAGCGGTTAAGCGTCTGCCTTCGGCTCAGGGCGTGATCCCGGTGTTATGGGATCGAGCCCCACATCAGGCTCCTCTGCTATGAGCCTGCTTCTTCCTCTCCCACTCCCCCTGCTTGTGTTCCCTCTCTCGCTGGCTGTCTCTATCTCTGTCGAATAAATAAATAAAATCTTAAAATAAATAAATAAACAAAATATTTTATTTTTAAGTAATCTCTACACCCAAC
This sequence comes from Ursus maritimus, assembly GCF_017311325.1. Classification (NCBI taxonomy): domain Eukaryota; kingdom Metazoa; phylum Chordata; class Mammalia; order Carnivora; family Ursidae; genus Ursus; species Ursus maritimus. The sequence continues at coordinate 43,272,452 of NW_024425119.1, forward strand.
ATGGGGCTCAAACTTACAACCATGCTCCAACCAGGTGCCCTGAACACTGGGCATTTGAAGAATCTACTTAATAAAGCAGTAACTCTGGAAATCAGATTCTACCTCTTCACCAAGCCTTGCTCTGATTTTTATTATTGTTTTTGTGGTTTTGATTGATGCAGGGTATCTCTGTGCTGAGGATCAGACTGATGCATAAACTTACTATTTTCTTAGGTCTTTTCTGAAACTTTCCCTGGGCTCACACAGTCACTTTCTAATTTTCTTATATACGCAGTTGTTTTGAGGGCCCTAGTCTTTAATATTTGGCTCCCAAAAGGGGGAAAAGTGAAGAATAAAGGTGGGGGAAGGTGCAGACCTTTGAAATCCCTTGGAAGTCACTTCAGCCAGATGGCGAGGTGCTTGGAACAATGAGGGGAGGTGCAACAAAAATGGCTACCTACCTCTCTGTCTACACCTCTGAGATCAGAAGCAACAATGAACAATCAGAGCAGCAATCTGATATTTGGAAGACAGGATCCTCTCTGCCCATCTTAGCTCCCATATGTTGTGTATAAGCTGCTCTAAGATCACATGCACAGCTGCCTGGCTCCTGGCTGGGGGTGGGAAGAGAGTAGGCTACTACTGTGCTGAGCTGAAATTGACTAAAATTAATCACCATTTACCTTCTAATCCTTTCCCCCTGTAAGCTGCCTTTAACAGACCCCAGAATTCCAAAATAGTTGTATCAGACAGATTCTGCCAGTGTAATTGTTGTCTCGGTGGGGAGACCAATTCCTGGTGCTTCTACTCTGCCACCTTCCCAGAATCCCTCTCCTCTCAATAAAATTCCCTGTGATGTTTTCCAGTAGGGCCATAAACTAAATTCTGAATCCAATGACTTTAAAACTGGAACTCTGTATGGTTTATCAGCCTCTCTTGTTCTGAAAAGACTGTTGTCAATTAATGCCTTACATACTGGATTGTCTGCAGAAAGGGGGTGGTAGTGGAGCAGTGACAGGGAAGAAGTAATTAGGTTTGAGGAAGACACTACTGGTTTTTTAACCCAACCCCCATTCCCAACCCTTCTCCCTTGTTTGCCTCCCACTATAAACGCTGAAAAGCCAGATACTTCCTCAGCCTCCCATGCAGCTAAGATTAAAGCTGTCACACAGTTTAGGCCATAGAAATCTACTGGGGGCTGGGATAAAAGACTGCACTTATGGGAAAGCTTTTGTTTCCTTATAAAGGGGAAACTAAAAGAGGAAAGTTCCTGGTGCTACTTCTTTCCTTTTCTTGCTCATCCTCAGACTGTGAGGCAACAAACTTGAGACTAAAAGGCAAATGCTAAAAATGGTGGAGAAGAAAGGCAGAAAGAACCCAGGTCCTCAATAACCTTGTTTAGCCGCTCGAACAGTCCTAATTCTAGACTTCTTATGTTACAAGTGTTCACAAAGTTTAAATCTACAGGAAGTAGTTGCAGCTGAAACCATTCCTAACCAATACATGATGAATTTCAGGATATACAGATTTTTCCTCATTTTCTATTTAAGGAACCTGAAAATGGAATATGGAAGACAGTATCTCATTCTACATCTTCATGAATATTTATCAGTTGTACCTTAATGCAAAATTCCTTTTTCACTTTCACACAGTATACCAAATAAATTACTTCATCTCATCATCACCTATTGCCACAGGGTTCTTACAAACAATGGCTATACACTATTCGGGCTTTAGGGAAGGACAAAATGGTAAAAGAGAGGCACCTTGTCATGCTTCTCTTGAACATATGGAGTTTTAGGTTGACCCACACCTTCTTTTATTCCTGGCCGCCTTTCTCCTTCAAATACCTAATGGCTGGCTCTGCATTAAACTCCAGGGCACTCTTGAGAACTGTGCTTAACGATGAACAACAACAGACCCCATTACCTTTCTTTAGATAGTGGTGACTTACTTGGATGGATTAAATGTTCAACAACTTTACTTTATTTTGCTTTTGTTTCAATGTGGGGCTTGAATTCATGACCCTGAGATCAAGACCTGAGCTAAGATCAAGAGTTGGACGCTTAACCACTTAATCAACCTTAACCAACCGAGCCACCCAGGTGCCCCTTACGCTCAACAAACTTTAAAGGACCAGTGCCTAGGAGCAGAGAAATGCCAGCAGCAATTCAGCAGGGCTTGGAACTGTAAGTTAGGTGGCTAACTGCTTTCTCCATAGCTCCTGCCTAATGGTAGACCTTTTAATATTTCACTTTTCAAATGTATCTACTTAGTTGGAGTACTATTAAAGTTCCAAAAGGGATAACTTTAATTCTTAAGAAAGCAAGGAAAGCTTTTTGGGTCAAAATGATATCACACAGTCCTATTAGGTTCTTTTGGACATTACACATTTATGTTTTTCAATTTCATCTCTCTTCCCAAATTCTTATCAGGATTTCATAAGGTACAGAGTCCTTGAATAAGACATCACTTTGATTTTCTATTTTGCCACATAGTAAGGGTTGTTGTGCCTGGATATTACATATGGGTGGGAAAGACAAAGATACGGTGTGAACACTGTGGATCTTAACTATCAAAGTTGGGATAATTCATTACATTGTGTTTTTCTCTTGGGCTGATGAAAATTTCATTATGGAAAAGAATACTCTAAACACTTCTTGGTAACACGGGAGATTCTGAATGCTTACAATGAGCTGAGCGGAGCATGCACTATAAATCACGCTACAGAGCCTACAAGAGCTAAAATTCTGCCCCTTTAAGGACATGTACAATTTGGTACTGTAATAGTTCAGCCAAAAGAAAAATTGAACCTGAAAGAGAGAAAGTGGGACAGAGAAAAAGAGAGGGAGAAAGGGAGGAAGGGAGGAAAGGACAAGGGTAGAAGAGACAGGGAGGGAGAAAGATAGAAAGATGTAGATACCTCAGTCTCCAAAATTTCAAAACTGAGTTTTTGAATGGTTGGGGCAAGCTTACAAGATTACATTCACTCACTCAAAAATTATTCCAAAATGCACCAATATGTTTTTGTTTCAAACAAACTATCAAAGCTTAACTGTCCAGAGCCTTAGCAACTACAGAAGAGGTTACAGGCTAATAAAGAAATAGACAAAGATTCAAATGGTTTGGCAAGTCTCTTGAATAAGCCAGAAGCTTGTTAGATGCACTGATTCTGCCTTACCACCTTAATTTGATGCAGAAAGAAATTCTTACCCTGACTTACTGAATACATTCAGCTGATTATCTTTGTGTCTAACTTGGAAAGCTTTGAAATAAAACCAAGCAAATAGGGAACTCCTTATATTCTGGATTTTTTTTTTTTTTTAGCCATACAAGATATTTTTTTGGAATGCTGGCCACTGAATAGAGGTCTACATTAAAAGAATGCAGGCAGGCAGGGGAAAGAATGGAGCCTATGCTGTCTACCAGTAACACTTACCCACATTCTTGACTGTCATCGTGACCCACTACGGCAGCAACAGTAGGTACTGGGGAAACTGCCTCTGCTAACCTTTCCAGCCGCATCTCCTGCTGCTCTCCAGCACACTCTGTGCTCCATCAATACCAAGCTACCTGCAGTTTCTCTGGACACAACACGCTGTTTCATCTTTTGTGTCTGCTGTTCTCTTACATGTGGAATATTCTTCTCTAATGTTCATCTCTACCTTCTCTGTCTGGCAAAAAAAAATTTTCTGGCAAATTTTTATTTACCTAGATACTAAACCAGTTAAAACATCACCTCTTCCAGGAAACTTTCCCTAATGTCTACCAGACCTCTCTGAACTTGCAAATACTTATATTATTACATTTATCATATTACATTGTAATTACATTTTTATGTGTCTGACTCCCTTATGAGACAGTGAATACTTTGATGTCTTATACATCTTTCTGTCACTAGTATCTAGCATGGTGTCTAGCATGTTGCAGATATTCAAGTATTTTTTTTTTATTAAATTGAACCCACAAAAGCTAAAAGTCTGACTGAACTGAAAAAATTATTCATGGGCTAATTCCTGGAAACCTGTCCCCAGTCTTACTCGAGGTTAGAGATACCTGGCAAAATACACAAAGGGAAATGCCTTGATTTTATTCTTACAATAGATCCTTTGTGTGCACCAAGTCTCTCACTAGAGACATTTGTGAAAATCCATATTCAATTTTTGATTGTGGTCTAAAATGATAACAAATTGTTCCAATTATATAGAACCTCCCATCCTATTATATCAGAATGTAGACAAACCAGGAGGTGCTAATGGGATCCTATTAACCTTCATATCACATTACAACAGCCCCATCTGTTAAGGGAAGAGAGGAGAGAAAGGATAAATAAAAAGGCCATTAAGCATACTGATGGATGTCGGGGATGAATGAAGACTCTGGTACTCCTCGTCCTCATTTCTTGGTAACAACTCACTATAGCAAATAGCAGATTTCAACCACAGTGTGGTAGACTGATAATGATTCCTATTTTAGTTTGCTAGAGCTGCCCTGAACAAATTTGTCGTCTCACAGTTCTATAGGTCAGAAGTCTGAAATCAAGGTGTCAGCAGGTCTGGTTCCTTCTGAAGTCTGAAATCAAGGTGTCAGCAGGTCTGGTTCCTTCTGAAGATGTGAGGGAAAACCTGTTTCATGCTCACCTCCTAGCTTCTGATGGTTTGCTAGCAATCTGTGGTGTTCCGTGGTTTGTGGTAGCGTAACTCCAATCTACATGGTGTCCTCCCTGGGTGCACATCTGTGTCCACTTTCCTCTATTTATAAGGACACCAGTTATATTAGATTAGGGGCCCAATCTACTCTAATATGATCTCATATTAACTAATTGTATCTACAACAATCCTATTTCCAAATAAGGTCACATTCTAAGACAGTTGGGGCTAGGACTTCAACAGGTAAATTTCAGGGGACACAATTCAACCCATAACAGCTCCCAAAGATCTGTCCATGTCCTGATTCCCAGATCCCATGTTACCTACATGACGATTAAACTGAGGATTTTGATATGAAGAGGTTACCCTGGATGGTGCAGCTAGGCTTTCACAGGCATCCTGATAAGAGAAAGGCAAAGGGAGATACAAAGAGGAGATGGTGATGTGAAGACAAAAGCAGAGATTGGAGTGATGTGGCCATAAACCAAAAAATGCTGGCAGCCATCAGAAGCTGGAAGAGGCGAGGAAAGGATTCTTATGAGTGCCTCCAGAGAGACTATGACCCTGCTCACACCTTGATTTCAGACATCTGGCCAGGAACATTATCAGGAATAAAAAGGGGTATTACATAATAATAAAGGGGTCAAGGGTGCCTGGGTGGCTCAGCTGGTCAAGTGTCCGACTCTTGATTTCATCTCAGGTCATGATCTCAGGGTCCTGGGATCGAGCCTCGTGTCGGGTTCTGCACTCAGCACAGAGTCTGCTTGTCCCTCTCCCTCTGTTCCTCCCCCTGCTCAAGCACTCTCTCTCAAATAAATAAATAAAATCTTTTTAAAGATTAAATTTACAAAAAAAGAAAAGAAATCACAGAGCAATGTCACTCATGAACATGAACGCAAAAATCCTCAACATCAGGGCACGTCAGCTGCTTGAGCATCCAACTCCTGATTTTGGCTCAGGTCATGCTCTCAGGATCCTGCGATCAAGCTCCACACTGGGATCTACACTCAGTGGGGAGTAGGCTTGAGAATTCTTTCTCCCTCTCCCTCTGCTCCCTCTGCCCCTCCCCCCACTCATGCATGGGTATGCATGTGCTCTGTCTCTAAAAAAAATAAATCTTTAAAAAAAAATCCTGAACAAAATAAGTAAATAAAATCCAACAATGTATAAAAAGCATTATACATCACAACCAAGTGAGATTTATCCCAAGTATGCAAGGATGGTACAACATTCAAAAATTAATGTAATCTATCACATCAGCAGGCTAAACAAGAAAAATCACATGATCATATTAGTAGATGCAGAAAAAACATTTGATAATATTCGATACTGATGATAAAAACTCTCAGCAAACTAAGAATAGAGAACTTCCTCAACTTGATAAAAGAACATCTCCAAAAAAAGGTACAGCTAACATCATACTTAATGTTGAGAAACTTGAAGCTTTCCCACTAAGATCAGGTACAAGGCAAGGATGTTTCCTTTCACTATTCCTTTTTTTTTTTTTTTTTTTTTAAGATTTTCTTTATTTATTTGACAGAGAGAGACAGTCAGCAAGAGAGGGAACACAGGCAGAGGGATTGGGAGAGGAAGAAGCAGGCTCCCAGCAGAGCAGCCCGATGTGGGGCTCCATCCCAGGACTCCGGGATCACGCCCTGAGCCGAAGGCAGACGCCCAACGACTGCGCCACTCACGCGCCCCATCCTTTCACTATTCCTTTTCAAGACTGTACTGGATGTCCTAGCTAATGCAGTAAGACAAGAAAAGGAAGTAAAAGGTATACAGATTTGTGAGGAAGAAATAAGACTGTCTTTGTTGGCAGATGGCATAATCATCTATGTAGAAAATCCAAAAGAATCAACAAAAAAACCCTCCTGAAATTAAGAAGTGATTACAGTAAAGTTGCAGGATACTAAGGTTAATATTTAAAAGCCAACTGCTTTTTTTTTTTAAGATTTTTATTTACTTATTTATTTATTTGACAGAGAGAGAGAGAGACTGCACAAGCAGGGGGAGTGGCAGGCAGAGGGAGAAGCAGGCTCCTCACTGAGCAGGGAGCCCGACATGGGGCTCAATCCCAGGGCCCTGGAATCATGACCTGAGCCAAAGGCAGACGCTCAACCAACTGAGCCACCCAGGCGCCCCAAGATTTATTTTAGAGAGAGAGAAAAAGAGAGCAAGTGTGAGTTCGGGGAGGGAGAGAGGAAGGAGAGGGAAAGAATCCCAAGCAAACTCCCCGCTGAGCATGGGGCCCAACCCCATGACCCTGAGATCATGACCTGAGCCAAAATTAAGAGTCAGACACCCTAATGACTGAGTCACCCAGGCGCCCCTCGACTGTTTTTTTACATACCATCAATGAACAAGTAGAATTTGAAATTAAAAACACAATACCATTTACACTAGCATCCCCCCAAAATGAAATACTTAGGTATAAATCTAACAAAATATGTACAAGATCTCTATGAGGAAAATTACAAAACTCCGATGAATGAAATCATAGAACTAAATAAATGGAGAGATATTCCATGTTCATAGATAGAAATACTTAATATTGCTAAGATGTCAGTTCTTCTCAACTTGATATACAGATTCAATGCACTCCCAATCAAAATCCCAGTAAATTATTCTGTGGATATCAACAAACTTACTCTAAAGCTTAAATGGAGAGGAAAAAGACCCAGAATAACCAAAACAATATTGAAAGAGAATAATGTTGATGGACTGACACTACTTAACTTCAAGATATACTCTAAAGCTACAGTAATCAAGACAATGTAGTATTGGTGAAAGAAGAGACAAAAAGATTAACAGAACAGGATAGAGAGCCCAGAAGTAGACCCTCGTAAACACAGTCAACTGATCTTTAACAAAGGAGCAAAGGTAATACAATGGAGCAAAGATAATCTTTTCAACAAATGGTGCTGAGACAACTGGACACTCACACGCAAAAAAAAAAAAAAAAAAAAGAAACTAGACACAAAAATTAACTTTCCACAAAAATTAACTCAAAATGGATCATAGACATTAATGTAAAAGCCAAACTATAAAACTCCTAGAAGTTAGCAATGCCTGGGTGGCTCAGTCTGTTAAATATCAGACTTTTGATATCAGCTTAGGTCTTGATCTCAGGGTTGTGAGCGCAAGCTCCTTGTTGGTCTCCATGCTTGGTGTGGAGCCTACTTAAAAAAGAAAAAAAAAAAAAAAAGACTCCTAGAAGATAACGTAGAAGAAAACTTAGATAATCTTGGTATGGTGATAAAATTTTTAGATACAATACCAAAGGCACACAAATTCATGAAAGAAATAATAAGACACACTTGTTAAAATTAAAAACTTCTGGGGCGCCTGGGTGGCACAGCGGTTAAGCGTCTGCCTTCTGCTCAGGGCGTGATCCCGGTGTTATGGGATCGAGCCCCACATCAGGCTCCTCCGCTAGGAGCCTGCTTCTTCCTCTCCCACTCCCCCTGCTTCTGTTCCCTCTCTCGCTGGCTGTCTCTATCTCTGTCGAATAAATAAATAAAATCTTTAAAAAAATAAATAAATAAATAAAATTAAAAACTTCTGCTCTGTGAAAGTCAGTATCAAGGGAATGAGAAAGCAAGCCACAGACTGGGAGAAAAAATTTGTGAAAGACACATCTGATAAAGCGAAATATATATCCAAAATATACAAAAACCCCTGAAAACTCAATAAAAAGAAAACAAACAAGTGAATTAAAAAATGGGCCAAAGGTGCACCAGCATGGCTCAGTTGGCTGAGTGTCCAACTCACGATTCTGGCTCAGGTCATGATCTCATGGGTCGTGGGATCAAGCCCCATGTTGGGCTCCCCACTCAGCAGGGAGTCTGCTTGAGATCCTCTCCCTCTGCGCCTCCCTCCACTCGTGCTTGCTCGCTTCCTCTCCCTCTCTCAAGGAAATAAATGAATTTTTAAAAATGGGCCAAAGACCTTAACAGACAGCCCACCAAAGAAGATATACAGATGGATATAGATACACATATGAAAAGACACTCCACATCACATGTCATCAGGAAAACACAAATTAAAACAATGACATACTGCTACATACTTATTCAAATGGCCAACATCCAGATCGCTGACAACATCAAATGCTGATGGGGTGTGAAAGAATAGGAACTCTCTCATTCATTGCCGGCAGGAATGCAAAATGGTACAGCCACTTTAGAGACAGTTTGGCAGTTTCTTAGAAACCAGATATAGTCTTACCATGTGATCTAGCAATCACACCCTTTGGTATTCATCCAAACCAACTGAAAACTTATGTCCACACAAAAACCTGCACATGAATTTTTATAGCAGCTTTACTCATAATTGCCAAAACCTGGAAGCAACCAAGATATCCTTCAGTAGGTGGATGGATAAATAAACTGTGGTATGTCCAGAAAATGGAATATTATTTAGCACTAAAAATAAATGAGGTATCAAGAAAAAAAATGGAGGAAACTTAAATGCATATTACTAATGCATATTAAGTGAAAGATGCCAATCTGAAAAGGCTATATACTGTATGATTCCAACAAAATGACTTTCTGTAAAAGGCAAAATGGTAAAGATAGTAAAAAGATCAGTGGTTGCCAGGGGACAGGAGAATAGCACAGAGGATTTTTAGGGCAGTGAAATATTCTATGGTAATATAATGATGGATACATGTCATTATACGTTTTCCCAAGCCCATCAAAGCTACAACACACCAAGAGTGAACCCTAAAGTAAACTATGGACTCTGGGTAATGATGACGTGTCAGTGTAGGTTCACCAGTTACAGTAAATGTACCACTCTAGAGGGGGATGCTGATAATGGCTGAGACTACGTACCTGTGGCGACAGGGGAATCTCTGTACCTTCCTCTCAACTTTGCTGTGAAACTGTAACAGCTCCAAAAAAATAAAGCCTTAAAAAAAGTTGAAAATGACTAAATAGCTTGATGCATGCTTACTCTCATAGAGTGCTCAGAAAAGAGCCTGAAAAATTAAGCCTAGAGTACTCATTGCTTATTATTTATTCTAAGACAGAAAAGCATAGCATAGCAGAAAGTCCGCTTCCAAGCAAGAACTGTCTCTTTGATAGAGCTCCGATCCAATTATGCCCTAGCCGCTGATTTTTCTATCACTACTTCCCCTTTGTTTCAGAGACACATCCATGACCTTCTGTTCATGCGGCAGAGGAAGAAATTGCTTCCCAGAAAGCTGAGCCCACTGCATTTTACTAGATAAAGAAAAAACAAAAAGTCATTCGACTCTGACAAGCTGATTACTGTCTATGGAGGAGCAAAATGTCTCCCTTAGGACTAAGGCAATAGCCAACAAGGTGCAATATGCTCAAACCTTTAACCACTGCTCTGCCAAGAGCTGCTCCGTATGTGCACACTACTGTCTGTCCTCGGAGGAGTCACACGCACGTAACTGAGTACGAGCCTCCATAAGGAGGCTGGCTGGCTGTAGTTTCACATGCATACAAAGTGAAAGAATGCTGAAACAAGTCTCCTCTTCCCACTTTTGCATTGCCTTATCTAGATAAAAATTAGAAGAAAAGAAAAGGCTGAAGAGGGGATAGCTAAATTGTTTCATCTATACGGTGCCTTATAAAACAAATTTAGACACCTAGAGCCTGAAAATTTTAGAGTAACTACTTTTATTGTCCCCTCCCAATACAGCCTGAGTGGTCTAGAGCCTCTTGCTCAGTCCTAAGAAATACCTGAAACTGAAGTGAAATGACAAATGTCTGACATTATGAACATAATACAGAATAAAAAATCAATGCACACAGATTGTCACTGTGTAAAAAAAATGATGCTCGCCGAAGTGACAAGTGTCTGTGATACTATCTGTTCACTCTGGTAGTCTAAAGATTTTATTTATTTATTTATTTTAGAGAAAGAAAGAGAGCATGAGTGGAGAGAGGGGCAGAGGAAGAAGAGAATCCCAAGCAGACTCTGCACTGAACCTGATGTGGGGCTTGATGTCAGGACCCTGAGATCATGACCTGAGCTGAAATCAGGAGTCGGATGTTTAACCGACTGAGTCACCCAGGTGCCCCTCACTCTAGTATTTTAGAGCAAAGTCCACCTATACACCCCTCCTGAGATCTTTACAGCTCCACCGAAAACTCTTTTTTTTTTTTTTTTAAGCTTTTATTTGACAGAAAGCCAGCGAGATAGGAAACACAAGCAGGGAGAGTGGGAGAAGAAGCAGGCTCCCAGTGGGACTCGATCCCAGAACGCCGGGATCACGCCCTGAGCCGAAGGCAGACGCTTAACGACTGAGCCACCCAGGTGCCCCCACTGAAAACTCTTTTTACTTGATTCAAATAACTCATGCCAGTAAAAGGATCTGTTGTTTGGTTTTTGGTTTTGTTTTATTTCCTGGTCAGTGATCTTGAGAACAGAGACACAAAAAGGAAGTAACTGAGGCTTAGTATTAAAATGCAGGCTTTTGGGACACTTGGGTGGCTCAGTCGGTTAAGTGTTTGCCTTCAGCTCAGGTCATGATTCCAGGGTCCTGGGATCAAGCCCCCTGTCAGGCTCCTTGCTCAGCAGGGAGCCTGCTTCTCCCTCTCCCTCTGCCTGCCCCCTCCCCCTGCTTGCACTTTCTGTCAAATAAAAAAATAAAATCTTCAAAAAAAATTTTTTTTAATTAAAAAAAATGCAGGCCTTAAAAAAAAAATCATCTACCCTATTAAGCTGCCACTATCTATCTGATAACCTCTTACGAGTCAAACTTGTAGTCTCTGTTTGATAGGGTGCTGCTCTGAATCAACTTTTCTCTGCAATTACAGTTTTACAAGGATGCACACACCCTGAGACAGACACACACACACACACACACACACACACACACACACGGACATGCATGCATACACACAACTAACTGGGTGTCAGAGGCACCCAGCAAAATAAACAAATAAGATCTCTGACATCTAGAGTGATCGTTTTGGTAGTCCGTGACCTTGCCCAGTAAGGCATTCTCAGCTCTGGAGCCAAGATTTTGACTTCTTGGTCAGAGGTAGAAAAGGTAAGACTTCAGTCAGATATTTCCTGCAGTTGAATGCAGAGTTAGTTTCACACAGTCCACAGTTATACAATGAATCATTATCAGAATCAAAAAGGAAAATACATATTTTAAGCAGCCTTCCAATATAAAGACAGTCAGACAAAACATACAAAGAATACTTGTACTATAAATGCCAACCATGAGACTCTCCAATCTCTTTCAATCCTTTGTGTACCTCCACATATTTTTATCAAATTATTTCACGTAAATATTTCCATATATCTATTTAGCCACAGATTTTCACTTCTAATGATAAATGAGAGGTCCACTGCATTAACACACCACAAGGGAAAAGGAAGACCAGACACATGGAAGTGCTATGAAATCAAAGAAGAGGATATAAGATCTGAGTAGAGAAGAATTTTATTATTCAACAGGGAAGACCCTCCACGCAGTTGTATGCCCAAAGCTTCAGAGGATAAAAAAGCTAGCTGTCCCCAGGCAGAACACACATCTCACTACACCATTAACCAACTTCTAGCCATACCCCAATTCCACCTTAATCATATTTCCTCTTGTTACCAATCAGTATGGCAGCCACTATAACCAAAGCCCCACTATTACGTGACACTCCACAGAGTAAGATACCAGTTGCATCTAGGAGCCTACAGGCATAAAACTAAGAATGGGAAGAAGGGAATATGAATTAGGAAGTAACCCAGTCTAGAATTCACAAAGATGACACCACAATGCTTTTTTGCGCCTATGAGTGGAGGATGCTGAAGTCAAGATTTTTAGGTCCCAGTTTTCTAGTCCTGTCTGCCTTTCTGGTTGGTCAAAAATTCATTTTCTTTCTCATCTTAAAATCATGTCCCTGCTACAAAAGTGGTTGTTTACCTCAGAGAGAGTTAGCCACATCTCAGCAGCATTCTCAAGCAGATAAAAAACCATTACAGATTAAGGCTGAGGCAGTTGCAGAGAGGCCCCTTCATGTGAGTAAGAATTCTTACCTTTTTGTACAGGTCCAGCTCAGTTATAGGTCCAGCTCTCTCTGGTATAGCAGCCAAATGCCTAGATCAGTCATAAACTGTAGCCAGGACTTACTTAACTGGTGGCACTGGGACCATTTACCAAAAAACTACGTATTCTCTCTTTTCTTCCCCCTAGGCTAGATGAGCATATTTACATGCATAGGGAGAATAATAAGAAACCAATTTAAGCTAGTAGTTAAGAGTGCTAGTCTGGGGGTGCCTGCCTGGGTGGCTCAGTCATTAAGCGTCTGCCTTCGGGGCCTGATTCCAGCGTTCTGGGATTGAGCCCCGCATCACGCTCCTCTGCTGGGAGCCTGCTTCTTCCTCTCCCACTCCCCCTGCTTGTGTTCCCTCTCTCGCTGGCTGTCTCTCTGTCAAATAAATAAAATCTTTAAAAAAAAAAAAGTGCTAGTCTGGAATCTATCTGGGTTTGTATAATAGCTCCATCACAAAATACTGTGTGGCCTTGTACCAGTTACTCAGTCTCTCTGAGCCTTAGCTTTCTCATCTGTACAACAGGGATAATACTATATCCTCCCTCAGGGGATCTCTAGGATTAAATAAAACAGTATCTATAAAGCCCTTTTGTACAGTACAGAAGAGCTCAGTTAGCTGTGTATTACTGCTATAGCTGTTATTATTATTACATAAATAAAGTTAAACAATTTTCTTTGTATTTTGTTCTCTCCCATTCTCCGCATCTGATCCTTGGCTGGAATATAATTTTCCACATTATATAAACATAACGTTTCCTCTAAGTTGTATGTTAGTGTATGTATACATAAGCTGTCGGTCTGCACTAATTGATATTAATCTGAACATCATGTGATAGACCCTTCCATAGGCTAATGTTCATTTTACCACAGAAGTCAATTCAGCTCAACAAGTAGGGAAACTAAATTAGCACTGAGGTCAAGACTGGAGCCAAGTCTAGAAGGTGAAGAGTCACTATCTCTATGAAAAGAGATCTTATCCAATACTAGGGAGTTAGAATTCTAAGTAGTTAGGAAGCTTGAATCCTAGAACTAGAGAAATCAGTTCACTCTCCTTCCCTCATATTTTATCAATATAAATTTTCCAGGGCAGGAAAAAGAGGAAATCTCTCTCTCTCTCTTTTTTAAAGATTTTATTTATTTGACAGAGAGAGACACAATGAGAGAGGGAACACAAGCAGGGGGAGTGAGAGAGGGAGAAGCAGGCTTCCTGCTGAGCAGGGAGCCCGATGCAGGGCTCGATCCCAGAACCCCCAGGATCATGACCTGAGCCAAATGCAGACGCTTAATGACTGAGCCACCCAGGCACCCCTAATATCTCTCTTTCTATCCAAAAAGAATTAAGTTGCTTCTAGCGTTTATTAAGGCCCTTAAGATTTATACTTCTCAACTAGCTTCTAATAAAAGGAAGTTGAAATAGCCCAATACAAAACTAAGAAGTAAATGTTTATCTTTGACATCCTCATAAGTTGCCATGTCTCCTTTGCTCAGGAACCATTCCACCTAAGCCAGTCCTCATCTACTATCCCCTAACCCAAATACAAACTTCCATTCCTTTATGTAGCCAATATTACATCTGTGGTTAAGCTGATTTATACTAAAGCGTGAATGACAGCTCCCATACTTTTCTAGTAACTTATTAGTTTACACTAGTCTTTAACTAATGTAGAAGTACAGAGGATTACTTTAAGATAGGGCATCTTTCTTATTTACCTTTAAATTGCACTGACTTTTCAGTCACACATAAGGCTGCCCATGGGAGGAATGGAAAGGACACTTTATCGTACTCAACCTCATCAAAGGAAAAGGGACCATGGGGTCTACTTCTTCTTGCTTTGCTCAGCCCTAATACCTTCATTCTCCAGATACAGCCCATTCAATGTTCATTCTACCCTTGCTCCCAACACCTAGAACCAGTAAAACCGTCACTAGGCAAGCCAAATCTTTTAACATCAGAGACTCCCAAAAGACAAGAAAAGCTGCCACCTTAATCTCCCTGGAGAGATTCTTGGGGCTTTTAGAGGGACCTTGGAGCTGTAACCTTAAATGTTTAATTTTCTCTCCTCCTTTCTCCATCTATTCCTAATAACGTGATTATCTGCTCACAACTTTAAAGAATTAGAGGACTGCATGATTCTAACTATATGACATTCTGGAAAAGGCAAAACTATGGAGACAGTAAAAAGATCAGTGGTGGGGTGCCCGGGTGGCTCAGTAGGTTAAGCATCCCACTCTTGATTTCGGCTCAGGTCATGATCTTGGGGCTGTGAGATCAAGCCCCGCATAGGGCTCTGCACTCAGCAGAGAGTCTGCTTGGGATTCTCATTCTCTCTCTCTCTCTCTCTCTCTCTCTCTTCCTTAACCCCTCCCCCCATTCACGCACATGCACACACCTGCACACACGCTCTCTCTCTCAAATAAATAAATACATCTTAAAAAAAATAAAATATTAAAAAAATATCAGTGGTTACCAAGGGTTGGGGGTAGGAGTGGGGAGGGATGAATAAGTGGAACACAGGGGATTTTTTAGGGCAGTGAAGCTATTCTCTATGATACAATAATGGTGGGGACATGTTATTATACATTTGTTAAGACCCATAGAATGTACAACACAAAGATTAAACCCCAATGTAGCTTATGGACTTCAGTTAATATTAACATATCAATACTGGCTCATCAGTTATAACAAATGTACCACACGAACATAAGATACAATAGCAGAGGGGCTCCTGGGTGGCTCAGTCTGTTAAACATCTGCCTTCAGCTCAGGTCATGATCCCAGCACCCTGGGATCAAGGCCCGCATCAGGCTCCCTGCTCAGTGGGAAGCTTGCTTCTCCCTCTCCCTCTGCTGCTGCTCCCCCTGCTTGTGCTCTCTCAAATAAATAAATAATACATACATACATAAATACATAAATAAAATCCTTTACAAAAGATACAGTAGCAGGGGAGAATAAGGAGGGAATATGGGAACTCTCAGTACTTTCTACACAATTTTTTTTTAAAGGTTTTATTTACTTGGGAGAGAGAGCAAGCTACAGAAAGAGAGAGAGAGAGAGCACAAGCAGAGGGAGAGGGAGAGGGAGAAGCAGAGAGTCCGACGCAGGGCTCGATCCCAGGACCCCAGGACCATGACCTGAGCCAAAGGCAGATGCTTAACTGACTGAGCCACCTAGGCACCCCTGCACTTAATTTTTCTGTAAGTGTAAAACTGATGTAAAGAATAGTCTATTATTTTTTTTTAATTAGAGGAAACACTGGTTAATAATAATCCCCCACCAGGTACAATGACTAATAAGAGCCAAGATAAGCCATACAAGAAGGCGGCAAAAAGTAAAAAAATTAGACTATAGCGCTTAATCACAGACTAGACAAGGTGATAACTAAAGGCAAAGAAAGAGGCTTGAGGAAGTGAGAGAAGGAGAGAGACAACTCTCACAGCATTTTTACAATGACTTGTGTGCAAAAAAACTGAAGCAAATGTTATCTCCCTCAGAGAAAGAGAAGAGAAACCAAGCTTATAAGGGGTACTGAGATAGGTGGCAGAAAAATTACCACCATTAAGCCTCTGGCATACTTACAAGTGTCACCCTGACGCCTCTCCCTGTGGCTAAGAAATCAGAGCTTGTCATTGTAACCAAGTCTGCAACCTGTGCTGGTGCCAATCTTTATGGTAAATTGAGGCATTTCTCAGGAAAATCAAGGGATAATTGCCCAGTATCAAAAGAAGATCTGACCCTTGGGAGGAGAAAGGAGGTGTCCTTTTGCCACAGGATGACTCTCTCTGGAGTAACATAAATGGCTCTTCAAGAGACGATGTCTCTGATAAGCGGAGCTACAACTCTGCAGCCAATCTGCCGAATGCCGAACAGAGCACTCAGCTTTCCGCAATGACTCAAAGGACACGGCAAGGCTGCAGATTTATTCCGCTGACTTTCCCTGCAGAACTACTCAAGTTTTTCAAAGGCAAAAAGGAAGAACTCTTTCCTTCAACCCAGGGAATTGCAAATTCCACCTGGGATCTAAAGACAGAACTGTTTGCTCAAAATCTGACATCATCGATGTGAGCAAGGAGATCTAAAAGCTGGAATGATGGCTGGCAATTTTGGTCTTTAGAGCAGAAGTTGGTTCAGCTCTTCAATCTGCCAGCAGAATCAGCAGCCACACAGGGCACATGGTGTGCCAGACTGGGAATGGGCTAATTTCAAAATTCATTCTCACGTCTCTCTGTACTTTAACACGGCAATTGCGAATAGTCCAGATTCCTACCAAAGCGCAATCTTGGGTGGTGTATTTCACCGCACAAAGAAATTTCAAAGTAAAAACATAAAGGCACTATTACAAAGAGATAAACCCCAAACCTTCCATCTTTTCTTTGCAATGTCTTCCTTCTTGAAATCTTATCTTAACCTGATAATTTTTGAGGGATTTAAAAAGCAAAATCTATCTACAATAAACTATTAATAGCAGCATTTCTCCCTCACAATTTGTATGTCATTTCTTCAAGATGAGATTTTGAAAGAGAAAAGCTTTCTACATTTTCTAAGTCAAAAGTAACAGCCATGTGCTATGATTTATAGGACAGTCCCTCTATGGTTAAATAGATTCAACCCTCAACAGACAAAAGAAAACCAGGCTTGAGAATTAAGATATGCAATTTCTATTTGAAACCTCTTTTATCTTAAGATAAACAAAGATTTTTAAACACTAAAATTTAGAGATAATCAGTTCTATTTTGATTTTTTAGAATATTCACTGCTGTACTGAGCACGTACCCTGGAACAGGAACCGGAGCATGGGCAGTAGTAATAGCAAAATACAGCACAGAAAATTATAAACAGAAAATCAGAATAAGACTTTTTCCCCAAAAAACAAAACATATAACTCCTTTTACAAAAACAAATGAAAAGAGGACACAAATAGAGATGTTTTGCTTTATAAATAACACTGCAAAACAACGAATATCTTAAATATTTAGACATAACCAAAAGTCTAAAGATTTGGCTAAGTGAAATTTAGCTAAGTGGTTACCAACGTTTGCAACTGTAACCCTTTCAAAGGGGTTTATCATAAAGAGTCAATTAAGGTAAAAACGTGGCTCTTCCCTAACTCCAAATGAAGGGGCTTCTCTTATACTGTAAATCCAATTTAAAAAGGACACTGTGTTTTAATATAAGTCACTGGCATATGGTTAAAAAGCTTAAGTTTGTCCGGTTACATCCTTTGAGCAGAACATTTAAGTTCTCTTTCCTCTCCTATGAAAGAGCTTCCAGAGAGCATCCCTTACACCTTGTTCATAATGCACAATTTATCGGCATTTTGTTTCCTTTCTAAATGGCCGGGAGGGAAGAAGAGCTCCACAGCCACTGTGTGTGGTTAGTAATGGCGCTTTTACTTGTCATTGTACAAAGCCTGTTAAATATTTACAACACAGACAGCAATATCTAGTCCTAAACACCCAGTTGTGAGTTTGAATTTTTTTAGAAATAAATCTATGACAAGTTTTCCCCAGCAAAACGCCAGAAGACTTTACTAACAGCTTCAAGAGACCCAGCGGGTCCAGAGGAGCAGTTATAGGCCATCTGGTGATTACTTATTATTATTTATACAGCACCGTAGATGTACACACAGATGTGTTATGAATCCACACACAGAGTAGGCCCTAACAAGGGCTTCAGACAAAATGCGACTGCTGAGCAAGTCAATCTGCATTAAAGAAACACACAAACCAGAAAGAGGGAACACACTGGCTCTTCTTCAATCTGCCGCATTAGCTGGAAGAGTATTTGATAAGAGAATGATGAATTCTATATAATGATGACAATATCTTGTAAGTTAACAACCTAGCTATATGTGGTTTTGCAGGGGTGGCAAAAGAGGGACTAACGAAGGACAGACTCTCAGATCCAGAGGTACTTTATTAACTGGCAGTTTATAAAAGAAGGGACTAGGAAACAGCGTCTCTCCCGAGTTAGGAAGAACTGAGATACAAAGATACAGAATCTTATTTTTTTTCTACCAGGAATGCTCTGAGAACAGTTTCTGGGCTCCCATTCCAAATATTAAGTCATACCAAAGGAAAACAAGAGTGAATAACTGAAAAATTTCATCTTAATTTCTTGGGTATAGCTCTAATTAGGTTCATACAGCCTCCCCCAACTCCACCCCCTGGCAGAGCAGGGATGCTTTTAATCTACTATGTTTTTAGTAACATAATAATAACGGTAACATAAAAAGCTAAAATCACCAAACACATGTTTCTAAAGGCAAGTGTCAAGAGTGCCAGACTGGACATTAAAAACACATTTAATTCCCTGTTCTTAATACATTTACATTTTTTAAAATCCTGGTCCCAATTTTGTCCAACGCTGCATAACGGTGGTCTACTTCCATCACAAGGGTTCATAAAACTGTAGCGTACTCAGAGTGGACTGAAAAGTTATTGCAAAATCAACATATTATTACAAAAAACAAGGTTAGCATTTGGCCTAATTGTGTATAATGCAGTGTATTTTCAGCTGCCTGACAGCATGCAGGCACTCTTACCAGATGGGAACTGGATGAATTATTGAATGAAATATGAATTATTAAATAAAAATTTGAATTTTTTTAAACTCTTGGCAGGGGGTGAGGAAGAAAGGCTTATTTGTTTGCCTGAAATTGCCCTCACCTGTCGAAGCATGTAAAGATGGTATATACCACCATAAATGGCATTTACCTATCAGAGCCATTTCTTCCCTTGTTATTCTCCAATTCAAGATGCTCCCCTGACATAAAGAATTAGTGATCGGCACCAACCCATTCTTCCTTCTTTTCTTTTGTGTTAATGCCAGGTAATAGGGAAACTTGCCAAAGAGACAGAATTAAAAATCCAGAGGCCCACAGTACCAGTATGGCCCACTTAAAGAGAGGGCAGGGATAACAGAAAAAAAATCTCTATAGATTTGTGTTACATAGGCAATAAAACATATACCTTTGTAGCATGCCAGCATTTAACCAATCAGAGAAGCTATTTGTTGCCTCATATATTACAAAGCAATAGAGATTTAAGGGATAATGGTCATGGAGGCAGAGGATACGAAGCAATAAACAGCACTGGAGGTTGGTTAAATGCCAAGTGAAGCCAGGACTACAGCACCATAAACATTATTCCTATTATATGACAAGATAAGGAGGTACAAGAACCTGCCCTCAATCCCACCACAACGAGGGCTCTACTGCCATTCTTGGCCTTAGAAAGGGAAAGCAGGCCCTGGAGGTCTATGAGCTAGTTATGTGTTTCATGTCTCAGTTAGATATGAACAGAACCTCAACCTGTACCTAAATGTCCTCTGGGAGAAGAAAAGATCTGGTAGTAGATATCCTTAGGGGGGAAAAAAGAGTAACAGCCCCTCAGGTCACAATGAACAGAGAAATAATCACAAGACTTTTCCTTAAAAAGACAGAGTGGATACAGAGGTAGTTATAACAGAAATCTTCCTCAATGGATAATAATGGGATGATCCTGTCCATGAGAAGTATCTCCTCAGAGGAAAGGTGTTCCTGCTCTTAAAGAAACAGGCATTCTAAGTAATAAGCTTATGTGATCAGCTTCCGCTCAAAGGCTTAGTTATGGTAACCAGAAGGACTACTTAAATCCGCATAATTTGTACTGCAGAACAGTGTCATGTTCCCGAGAGGAAGGTACAGGAATATGGAATTTGTTGACTCCTAGTAACAAAAACTGGGCAAAAAGCACCCAAAAGGTAAGTTATCTAACTGCATTTACAAATTCAAGATTACTGTCAGAAACATAGTACAGTTGACCCTTGAACAACACAGGTCTGAACTGCACAGATCCACCTATATGTGGATTTTTTTCGATAAAAATAGTACAGTACTGTAAATTTTCTCTTCCCTACAATTTTCTCAACATCTTTTTTTCTCCGGCTTACTCCAAAGTGAGAATACAGTATATAGTACATATAACACACAAAATATGGGTTAATCAACTGTTTATGTTATCGGTAAGGCTTCAGGTCAACAGTAGGCTATTAGTAATTAAGTTTTGGGGGAGTCAAAAGTTACATGCAGATTTTTAACTCCCTCGGGCGCTCCTAACCCCTCCATTGTTCAAGGGTCAACTGTAGTTT
The DNA here is from genome assembly GCF_017311325.1 of Ursus maritimus. Lineage (NCBI taxonomy): Eukaryota > Metazoa > Chordata > Mammalia > Carnivora > Ursidae > Ursus > Ursus maritimus. The sequence goes on from NW_024425119.1 coordinate 43,293,247, forward strand.
TTCCTGCTTCCACAAACAATAGAACAATTTTACAATCCACCTTTAAATAAAAATGTCCCCAAAAGCATCAAAAACTTAAAAGACTACCTAAATTCAGCACCAAACTATACTTCTATTTTAATAACACAGAAGGAAAGCCATTTTATAGTCATAATGGTTTTACTTAGATGCTATCTTATAAACATTTCAAAAACCCAAACCTCTCAAATTCAACCCAACTCTTTGCCACAGAGTATCTGGGGTACTGTTGCCTTAACAACACTAACCCATTCTCTGGAGGCAGCTCTATTAACTATTCCTGCTACCACATTCTACAGAGAGGTATTAGCAAGAATATTGCTTTCCCTAAGCTCCTCTTCATGAGAGTGATGAGGCCTCAAGAGAAACAGGGTCTCAACAAGAGAATAGGGATGAGAGGGCTCAAAACACCCTATCATCTGTCTTTTCAGATAAGAATGCAGAGAATACAACCTTCAGCAGCCATCTTTCTTTTAAAAAAGTGCATGCAGCATATTTAGAATTCAGCTGTGTCACATCAGACTTACTGTTGGGAAGTGGATCATGAACAGAATCCAAAAATAACAGCCATTAAAGACCTAGCAACCAAAACATGTTTACGTATCCATTGAAAGCCTGGTGGTTTTGATTATATGGTGGAGAGCATAATCCACTAGTCTATTTTAGGTGAATTTTCCTTTCACCTTCCCTTAATATTAAGGCGTAAGATGGTTTCTGAGTTTAGGGGTACATAGGGTAAAAGTCTGGGCAGAGAACAGATACTGAAATAATGTAAGATTCCGATAGTTTTTGTTGCTTGGTTTTTTAAGGATCAGTCTCTTGAATTATAATGTGCTTTCATTCCTTCTTCCTCTAAGTGGTAGAAACCACTGATTTTTGAGGCTTCTATGGCAATAAGTTCTGAACCATGTCTTGTAAAAATTATCATGGTCCTTATTACCACTCCTGGGATTTACATAGCTTTTTAAAATTATTCTACCATTTCTGGAATAAAAATTTTGAATCAATGACAGTGGATTATAAATAGCTTGAAGGCCTCAAGTGGCTCCAGGATAAAACCATTTTCAAGGGATATAAGAAAGCTGGATGACAGGCCAAGGGTAGTTCGCTTTCCCAAATTTATCCTCTCTGCCAGATTTCCACTATTTCATGTAATAGAAAGCAATCACAGTAAAGTACATCCTGTAGAGATCCTACTGTAGAGTTAATTGTCACTAGATATGGGGAGAAACTTGGAAGGAGACTAAATATAACTAAAGAACTACCATTTTACCTGACCATAAAATTCTGACATGCAAAGGAGGTAAAGTAACTTGAATCCAAAAGAAGGTAACAATCTCCCTGAGTTCCAAATCCATTGAGGGGGGAAAAAGGCCTTCAGGACCAACACTAGAGGTTATAATGAATCTGAACAACCAAAATACCAGCAAACAATTCAGAAATGGGAGGAAGAAGTAGGGGAAGGAAAAGGCTTATGATAAACAGTATCCAACAATACAAAAGGAACCAAAGTAAAAAGTCCCAACTGTTTTTATCACCTCTAGTCCAAAAAATCCAAAACAAAAAGAAACAAACACAAAATCCTCTGGGATCTCACAAATTTCACTGAAAACTACTGCTTTCTGATGAGACGGCCTAAAGTAACCTACTTATACGTATCTTCCTCAGGGAACTTAAGAGATGCTTTTCCAGTGTACTCCTTTAATTTTATAATCCATTTTAAGTCCTTGTCTAGGTGGTTTTAAGCATAAAACATAAGAGGGGCACTGAGAAGCTTAAACAATAAATGAAGAAAAATAAATGTAAGTATGAAAAAATAAATCTTTTCATCAAAAATGCAGATTTTTAAAGGGAGATAAGTGAAAAGGGTCCCAGGTATCAATTATAGAAATCACAGTAAATAGTATTATCAACAAATCCACACACAAAAATTTGGAGGGATTAGGTTCAGATATGTATTCTAACACAGCTGTCTGAAAAGTGAAACAAATTTACCCTAATTTCCCAAGTGGCTTCCATTGTAAAAGAATAAAATACAAATCACATGGGGGAAAACAGTCAACAATAAAGTTGAAAACTCTGACAAGAAAGGAAATATACCCTATGATGCTGTATACTTCAGAATGCAGTGGCTTTTTTAGCCTTCTCTGAAATTTTCAGCATTTACGGGAATTCGGAATCTTCCTTCTGCCTATTCCTTGTCACTACTCACATCTCATTCACCTCTCAAATTCCAATTCTTAGAAATTTCTGGAACTTAACTCTCTTCCTTCTGCTGAAGTATTTACAATGTTTAATAGAACTAGTCTGCAATCTCACATACCACCAGTAAGTGTCACTGGGCAGTCACATGGCATATTCCTAACTGAAAGGAAATTCAACCCTTCAGTTCCATAAAATCAATTCATAAAGGCTGATAAAATTTCCTTTGTATGCCTTTCTTCATCCTTTGTGGAACATGGCAGTAGGGGAGGGTCTAGGAAGAAGAGTTAAGAAGGTGCAAAATGGGGGTGGGGGGGTATAAAAAGGCAGTTTCAACAAAATAGCTTTATTAAAAAAAAGCATATAATGAAAAATATGACACATAATGTACACATATGCAAACAATAACATGGCAGCTGACATACAGAACAAGGCATTTCGTGGTGTCAGACAGGGAAGATGGCTGAGAAATCCTGTAGTTTATATATTGCTGTGAGATCTCAGGTTCTATGTTGGATTTGTATTTCCTACATAGACAGATATGTGCCTTAGCTGCCAACAATGGTTTTCTGGATCAACAGTCCAAAGAAACTTTTTTTTCTTATTTAACAAATCCAACAGACTCCAGCAAATCGGGGCTCACGATGAACAATTCTCAGCTGCCTGCTCTAAATATGTTAAGCACACTTTTATATCCATGAAGGTTGAGGAAAAGATATTTCTAAACTTGTTTTATATTTAGATGGATAGCTTTAGAAAGCAGGAGAGAGCAACACGTATTCCTCAACACTGTGTACTGGGAAACAAACACCAGTAGAATAACAATATGAAAGAGAGCAAGGCAGATTTCATTACGGTAGAGTGCCTACACTTCCTCATAACATGGATTTACACACTGCAAATCCTCTGATCTGATTACCTCCAGTGATCACGTAAAATACCGGCTTTAAACTCTTTGCCTTAGTGATAAAACAGCCACTTTGATTCACAACGAGACATTCACAATAAAGTATATTGTAAACGTACCTGTCCACAGCCCGGGGCATTGCACACAAACGGTCTGTCGTCTCCCATATTTCATATAGCAGAGCGGAGCTGAGGAGGGGGAGGCAGGGGGAAAAGTTATGTTAAATACGCTGGAGTTAAAAAAAAAAAAAAAGTGCTTCAAAAATATCAAGCCTAGAAACAGGTGTTCCAAGAATGCTGTCTATCAAAGCTATAAACACAGGCTACTTTGGTGAGACCCATTAGACAGGTGGCATATGATCTACTGCGACTCAACTGAAACTTTTAATTAGAAAAACTGAGACCTAAATAGTGAAGGAATTTCAAACCTTTTGCTAGATTTTCCCTCTTTCTGCTACAGTATATAACACACTCCTCTAGCCTGCTGAATTACAATCAGTGCAGTTCCCTATGTCAATAAATTCACTGAACATTCGATGCGGAAGCCATATTTCTGAACCAGAGAAGACCAAAATTTGTCATTTAATTAATTAAGGGATTATAGGAGGGGTGCTCCATTTTATAGGGCTATAATCTGGCTCCCTGGTGTATAAACTACGAGACTGTTGGCAAGGGCCGTTTATCCCAGATTATTGCCAAAGAAAACAAAGCACCCATCCTATTGGGCTACACGGGAAATGATTTTCATTAATAAAAAAATAAAAAATAAAAACCTTCTCTCCCCACTGGGAGCCTCCTTCTCCCCCCACCAATCGTCTGTGGCAAATGGAGAAATATCGGTGCCCTTCCCCCTCTAATTCTATTTCTGGCGAGGTTTTTAAAAGCAGCAATAAAACAAATGTCGACTCTTTGGGGGTTTACTGGGTGAATATGTTCCGGCTGTTTGTGCCGCTCTCGGCCAGAGTTCTTGGGCTGCTCTGCTGCAGCCAACAGATGTGTGCTGCTGCAGGGGATAAAAGAAATGGCACTAAAAGGCATCACCATCCATCCTCCCCATTTCTCTGAAGAATTTAACAGGGCTTATACTGTTGTTGTTTTTTAATTATTGAAGCTAAACTCTTGAAATGTTGATCGAAACTCTTTGTCAAAGAACAATAATTCCGACATGAACGTGTTGGGGGAAATTTCTCATTTCCCAACTAGGAATAAAAATAGAGGTGGAGATGGATAAGGATGAGAAATGCAAATCATAGTAAAAATATTCCTAAAAGATAAACAGGGTTTTGAAGGGGGGGGGCACAAAAATAGTCTTCATAGAATAAACTCCTAAAGGATATTTTCGAACATCCTTCTACAAGAAAGGTGTAGAAAAGAGTATTAACAAGGGAAGATGAAAGAGGAAGAACTGTAATTTGAATATGCCTAGAAGCAACTTCAGAACTATAACCAAATTCAAATTTTTATCCTGGAGATAAACCAAAATATCAGGTTAACCTCACTCAGGTCTGCGTTAAAATAAAATGTTGAAGTGCTAGACTGAATTTGGTCATCAGAAAACTCTGCTTAAACCTCAAAGGGTAGCTAGGTAACTAACATCTCTTCTACTCGCTTCAGATTCACTCTGGGGTTGGAACCAGTACTTCTGGTAGTCTGATCAGCAATTCCACAACTCATCAGTGTTTAAAATTGTGGGGTGCCCCAGAAAATAGAGAGGGCTTCTTAGTCATCGTTCAGTGTGCTGGGAACAGGGTCGGACTATGAAGGAAACCGATGCTGCAGCATCGCTGTGACGGAAGAGAGCCTGTACGCACATAGGTGTACACAGATTTATATCACATTTAGCCAGGATAAATTGCTTCAATAAATTCTGTTCCTAGGAGAAGCCAGCTGAAGCTGATGATTGGGTACTGAGAAAATGGGAGCTTTATTCTTCACACAGCCCCAGGACAAGGGGGTTTTCTGGTTTGTTTGTTTTAAATACATGATGATTTTTTAGCACTTTCTGGAACTATGACATCGTGCAAAAAATAAACATAAAGTAACTAAAAGTAAATAAATGCAAAGACCACAGCCAGTATGACTGAAAATTCAGAACATTTCTGGAAAGCAATTCATCTCTGGAAAAATTCCTAACTGCTGTGCTGGAGATAATTTTACTTCCTAGTCCCAAACCCTGTTTCCCTAATATAATCATGAAATGAGAATTTTATTTCAACAAGGTCTTGTAGCATATTTTCAACCAGGAAGTAAACTGCAAGGGCTAGAGCAGACATAACATAAGGACCAGGTGGGATTCCTTCCTTTTACCTTGGTTCTGTGATTTGAGGCTAAATTTTCTGTTTTCTACCTAGTTAGAGGAGAAAAAGGGTGCTTGCTGGCTGAGGAGCAGGGCAGCGCTGGCATAAGAAGTGATTGAATAAACTCTGGAATGGTTTCCCTCCAACCACAAAATTCAAAATTTAACTTGGTTTTGTACAATCATATCCCAATATATGGTTTCCAAATTTTATTTAAGGGCATCCTTACTAGGAAACAGAAATGGAAAATCATGATTTTCTAAAAGAAAACAAAAGGAAAACCAAGTTGGGGGAAAAGTATTAAATGCAACAGAAGTAAGCATTTTCATGGCTCTTAAATACCAAATCTGACAATTACTAACTAGGATTTCCTGCTTCCTTCCCACTTTACTGGCTTTTTGTTTTGCCATTTTCACCAAAAGGAGGATCACAATGGGAGGAAGAAGGCCCTCCTTCTTAAATACCCAGAATTATTCTGAAATCATTCCTCAGTCTCTTGCTCCTTTTCATTTCCATCACTCTTGCTTTTTCGCTTTACAGGGATTTGTCTTTTTTAAGAATTAAATATATAACAACAATAATAATGATCTGTTCTCCCACTTAAAAAAAAAAACAACAACCCCGCTTACATCTTTTTAAATTCCCAGTCTGCTGCATCAATTGCTACATATAAGGAATGCCAATGCTTATTTCTATTTGATACTTAAAGCAAATCTCTAATTATGAGAGAGGTCAAACTGATGCCTTCTCAAGAACAAAAAGCAGCACATTTCTGTAGTATAAACAGGCCGAGACAAAGGTGAAATCTTGAATAAAGACGCTGCCATTCACTAGAATTTAATTCACGGCCCATCTGTAACTGTACTACTTGACAAGTAGATCACGGGTCTGGGTATGACACTCAAGTCCGTCGTCTGCTCCTCGGTCTATTCCTCAGGAAGAAACTCTGCATTTTAGAAAACTAACCAATAAATGACAGACAAAGGACACACACACTAAGAGACATTTCCAGGAGGAAGTGAGATGCTTTCAGAGGAGATCTTAGAAAAGGAAAACAAAGATTCAGAAAAATGCTGTCTTAGAGGCCAAGTCTGCTCATGTACTCAGTCACCAGAATGCATAAATGATAAAAATTATGATTTACTCAAAAGAGAGAAAGTTATCTGAATGCTGGGAGAGAAGTGAAGGAAACCCAAGGCTTGGAGACTGATTTTTAATAACTGGGATAATTTCATAAAATCTATGTTAAATAATTTTGTCAGAGCCAGTAGTATATTCTAAAATGCTCAATGTGCAAATAAGAAAACCGATTCTCTATGAATAAACACAGATACATATATATGCATATCTATCTTTTTTTCTCTTTTTTAATAGAATGAGGACAGAGTCTGTCACTGAGGACTACAAGGTCAGTTCTCTGGACCCAGTTATAATGTGATTATTTCTTTACTAACTAACTGCTATTCATAAAATGACCCAACTTTAGTAAGGAATAAAAGCCATGTACAAACACACCCCAGGGGCTGTTCTTAGGTTCCTAAAAACAAAAAGCAGACACTGCTAAGTACAAAAAATGAGAAGGGCATATGCACCATTAATATCAAAGATTCATGAAAATCTAGAAGGGGTTCAGACTAGCTATCATTCATTCATTCAAAAAACATTACTAAGGAACTAAGTGCCAGGCAGAGTGGACATAAAAATAAAAAGACAATAATCCTTTGCAAAAAAAAGAATCTTTCACTCATCTGTGTCAAAAAAAACTAGAGCTGGACAGTAGTTAAAGCAGTAAAAAACAGTTTTTAGTCAGAACTATTGCAATAGGGGAAAAGAGTCCTCAGTATAGAACTGGGCTCAATTCTGAATACATCATGGGCAAGTGGAAATTTATAGCCAAGGACCATGGTGGGGGTTAATGGATGGAAAAGTACTAAGAGGAAACATCAGGAGAAGGGGGGATTCTGACTAAACCGACCTAACAAGATTCTTGCTAAAGGCAGGCCAGGGTGATGAGACGTAACCGGGGTGGTGAAAGAAGAAGAACCTGATCAGATATGAGGGTGATCAGATACTGAGGGTGGGGGATTCTTGCTAAAACTGATCTTACAACAAAGTACACAGATGGGCCTAAAAGAAGGTTCAGGAACCTGCCTAAAGTTTGGTCAAAGAATTTTTGTCATTTGGCATGAGAGGTGTCAGGTAAGCGGTAAGAATGACGGCTTAATTTACAAGTTCAATTCGTCAGAGACTGATAGGTGTCCATATTAGATCCCTTACTATTTTCTATTCTTTGTGGTCATTTATCAAATTCCTTTGCTAGACAAGTCCAGAGTACAGGCAAGAGCACAAAAAAGAGGGATTTAAAGTCTTGGTAAGTAAAAGATCTGACAAGGACAAAGTTTGAAACTAATAATCACAATTTACTTTGTGCATCAAAAAGTAAATATGGTCAGTTTTAAAATTCATCAATGCACTGGGGCGCCTGGGTGGCTCAGTTAAACATCCGACTCTTGGTCTCAGCTCAGGTCTTGATCTCAGGGTCATGAGATCAAGCCCCGCATTGGGTTCCACACTGGGCATGGGGCCTACTTAAAAACAAAACAAAACAAAAAATTTAAAATTCATCAATTCACTGAATACTTTATTCAGTGCCTACCCCACACTCTAGGCCCCAGAATTCAACAGTGAATGAGACAGACGAGGTTTCTACCCTTACAGTGCTTACTTATACTCTAAAACGAAGAGACAAACACTTAAGCAAGTAAACAAAATAATTTTAGATTAATAGCAGATAACTGCTATGAAAGAAATGAAATGGTGATATGTTAGTGGCTATGGGCAGGCTATTTTAGTTTCATAAATAAAAAAAAAGAAATGGCTGTAGTATCTGTGACCAAAAAGGGAACAGGGTAGAATATAGAGATCTAGGTTAAAACTTCTGGAAGGCTTTCCTCTCCTTACAGTTGATTTCCAGTAAATATTTATTGATTTAATATGAAGCCAATATTCAAGTATACTCTGCTGAGATTCTACATTTATCTTCCAGTTTTTTCACAAAGCTGCCGGCTGGGTCCACAAAACAATTGCTATCCGGGTATTTATCTATTTAAAGCTAAACATGTTTGACGTTATTTTATTTTATTTTATTTTATTTTATTTTTATTTTTAAAGATTTTTTAGTTATTTATTTGACAGAGATGGACAGCCAGCGAGAGAGGGAACACAGGCAGGGGGAGTGGGAGAGGAAGAAGCAGGCTCCCAGCGGTGGAGCCTGATGTGGGGCTCGATCCCAGAACGCCGGGATCACGCCCTGAGCCGAAGGCAGACGCCTAACGACTGCGCTACCCAGGCGCCCCTGACGTTATTTTAAATACATATTCTTAAGACATATTTTAAGTACATACTTTGCAACTACTTTGTGCCTAGGGCACTTGATGTGACTATACCCAACCAACTCTGTGCTTTCCTTATCACCCAAATAACATAGAGGAGGCTCCATAGCTTTTGGTTAGAGTGTTAAAAAATGGGGAGAAGGAAGATTATTTGTCAAGTTAACCCTTCATTGGCCCTTGAAAACAAAACTGAGGCCAGAGCTGTTAAGATATATTTTCAAGTATAAAAGAACGCAGCAGAAGGGGGCCTGGCTGGCTTCGCAGGTAGAGCATGTGACTCTTGATCTCAGGGTTATGAGTTCAAGCCCCACATTGGGTGTGGAGCCTCCATAAAAAATAAATGAAATAAAATAAAATCTTAAAAAAAAAAAGAAACATTAAAAAAAAAGAAAGCCACAGAAATTCTTATACCTTCATATAAGACTTTTGGGAGTACATATTTGAATAATCTTTCTGGAAAGCAATCTGGCAATATTTATATTGTCTTAAATGTTTTGTATCCCTTGAACAAATCATTCTTTTTTCAGCACTTTACTCTGAGGTTAAAGCCCAAAACATGACCACTTATACATTAAAATGTTCATCATAGTCTTATTTATAACAATAGAAAAAAAGAACAAGAATTAAACGTTTAAGAAGAATGGATCAATGTAAGATACTGCTTGACACTAGACTATATTTAAGAATAACGTTCCCGAAAGCTATTTAATGACATAAGAAAATGCTATACATTCTGTGGGGAAAAAAGCAGAACATAAAATTGCATATGCACCATAATTCCAAATCTATAAAAAAAGCAAACAAAATAGGGGCGCCTGGCTGGCTCAGTCGGTAGCACATGCAACCCTACGACTCTTGATCTCGGGGTCATGAATTCAAGCCCCACATTGGGCATAGAGCCTACTGAGAAAAAAAAAAGCAAACAATAATAAGCATAGAAAAAGATAAGGGAATTAGCATCAAACGTTAATAATGGTTATCTCTGGATAATGGTATTCCAGGTAATTTTGTTTTCTTCTTCGTACTTTCAGTATTTTCCAAAGTCTACAATGATCACAGATTGCTTTTAAAAAATAAAAATAATCTAGTGTAATCTAATTTAAAAAAATGATCTGCATAACTTGAAAAAAAGTCTATGAGTAAAAAAGGTCCACATCTGCTAGACTCTTCTAAAGCACTAAACAGTATATTTACAAATCATGTAAGGTTGTTCATTCTCTACTACAAAGCAATAGAGCTAACTGACAAATTAAGTTCAAAATGGACTACAAAAAAAGCTTTCTAAAATTATAAACTAGCAGCTTCATATAGAAATAGACACGGTGGAAACTTAAACATATCGATACACAGGGTAATCAAGCAGTTCAAGGTAGTTCCTCCTTTGTTACCTTCAAGGACCCATTTTCAGAATTCCATGAATGCTCCCTAACGAGTATTACTTATATTAAACCCTTAGAAATTGCCCCAGCCATTCATCACAAAGAGAATAAAGAGAGCTGAAACCAAGCTTAGCAGGTATTAAATGCCTTTCAGCTCAGTTATAAACAAGCTAAGAAATGTAGACAGGCACCCAAACAGAGCTCTATGGGCTCCATTCCCTTATGACATTAAAAAGAAAGAAATTATATACAAACAGCTCTCTTCCAAGAACATAACTTTGGATACCAAGTTTCAGACTCTAAAATAATTTAGCTGCTGCTAAGCAGAGAGTACAAACACCAAAGATCTCTACCACAGCAATCTCAACATTTTATTCTCCATAGGATACTCAGTGTTGCTGTGATTTGCATTACATCTAGAAAACTGATTTAAGGAAAAGATGCCAATAAACATATGAACTGTGAGACTATAACGCACATTATGTGAATCTCAGAAAACAAAGAAGACTCCAGTTTTCCTAGGTAGTAGATTATTTAGGAATTGAAATTTCTGTTCATAAATTCTGAGTTTGTTTCCCACTGTATTATTTAGCATAAAAACAGTTTAGCATATATTATTTCACTAGTAGGTAAACCAACTGCCCCAAAGGGATTATATAGAAAGCACATATATCACTATAATCTTAAACTAACTTGCTTTACTGTTTTATATCAGGGTTTTTGTAACGCACTTTGCTAACAGACTGGAAAACTGAGGTAGAGAGTTATAAAAAAAAAGAAATAGACAAAAGATGAGTCAAGAGGTTGAGGCTGGCCTGAATACTAGTTACCTATCCTCACACACCTCAAAGAAAATACAAAAATGGACAGCACATCTTTTTAGAACTCCCAAAATTTGTACAATAATCTGCATATTGTGTAACTACTTCCAACTGAACTGTGTTATTTCCAAAAATTTACACACAATAGGTGCTTATGTTTATTATACAAATGAAATGTCCAGAAATATGAATTGGAGGGACTACAAATTCTTTTTTTTTTTTTTTTAAAGATTTTTATTTATTTATTCGACAGAGACAGAGACAGCCAGCGAGAGAGAACACAGGCAGGGGGAGCAGGAGAGGAAGAAGCAGGCTCACAGCAGAGGAGCCTGATGTGGGGCTCGATCCCATAACGCCGGGATCACGCCCTGAGCCGAAGGCAGACGCTTAACCGCTGTGCCACCCAGGCGCCCCGGGACTACAAATTCTTGGAGCATTATTTTTGTCTAGGAAAATTAAACAATGTTCATAGTTTTAATATTAAGAGTGTGTGTGTGTGTATGTGTGTATATGTACTTTTTTTTTTTGTGGTGGGCAGCAAAGTAAAGTTATTGAGTTAATAGTAAAAAGCTCTCGAAGAGGAAAGGGACCCGAGAGGGTTGCCCAACATTAAGTATATTTTATTATAATAATTTTTAAATTCACAATCCAGTTACCGTGTATGTCAAGGATTGGCAAACTTCAGTCCGTGGGCCAAATCCAGCCTGCCACATGTTTTAGTATGGTCCACAAGCTAAGAATGGTTTTTACATTTTTAAATAGTTGAAAAAAAAAACAAAAAAGAATATTTCATGGCACATAAAAATTATATGAAGTTCAAATTTTAGTGTCCATAAAAAAGTTTTAGCCACGCTTGTCCTTTGTATGCTGTCTGTGGCTTCTTAGTGCTACAATGGCAGAGCTGAGTAGTTAAAAACAGATCTCATGCCTGCAAAGCCTTATTTACTATCTGGCCTTAGTTTGCAGACTCCTGGTATTTATAAATAACTATCATTAATTAAAATACATGGTTAATTAGGAGATCCCAATTATGACAAATGTCAGAGTGTATGTGTTAATCATTAATAAGAACTTTTATAATGTGACTATTCAAGTACTAATTTCTTTTTATTTGACTACAAATTTTAGAAATTAGGTTTTCTTTCTTTTCTTTTTTTAAAGATTTTTATTTATTTATTTGACAGAGAGAGAGACAGCAAGAGAGGGAACACTAGCAGGGGAGGGAGGGAGGGAGAAGCAGGCTTCCCGCTGAGCAGGGAGCCCAATGCGGGGCTTGATCCCAGGACCCTGGGAGCATGACCTGAGCCGAAGGCAGACGCTTAACGACTGAGCCACCAAGATGCCCCTCTTTTCTTTTTTTTTTTAATGTGGGGCTCCAACTCACAACTGGGAGATCAAGACTTGAGCCATGATCAAGAGTCAGACACTTGGGGTGCCTGGGTGGCACAGCGGTTAAAGCGTCTGCCTTCGGCTCAGGGCGTGATCCCGGTGTTCCGGGATCGGGCCCCACATCAGGCTCCTCCGCTATGAGCCTGCTTCTTCCTCTCCCACTCCCCCTGCTTGTGTTCCCTCTCTCGCTGGCTGTCTCTATCTCTGTCAAATAAATAAATAAAATCTTAAAAAAAAAAAAAAAAGTCAGACACTTAACCGACCAAGCCATCCAGGCGTTCCCCCCCCTTCTTTAATTTAAGTCATCTCTACACCCATCTTGCGGCTCGAACTACAACTCAAGAGTAATATGCTCTTCTTTTTTTTTTTTTTTTTTTTTTTTCAACAGAGATAGAGACAGCCCGCAAGAGAGGGAACACAAGCAGGGGGAGTAGGAGAGGAAGAAGCAGGCTCACAGCAGAGGAGCCTGATGCGGGGCTCGATCCCATCACGCCGGGATCACGCCCTGAGCCGAAGGCAGACGCCTAACCGCTGTACCACCCAGGCGCCCCATGAGTAATATGCTCTTCTGACTGAGCCAGTCAGGTGCCCAAGAAATTAGGTCTTCTAAAAATAAGGTTAATTAAGCTAGCTCCACAGTTCTCAACCTTTAGCATATTCACCTGGGCACCTTGAAAAATATAGATTTCTATGCCTCCTGGATTTTCTTGGCTTTGGAGCCCAAGAATCTACACTTTAGAGCTTATAGTTCTTCCATATAGTAAACAGCTGTATTTTTTCAATTTGGTACTAAAAGACAGCAGTTCTCAAAGTGGGCTCCAGGGATCCCCATAGATTCCTAAGACCCCGTCAGAGGGTTCATGGGTGTTCAGGTCATACATGGATAAAAAATCTATTTAAAGGGCAAGACAGGCTAATTCATTTTATTTATTTATTTGACAGAGATAGAGACAGCCAGCGAGAGAGGGAACACAAGCAGGGGGAGTGGGAGAGGAAGAAGCAGGCTCATAGAGGAGGAGCCTGATGTGGGGCTCGATCCCAGAACGCCAGGATCACGCCCTGAGCCGAAGGCAGACGCTTTAACCGCTGTGCCACCCAGGCGCCCCAGGCTAATTCATTTTAATGTAACAAAGTACCGAACATTGAGAGATGTGGTTTCAGATTCTACACAATAGCTAACCTGTAAGAAACCATCACATTTTGGATTCTGGTATGGTATCAAAGAAGAAAGACTATCTACAATTATCTGAAAATAATTTTCCTTTTCCTGGGCTCCTGGGTGTTTCAGTCAGTTGAGTATCGGACTCTTGGTTTCTTTTTTTTTTCTTTCTTTTTTCTTTTTTTTTTAAAGATTTTATTTATTTATTCGACAGAGATAGAGACAGCCAGCAAGAGAGGGAACACAGCAGGGGAGTGGGAGAGGAAGAAGCAGGCTCATAACAGAGGATCCTGATGTGGGGCTCGATCCCATAACGCCAGGATCACGCCCTGAGCCGGAGGCAGACGCTTTAACCGCTATGCCACCCAGGCGCCCCCGGACTCTTGGTTTCTGCTCAGGTCATGATCTCATGGGTTGTGGGACCAAGTCCCACATCCAGCATCTCGCTCAGCGGGGAGGCTGCTTGAGGATTCTCTTCCTCCGCCCCTCCCCTCCTCAAATAAATAAATCTTTAAAAATAAATCTTTCCTTTTCCTATTAGTATCTGCGTGTGAGCCCAAGTTTTCATATATGCTTCAACCAAAGACAACATATTGTAACGGACTGAATGCAGAAGAAGATTTGAGAATCCAGCTGTTTTCTATTAAGCCAGACATTAAAAGATTTAAAGCCCTGCCCCTAAATTTTTTTTGACACTATAATAGTTATTTATATTTACTTAAAGTAAATATTTTTTCAATTTCCCCATTTTAATTTCTAAAATGCTCAATATCAATAGATACAACCAAGACAAACCAAAGCCCTTTGGAGTCCCGAACAATTATGAAGAGTATAAAGCGGTAGGTACTGAGACCAAAAGCAGTTAAGACCCACTGCTTTAAGAAATACACAAACAGTAGAGTACCCTGGATTGACCAACGAGAAGGTTAAAATTAATTTCTGGATTTGGAGCTCTAACATGCAGGGACAGGTTTCAAAAAAAGGAGCCAGCTTAAATAGACCAAATAGTTTTGCAGCAAATGACTGAAAACAGATGGGAATGAGAATTAGGCTGAATCACAAGTTAGGCAACACATGGCCAAAGCTTAGAACCTATCTGGAAACACTTCATATAGGCAACCACTTGACTAGAACTTTTTTTAAGTCTCTCTAGGCTTTTGGAGGATTCAAGGAACTATTTTAAGCTATCCTCAGAAAGGTTAATAAAGCAAAAACACAGAAGCAACAACTTGCTAAAGTGACAGCAGGAAGCAGAGTTAGAAATAACTACAGAACATTATACCTATCTATGTTTGGCCTCAATATGCATTTTAGAAGTTGAAAAATTCCTGGAAACAGGTAGACTGTCAAAAAACTAATGCTCTGTTTTGGGTTTTTTCCTACTCATTTTCAGATAAAGTATCATCCCTAAAATAATACACCAATAGCAATCAACCCCAAAACACTAAACTTTAAGGATAAATTTAAAATCTTCATGGACTTAATTTTTTTTATGGACTTAATTTAAATAGACTGCTAACAACAATAAACCTGATAGACCTTAATATTAAATCCTAGTATGAGTTCGGTCCTAGATAGGAAATTGCTACAATATCCCATAATGACAATCATGGAGATGCTTAGAAATTCTCAAGGAAAAAATCTATTCTAAGACTGTCCACATACTGCAACAAAGTGATCTATTTGGGGTATTCTAATGCCCACTGACTGACTTTCAACAGTCCCAAACACAGATGTGTAAAATATCAGCAAACTACTGCTTGCCCAAAACTTAAAAAAATAAAGAAAATGGTGCTACAGGAGACAAGTTACTACCAGAAATACCAGAAAACCCATGTTAAATAAAACCAACATGGTGTTACTCAAGTTTGATAAAGCTTATGTAAACATTACTGGCAAGAAACTTGGTGCCAACACAAATCATTTACAGCAGTCATATGTTCTAGTCAATAAATCATCCTGTTTTTATAATATAGTCAGGCATATTCCTTTTCAGAAAGAATGATTATGCTCTATTTTTTAATCTGAAAAAAAAAAAAAGTAATTTTTCTACTGCATGGTAAATTTTAAGTCCCAAATACAATCTGACCAATTTAGCATACAAATCTTCTTTGTCCACTATGTCAGCAAGAAGCACTACCCCAGATAAGATATTAATAGGTAATTCCACTCAGAACAAGTTGGATTTTGTGAGAAGTGGAGCAATGGCAGAACAATACTTTCATAGTGGCCCCAGCCACAAGCTCACAAAGTGATTTTTTAAGCTAAATCTTAGCTCCTGTTATACTTTCATAAGTTTATGTTTATTAAGGATAAATGCATTCTTAAATAGAAAAGAGAAACTTTTTTTTTTTTTTTTAAGTAAACTCTACACCCAATATGGGGCTCGAACTCACAACCAAGACCAAGAGTCGCATGCTCCACTGACTGACCCAGCCAGGCATCCTAAAAAGAGACTTTTTACATACTCGGGTTTCAAATGTATGAGAACATTTAGGATTAAAATTATACAAAACATGACACAAAGTTAACAAACTGAAGTTGTGAGTCTGTAATGAGTTTTGTTCTCCGATTAAGTGTTCTTACATCCTTCATAAAATTACTGTAGGAAAAAAAAATTACTGTAGTAACTCACATTTGCCTTAGTTGGGAATCTTTCCTAGATGTCTGCCTACGAAGTTTTTTTTAAAAACTAAATAACAAATTTGTTTTTTCATAAAAGTTTTCCTGAAATATAACACTCATCCTTCCTCTCTAGGAAGCCAAGCAGTATACTTTTACTTTCAAAACTAAACTGAATTTTCTTCATTGTATACAAGCAGTGGGTATATTATTCAGACACCCCCCCACACACACACACACACAGTTTCTAAACAAAAGGATAAAGAGAAGGAAACAAAACAAAATACTATGGCTTAAGGGGGGAGGGGGAGACAAACAAACATTCTTTCAACACAAAAATGTCCACCAGGGAAATTCTGGAGAAAATATCATGATGAAATATTTTAAGACATGAAATGACTCCAATGCAAAATTTTGTTGTTGTTGTTGATTCTTGTTTTGTTTCTTGCTCAAAGCAGTTATTTCTTGATGTTTATGTTCCTTACTTTCTTTTTAGCCATTGCCACTGGGTCAGTAGAACCACTTCAATTGCATTTTCTTTACAGTCTATTTTTCTTCCTGATTCTTCAATAGTAAGTTCTTTGATCTGAGTTTCTATTTATGAATGTTTGGACTGGAAAGGACCTTGAGGGGTCATCAAGTCCATCCTTCTGCTTTCCAGGAGAATTCATAACTAACCAATATCAAATGGATGAGAAGCTATCAAAAGATGCATCCTGTCCCTAACAGCATGCTACTCCATTCTGCACAGACATTTCCATTCACAATTTGCAATTTTCTAAAAGTGAAAGTAAAAATTAAAACCCCAAAAGAGGAAGGTGCTTTAAAAATGCATTTATCAGCTAAAATCGCTCAAACATAGGTTCAACTATCAGGTCTAAAATTAACACACAGGAAAGTTGTTGGCTGCCAACACAGTCTTTAGTCCCTAGAGATGTCTCCTGATGTTCTGGGTTATTTCTAGCACAATTTTACCTACAGCACAGAGCATGACAAACTTATCCTACCACATCAATAAACTATAATTATAAAAGGCAACTCTGTGTGTGTGTGTGTGTGTGTGTGTGTGTGTGTGGTGTATTTTTTCTTACAGGTAGTGTAGGTTTTTATTCCAAACAAAATGAAAAGTTGGGACTAAACTGGAGATGTCAATATTATGGGGAGGCTATGATATAACTGTTACATGGACAACAGTTTAATTTTTTAATATGTAACTTAAAATGTTACTTAAAATGCCATGTCTTGGGGTGCACGGGTGGCTCATTCATTAAACCGTCTGCCTTCAGTTCATGTCATGATCCCAGGGCCCTGGGATTGAGCCCCACATTGGGCTCCCTGCTCAGTGGAGAGCCTGCTTCTCCTTTTCCTTCCGCCTGCTGCTCCCCCTACTTGTGTTCTCTCTGTCAAATAAATAAATAAAATCTTTAAAAAAAAGGGGCGCCTGGGTGGCTCAGTCGTTAAGCATCTGCCTTCAGCTCAGGGCGTGATCCCAGGGTCCTGGGATTGAGCCCCACATTGGGCTCCCTGCTCCGCTGGGAGCCTGCTTCTTCCTCTCCCACTCCCCCTGCTTGTGTTCCCTCTCTCGCTAGCTGTCTCTCTGTCAAATAAATAAATAAAATCTTTAAAAAAAAAAATCTTAAAAAAATTAAAATAAATAAAATGCCAAGTCTTCCTAAAAGATTCCAAAACAGAATTTCATCTGATGACACAAAATATGCAACTATGCAGAAACAACTGCTAATCATTCTAGAATTATTTTAAAAATCAAAAATAAAGGAAGCAGGACCAGCAATGTTGGAAATGGGGGGGGAGGGCAATTATACTTAAAAAGATAGGGGAATTATTAAATAGATGTCTTATAAACAACTGGCAAGTAATGCAGTGATTTATAAACACTAGCATGACCTAGCTAGGTAGCAACTAATGTCTAACTTCATTTCATTTTTTAACAGGTCACTAGCCTAGGAGCTTAGGGGTAGGTCAGAGACAATATATTTAGATTTCAACAGGATACCTCTTAATATTTCACAGGAAATATAAGTTAGATGATAAAACAGAAGGTGGATTCATAATTGTATTTTACCCAAAAGGTTGATTAATGGAATATCAACATAATGATAGCATGCTGGTGCTGTGCGGCACTACTCCGCCCTTCTGTATTTGTGCCAGTGACCTACAACAAAACACAGGTGTTTATGTCTCAGGTATCAAATGTATCTATCAATGATAAAAACGTGAGGATATGATACGAGGAATGGCTAAAAGGCCAAACAACATTATTAAGCTAAAACAATAAACCCAAATTAACAAGATGACAATTACAAGGAAATGTAAGGTCATCAATTACATTTAAATCAATTACAGAAATTAACGCGATCTTAGGCTTTAAGAATAGAGGTATAGAGCACAGCAGAAAAGTGGCCATACTCTCCCCTGTACTTTGTATTGATCAGATTATACCCGAGGTGTTAGATTTCAGATCTAGATAAGAAACCCTAAATACAGGCAACCCAGTTGATGAGGAGCCTGAACTTTATTAAAAATGGTCACATAAGGAATGGCTGAAATGACTTGGGATATTTACCCCACCACATAACTGTCATCAAACACTTGAAGGGCTACCATGCTGACAAGGAATTAGGTTTATTTATTGTAGCTGCAAATGGCAGAACTAAACAGCTTTAGCACAATGTAAAGAATGTTCTAAAAGTAGACCTTCAATAATGGAACAGGGCATCTGTGAAGTGGGGACCTCCTTCTTACAGCATTAGGAAGTGAAAAGATCCACCTGCCAGGAATTCCAAATGTGATGTATTTTCACATTTCATGAATATACCTGGTCCCAAAAGAAACCTCCTGCAAGACGGCAACATTCAAAAACCAGATGCTTAAAAATTGTTTTCTTCGACATGTTTCTAAACAGATGGAAGACCTTCTTTTTTTAAGTTTATTTTTTTAGTATTCTCTACACCCAACGTGGAGCTCGAACTCACAACCACAAGATCAAGAGTCACATGCTCCACCGACTAAGCCCGCCAGCCACCCGATGGAAAACTTTTTCATGAACTCTAAAATCATACTACCATTTTCAGAGAAACCAACAACAAAAGAAACTAATGCCTTTTCTTTTTAAATGAATGCTGCATTTGTTTTTCTGAAAGAAACAACATCTGCACCTTAACTTTAGTACCTTTATCAAGGGATAAGGGACAATTATATGCCAGCCTGCCAACTAGTCTCAAGAAGAGAGCGGTCTTTGTTATACGTTTACATGGCAATGCTATTTGCTCCACCTAAAACTTCCTTGCAAGAAGAAGGCTCCTCCTTATCAGACGTGGATGAGGCTGCTGCAACACTGACTCCCTCCTCCTGCAGCCTAGGAAAAACTCAGTCTTGACATGTACAAAACAATAACTTGTGAGAACTTCAGAGCAGCTGTGTTCAGGCAGAGCCAGGGACTTGACTTGAGGCAAAGTAGTAGCTTAAGAACTGGCTGAAAAAAACAATTTTCATTTTGAGTTGGAAGTGGGGAGAGGAAAGAAAAAGGAGGTATAGTAGCAGTAGCCATTAACATTTGAAAGCCATGGTAAACAAAAATGCTTAAAAATTACAACGCTGAAACTATCACAGGATATAACCTTTGATCCACAAGTTTAAAGATGAGCAGTGTTAAAACTCCCTAGCTTTCTGCTAGGTGTTAACACTAATGAGATTAGAACAAACAAACAAACAACTTGCACTTAATAGTGCCCAAGTTAAAGCCATCACAATTTGAGAATGGAAGAATAAAACAAGAGACTTTGCTCTTTCATTGGATATTTTTTGTTCTGCTGCCAGGCAGACTGTGAAAATGTCTGGATATCCAACAGCACTGCTCTGAATATAAAATACTGGAACCCAATTCAGTAATTAATGCTAACGGGTCAGTAATTAATTGGTCTCAACGTGTTGTAGGGGCAACTTTCTGGCCAGGAAAAAAAGCTTCAAATGGTTGCTGAAAACCAAAGGTTAATACAAAGCAACATACTCTGGTTTCTCTTCATGTAACAGCTTTACCGGCATTTCAGACATTATTTTGCTTCTCAAAAGTAAAAGAGAAGGATGTAAAAGACAAATCTATGCAGTAGCAAAGAAGTTATTAATTGGCTGTATTAGTTCAATTCATTATTAAATAATACACAACTATCAAACAAAGGGCAAAGGCTTGTCCCTTTGCTGTACAGAATTAACAAACTGGTAAGACTACTTAGTATAGCTGCCAAACTTTTCTTTAGCTTCTTTTCTTACAGACATGTTATATTTCGCAATAGTCTCCACTTACCTTACATCCTCCATGTTTAAGTACAAATTGTGTTTGATTTCCCCAACCCCTGCCCTAAGATATTATGACATATCTTTAACTTCTGAGTTTAGACACAAAGGAAGAAACTGAAAATTTTTCACTTTCCTGAAATAGATGTCCATCTTATTTACACCATTTAAAAATATATAATGTAAGCTAACTAAAACTAATGCAACCATCCATTTAACAACTCCAAGAATATGAGTGGAAAAGACACACATTTAACAAAACAAACTTCAGTTTGGTATATTTTTCTGTGCTTAGAATAACCGTAAAGACCAATGTCTTTACAAGAATTCTTACACTACTGCAAAGTTTTTAAATAAAGAATCAAGTGAGCTCGCCCAGAAAACTCTACACACCCCCCACAAACCTACAGTTACTGTGACACAACCTTCGGAGATACTAAAACACCCTCTATTAAGTAGAAAACAAACTTTTAAAGTTAGGAAAGTAGCAACACAGCAATCTGGGTAGGAGGTGCCCTGGGTAGTAAACACCCCAGTCAGAGAACATAACAAGCAATTCAGAGCAACATATGACTCCCAGTGGGGCTCCAACCTGGTACGCTCAAGTCCCAAGCCCCCATCCCTGAATTTAGGAAGAGATGAGTGTAGGAAGAGGAAGAGAGGGAGAAAGGAAATCACAGTAGAAGCGATGAAAGTGTTCTATTTTTCTCCTCCTGCACCCCCACCCCACTATTCTTGCAAGCTGGTCCACCAGCCTAGGTGCCACATACAGCAAAAGCCCCAAATCAATATCCTAGGCTGCTTCTGGTACTTAGGCTAGAGACCCGTATATATCAGCGGTCTCCTTTCCAAACACCTCCTTTACCGCTCTGAATTCCCCTATACTCTTCCCAAAGTGATGCCTTTTGGCTCGTAAGCCCACCTCTATTAAGTCTTCCTAAACTCATTCACTGAATTTTCTCCAAATTCATACTTTCTCTCTGAAGTCATGTCCCTATTCTTTTTCATAATTCAGTCGAAAGGCCAGGACTCTCATTTCCAATGATTTACCTCTACCTGTCTCTCCAACCAAACCCAATGCCATGTTTTCACCTACTGTTCCCTACCTCCTGCCTATTGCCCCTGGCTCTTCAATGCCAAGCCCCTAACCCCACTTTGATAAGCCTGAGTCTTCAACCAATTTAGTACCCCTCCCCTTCCTCCCATTCCGCCCCATCCCCTGATCCTCCCATTAGGCTCTACTAGACTTCCATTCCCTCAGGATTCAACTCCCCTCTCCTTGCCACGCCCTGTGCCCCCCGGGGCTACTTACCCCAAGTTCTCCCCACACTTCAGGCCTCTGGCCCCGCCTTCCCCCCCAGAGGAAGGAGGCGGTAGGAGGGAGAGTGGAGGGGCGGCACTCCGCAAGGTAAAGACGATCTCTCATTAGTGTTCATCGCCGCCAATCGTAGCTTCCTTCTCTTTTATTGGTCGGCGTTAGTCCATGCCCCACCCACTTCCTCAGACAGGGCCCGGCCACCGCCTCAGCGCCCCCGTCCAACACAGACTGGCAGGGGAGACCCCGGCCTGGGACACTGAGAGTGGCCAGAGTTGAAAGAGAGACTCCGCCAGATCATGGACTAGTTAATGTTAAAAGAACTCACCCGCTGGTAGCTCCGTCGCCTCCCGCCCGCCCGCGTTCGTTCCCACAATCTGTCTCCAGCTCCTTCTTTCCCCCCTCAGCGGAGCAGATACTTTCTTCTCGTCCGGCCAGGGGCGCTCACCTCTCGCGAGATGTTGGGGGGCGGGGGGGAGGAAGGGCGAGATCCGTAGGCCCTAAATTGGAAAGGGGCCGAAAGGCGGGGCTCCGGAAAAAAGAAGGGGCTGGGCTTTTGGTGGGCCGGGCTGGACTGGAGAGAGAGAGGCTGAGCGAACTGGCTACATACAGGTTACACGTGTTGGGCTGTGGAATGAAGGGGTGAAAGAAAAACGAAAGAGAATCCATTCAGGTGCCCGTAGTAGTGGAGATCCAAAAGGTGAAGTAAAGGCACCTGGCTGGCCCAGTGGGAACAGCTTGTGATTCTTCATTTTGGGGACATGAGTTCAAGCCCCACGTTGGGTACAGAGATAACTTAAACCAAAAGCTCGTAAGAGGACGCTCAAAAGGGGAAGTAAATATTCTAGGGAATGAGATTATTTGAAAGGAGCTCACTCCCCCCCCCCCCCCCTGGGTGGCACAGCGGTTAAGCATCTGCCTTCGGCTCAGGGCGTGATCCCGGCGTTATGGGATCGAGCCCCGCATCAGGCTCCTCCGCTGGGAGCCTGCTTCTTCCTCTCCCACTCCCCCTGCTTGTGTTCCCTCTCTCGCTGGCTGTCTCTATCTCTGTCGAATAAATAAATACATAAAATAAAAAAATAAAAATAAAAACAAGAGAAGATAATACCTCAATGAAGCTGTTAAAAAAAGGGGGGGACCCTCCACCACGCCAATACACAAGGGGATTCAGGTTTCCAAACAGTCGAATAACTGCATTTTCTTCTTTGCACTTTGAATAATACTACTGTGGCCATAACTCTGCTGTGTGTGTGATGCATGAGGGGTGGGGTGGGGAGAGTAAAGGTTCAACGGCGGGAACTGGAGGCATAAATAAATGTGCAGGTTGTTTCTACTATCCTCCAGAGTCATCACTCCCTTAGTCGGAAAGTATAGTTTGAAATACCCTTAGCCCTAGAACTGGAGTGAATGTATTGGAAAAAACAAGCCACCTACGTAGCAATCCCTATCCTGTAATTTCATCGGCCTGTGACCTTGGGTGAGATGCTTCTCTGCGTCTCCTTAACATGAGGCTAGTAAGCCCATTTTACTGAGTTGTAATGATCAAATGAGATAAAATACGTAAAACTGGGAATCAAAGAACACTATACTTATTACTCAGCAAGTACTTCAAAAAATACTTAGCAGGACATACTATGTGCAAAGCACTGTTACAGGCATGGGGAGAAGAGCAGACAGACCAGGTCCCTGCCCAGGTAGAGCTTATATTTTATATTATATATTATATATATTTTTTACATATATTATATATTTTTTATTTTTTTATATTTTATTTAATAATTTTATATATTATATTTTAGTGGGGAGAGGGAGACAGTTGATAAGCCAATAAACACAAATATTTCAGTAGTGAAGAGTGCTTCAGGGTAATGAGATAGAAAGTTGGGATGTGGGGAGGCAACTTTACTCCTGGTGAGGCCTCTTTGAAGAAGGAATGTGAACCGGCAGTTGAACTATGAGGAGGAGACAGCCTTGGAAAGATTTTGGGTGAAACATCAAATGCAAAGACTGTATTAAAATTTGTTCTCATGTGGTAACCAAGATGGTACATTTTATGTTATGTGGGGTTTTGCCACAATTAAAAAAAAAACAATTAAAAAATTACCACAGTTATAAGTAGAATTAATGGACTCAAAGTACTACCTATGGAATCTCTTTTCTCTCAGGTAACTTCCTTCTGCAGCTTTATATTACTTGGCTTTCTGAACTTCCTGCCTAGGATATCATCCATTCTCACAGAACCCTCTAAAAGGTAGAAAGAATCCAAGTGATTTCTTCCTAGGTAACAAAGGTGAAACAGAAGCATAGAATCACTTATGTTCTTGTGAAGTGAATTGAGAAAAGTCGAGAGAAGTCTTGGCTTCCAATCTACTCTCCCCTAAAACAATTCCTAGTTAAAAGAATGCAGTGATAGAAACAGACCCTTAATATAAATGGGATATTTATATAAAACAGAGGTGGCATTAAAAATCAGGGAGTTGTGGCTCCTGGCTGACTCAATCAGAAGAGCATGCAACTCTTGATCTCTAGGTTGTGAGTTCCAGCTCCATGTTGCATGTAGAGATTACTTTAAATAAATAAACTTAAAAAAAAAAATCAGGGGTTTCTGGCTGGCTCAGTCAGTGCAGTGTGCAACTCTTGATCTCGGGGTTGTGAGTTCAAGCCCCACATTGGGTTGTAGAAAAAAATCTTTTTTAAAAAGTCAGGGAGTAAAAGGATTCTACAAATTGTGCTAGGACAATCAGGTATTACTCTGTACATACAAGATAATAAATATAATAGCTAACATTTATAGATCTTACTGTGTTCCAGGAACTATTTTAAGTGTTTTACATGTATTAATTCATTTCCCCCCAGATTATATCTCCAACCCATATCTCTCCCCTGAACTGAAGACTCCAATTACCTACTTCAGAAATCCACTTGGAAAAAAAAAAAATCCACTTGGGTATTTAATGGTTATTTCGAACTTACCATGTCCAAAACAAATTCTGCCTTTCTCTCCCATGTGTCCCTTCCCTAGTCTTCTCTTACTAAAATTCCTCCATTGTTCCAATTGTATTTTTTTAAAGATTTTATTTATTTCTTTGAGAGAGAGAAAGAGCGCGCGTGTGCGCATGAAGGGGGGAAGGGTCAGAGGGAGAAGGAGACTCCCCGCTGAACAGGGAGCCCAACTCGGGACTTGATCCCGGGACTCCAGGATCATGACCTGAGCCGAAGGCAGTCAGTCAACCAACTGAGCCACCCAGGAACCCCAACTGTATTTTTTTACTGAGACATAATTTATACACCACAAAATTCACCTTTTTAAAGTGTATGATGCAGTGATTTTTAGTATACTCACAAAGTTATGCAACTATCACCAATACCTAATTCTGGAACATCTTCATCACCTCAAAAAGAAAGCACATACTCACTAGTAGTCACTCCCTATTTGCCCCCCACCAACTCCTGGCAACCATTAGTCTACTTTCTGTCTCTATGGATTTGCCTATTACAGACATTTTTTATATGTGGAATAATATAATATCTGACCTTCGTAGTATCTGAAAAAATGTCTGGCTCCTTTCATTTAACAACGTTTTCAAGATTCACTCTTGTTAGCATGCATCAGTACTTTATTCCTTTTATGGCAGGATAATATTCCATGGAATGGATATACCAATTTTCGTTTATCCATTCATCAGTTGATGGAAATTTGGGCTTTACCCACTTTTTGGCTATTATAAATAATTTTGCTTTGAACATCACATACAAGTTTCTATGTGGACATTGTTTTCAATTCTCATCATATACACCAAGGAATGGAATTGCTGAGTCATACGGTACGTTTTTATTTAACTTTTTGAGAAGCTGCCAAACTTTTCGAAAGCAGCTGCACGTTTTACTTTCCCACCAACAGTGTATGAACGTTCTAATTTCTCCACATCCTCGCACTAACACTTTTATTTTATTGTCCATCTTTCTGATTCTTGCCGTCCTAGTGGGTGTGAAATGGTATCTCACTGTAGTTTTTATTTACATTTCCCTGATGACTAATAATATTGAATGTCATTTCATGTGCCTATTGACCGTTTATATATCTTTGGAGAAATGTCTATTCAGATCCTTTGCCTCTTTTGTAATTGGGTTATTTGACTTTCTATTATTATTTTGTTTTATTTTATTTTATTTTATTTTATTTTATTTTATTTTATTTTATTTTAGAGAGAGAGAAAGCGCACATGCACACGAGGGCAGGCATGGACAAGGCTGAGGAGAGAGAGAATCTTAAGGGGGCTCCACACTTAGCACGGAGTCCAAAGCAGGGCTCGATTTCAAGACCCCAAGATCATGATCTGAGCTGAAATCAAGAGTCGGTCACATGTCTTTCTATTATTTAGTTGTAAAAGTACTTTATATATTCTAGATACTCGATTTATCAGATATATGACTTGCAAATATTTCCTCCCATTCTGTGAGTTGTCTTTTCACTTTCTGATGGTGTTTTCTGAAACACTAAAGTTTTTTTTTTCCAAACAGTTTTAGTGTCTTTTATTTTTTTAAGGAATCTCTCCACCCAAAGTAAGACTTGAATTCATGACCCCAAGATCAAGAGTCCCATGTTCTACTGGCTGAGCCAGCCAGGTGTCTTGAAGCACAAAAGTTTTTAATTTTAGTAAGGTCCAATATATTTTATTTTTTTGCTTGTTTGGACTGTTGGTGTGCTGCCTAATCCAAGATCACAAAGGTTTACACTTCTATTTTCTTCTAAAATTTTTATAGATTTAGCTCTTGTATTTAGATCTTTGATCCATTTTAAGATAACTTTTTGTATATAGTATAAGGTCCAATTTCATTCTTTTGCAAATAGATACTCAGTTGTCCCAACATCATTTGTTGAAAAGATTTTTCTGTCCCTGTTGAATTACCTTGGCACTCTTATCAAAAATCATTTGGCCTTAAATATTTGGACTTATTTCTGGAATCTCAATTCTGTTCTATTGTTCCATATGTCTATTCTTATGCTAGTATCAAAAAGGCTTGATAACTGTAGTTTTGTAGTAAGTTTTGAAATTGGGAAGTGTGAGACCACCAACTTGGTTCTTCTTTTTCAAGATTGCTTTGGATATTCTGGGTCCCTTCCATTTCCATATGAATTTTAGGATCCGTTTGTCAGTTTCTGCAAAAGAACCAGCTAAGATTTTCATGGAGATTGCATTGGATCTGTATATCAATTTGGGAAGTATTGCCATTTTAATAATGTTAAATCTTCCAATCCATGAACAGAGGATATCTTTCCATTTATTCTGGTCTTCTTAATTTCTTTGAACTATGTTTTGTAGTTTTCAAAGTACAAATTTTTCACTTATTTTATTAAAAGTATTTTTTTCCTTTTGATACTATTGTAAATGAAATTGTTTCCTTAATTTCATTTTCAGATTGTTTATTGCTACTGTATAGAAATACAATTAATTTTTTAAAGTAATCTCTACACCCAACATGGGGCTCAAACTCACAACCTTGAGATCAAGAGTCACATGCTGTACCAACTGAGCCAGCCAGGTACCCTGCAATTAATTTTTATAGATGATCTGTATCTTGCAATCTTGCTGCACTATTTGTGAGCTTTAATAATTTTCTTGTGGATTCCCGAAGATTTTCTCTCAATGAGGTCATATCACATGCAAATAGAGAGTTTTTTACTTTTTCATTTTCAATCTAGTTGCTTTTTATTTCTTGTTACTTAATTGCTCTAGCTAGAACCTCCAATAAAATTTGAATGGAAGTAATGAGTGTGAGCATCCTTGTCCGGTTCCTGATCTGGGGGAAAGATTTTAGTCTTTCACTATTAAGTGTGCTGTTAACTGAGGGCGCCTGGGTAGCTCAGTCGGTTGGGCATCTGCCTTTGGCTCAGGTCATGATCTTGGGGTCCTGGGATCAAGCCTGGCTTGGCCTCCCTGCTCAGCAGGGAGCCTGCTTCTCCCTCTCCTGCTGCCCCTCCCCCATACCCTCTTCCTGCACACTCCCTCTCTCTCTCTCAAACGAATAAATAAAATCTTTTTTTAAAAAATGTGCTGTTAAATGCAAGTTTGTTGTAGATGCCCCTTATCACATTAAAGATGTTTGTTTTTATTCCTAGATTGTTGAGTGTTTTTATCATGAAAGGGTGTTAGATGCATTTATGAAATACACCCATTGAGATGCTAGTGTAATTTTTCTCCTTTATTCTATTAGCATGGTGTATTACATTGGTTGATTTTCATATACTAAACCAAGCCTGCATTTGGGGGATAAATCCCACTTGGTCATGGTGTATAATCCTTTTTGGATGTTGCTGTATTTTGTTCACAAGTATTTTGTAGAAAATTTTTGTACCTATCTTTATAAGAGATCCTAGTCTGTAGTTTTGTTTTCTTGTGGTGTCTTTGTCCAGTTTTGGTATCAGGATAATATTGGGCCTCATAAAATGAATTTAGAAATGTTGCTCCCTCTTCTATTTTTTGGAAGAGCTTATGAAGAATTGGTGGTAGGGGTTCCTGGGTGGCGCAGTCGTTAAGCGTCTGCCTTCGGCTCAGGGCGTAGTCCCGGCGTTCTGGGATCAAGTCCCACATCGGGCTCCTCCGCTGGGAGCCTGCTTCTTCCTCTCCCACTCCCCCTGCTTGTGTTCCCTCTCTTGCTGGCTGTCTCTATCTCTGTCAAATGAATAAATAAAAATCTTTAAAAAAAAAAAAGAATTGGTGGTAATTCTTTAAATGTTTGGTAGAATTCACCAATGAAGCCATATGATCCTCTGATTTTCCTTGCGGGAAGTGTTTGTTTGTTTATTTATATTATTACTGGTTAATCTCTTTACTTGTTATAGGGCCATTCAGTATATAGGTCTATTTGTATCTCCCCCCCCCCCTTCTTCTTCTTTTAAGATTTATTTACCTGAGAGAGACAGAGAGGGGAGGAGCAGAGGGAGAGGGAGAATTCCAAGCCGACTCTGCTCTGAGCATGGATCCTGACTCGGGGCTTGATCTCACGACCCTGAGATCACGACCTGAGCCCAAACCAAGAGTCAGACACTTAATCAACTGTGCCACCCAGTGCCCCTGTATTTCTTCTTGAGTCGGTTTCTGTAGTTTGTATCTTTTTAGGAATTTTTCCATTTCACATAGGTTATCTAAGTTGTTGGCATATGCTTCATAATATTCCTTTATAATCCTTTTTATTTCTGTAAGGTCAAAGGTAATGTTCCCTCTTTTTTTTTTTTAAAGATTTTATTTATTTATTTTACAGAGATACAGACAGACAGCGAGAGAGGGAACACAAGCAGGGGGAGTGGGAGAGGAAGAAGCAGGCTCATAGCGGAAGAGCCTGATGTGGGGCTCAATCCCATAACGCTGGGATCACGCCCTGAGCCAAAGGCAGACGCTTAACCGCTGTGCCACCCAGGTGCCCCATTGTTCCCTCTTTTATTCCTGTTTTTTAGTAACTTGAATCCTCTCTCTCTTTTTTAGAGAGTGAGAGTGGGGGAGAGGGACAGGGGAGAAGGAGAGAGAGAATCTGGAGTAGACTTCCCATTGAGTGCGGAGCCTGACATGGGGCTGGATCTCATGACCCTGAGATCATGACCTGAGCTGAAATCAAGAGTCAGATGCTTAACCAACTGAGCCACCCGGGTATCCCAGAATCCTCTCTTTTTATTTTTGTCAGTTTTGTTAAAGTTTTGTCAATTATGCTGATCTTTTCAAAAAATCAACTTTTGGTTTCATTGATCTTCTCTATTATTTCTACATGCTGTATTTCATTCTCTAATCTCTATTATTTCCTTCCATCTACTTGCTTGCTCCTCTTTCACTTTTTTTTTTTAAAGATTTTATTTATTTATTTGACAGAGAGAGAGACAGCCAGCGAGAGAGGGAACACAAGCAGGGGGAGTGGGAGAGGAAGAAGCAGACTCATAGCTGAAGAGCCTGATGTGGGGCTCGATCCCTTAACGCTGCGATCACGCCCTGAGCCAAAGGCAGGCGCTTAACCGCTGTGCCACCCAGGCGCCCCTCTCCTCTTTCACTTTAGCTTAGGTTATGATTTGAGGCTTTTTTTTTTTTCGATTTAAAACACTCATTTAGAGCTATAAATTTTCCTCTAAACATTATAAATTTCCTCTAAACATGCAGCTTTCACTACATTTCATAAGTTCTGATAGCTTATATTTTCATTTTCATTCATTTCAAAGTATTTTCTTGGGAGACCTAGGTGGCTCAGTCAGTTGGGTGGCTGCCTTTGGCTCAGATCATGATCCTAGGTTCCTGGGATTGAATCCCACATCAGGCTCCTTGCTCAGCGGGGAGCCTGCTTCTCCCTCCGCCTGTCACTCTGCCTGCCACTACCCCTGCTTGTGCTCTCTCTCTGACAAATAAATAAATAAAATCTTTTTAAAAAATAGTTTATCTTTTTTAAAAGATTTTATTTTTAAGTAATCTCTACACCCAACATGGGGCTTAAATTTATAACCCTAAGATCGAGAGTCACAAGCTCTACCAACAGAGCCAGTCAGGTGCCCCTCAAAGTATTTTCTAGTTTCCTTTGCAATTTTTTCTTTGACCTATTAGTCACGTAGGAGTGTGTTGTTTAATTTCTACACATTTGTGAGTTTCCCAAATTTCCTTCCATTTATTCATTTCTAATTTTATTTTATTGTGGGCAGAGAACTTTTTTTTTTTTTTTTTTTTTTTTTTTAAGTAGGCTCCAGGGCCGCCTGGCTTCTCAGCAGAGCAAGCAACTCTTGATCTCAGGGTCATGAGTTCAAACTCCACGTTGGGGGTAGACTTTACTTAATTTAAAAATTTTTTAATTAAAATTAAAATAAAATAAAGTAGTCTTCACACACAACACATACAACATGGGGCTTGAACTCACAACCCTGAGATCGTGAGTTGCATGCTCTACTGACTTAGCCAGGCAGGCACCAGCCAAGAACCCTCAGAGAATCATTTTATTGTGATACTTTGCACTATTACAATACTTAAAAAATTATTATTTTAAAATTTTTATTTATTTGAGAGAGAGAGAGAGTGTGTGTGCACAAGGAGGGGGAGGGGCACTGGGAGAGGGAGAGGGAGAATCTCTAGTGGACTCGCCACTGAGTGCGGAGCCCAACTCAGGACTTGATCCCACAACCCTGAGATCCTGACCTGAGTTGAAATCAAGAGTCAGACGCTTAACTGACGGAGCCACCTAGGCGCCCCAATACTCTAAAAATTATTAAGGCTCATTTTATGGCCTAACGTATGGTCTACTCTGGAAAAGGTTCATGTGCACTTTAGAAGAATGTATATTCTGCTATTATTGGACAGAGTGTTCTATGGATACCTGTTGAGTATAGTTGGCTTATAGTGCTGTTCAAATCTTCTCTATCCTTGTTGATCCTCTGTTATTCTATCAATTACTGAAAGTAGGGTATTTCCAGGGCACCTGGTGGCTCAGTTGGTTAAGCACCTGACTTCGGCTTGGGTCATGATCTCAGGGTCCTGGGATTGAACCCCGAGTTGGGCTCCCTGATCAGCGGGGAGTCTGCTTGTCACTCTCCCTCTGCCCCTCCCCTTGCTCATGCTTGCTCTTTGTCTCTCTCTCTCTCTCTCTCTCTCTCAAATAAATGAAGAAAGTGACAAAAAGGATGAAGATGTTCCACAGGAAGTGATAATGGCAAAAAAATTCACATTAAAGGAACTCTCAGAAATTCCATGGCATAGAAAGTGCAAAGGAGAAAATGTTGGAAGACGATACAAATTTAGAATGGAGACTAACAATTTATGAAGGCATAGAGAAGATACTCTTTGTATAGTAAGTTTTATGACAAGAAGGCAAGCACTGTTCTTTTTATTTTTTTAAAGATTTTATTTATTTATTTATTTGACAGAGAGAGACAGCCAGCGAGAGAGGGAACACAAGCAGGGGGAGTGGGAGAGGAAGAAGCAGGCTCCCAGCGGAGGAGCCTGACGTGGGGCTCGATCCCAGAATACTGGGATCACACCCTGAGCCCAAGGCAGACGCTTAACGACTGCGCCACCCAGGCGCCCCTGTTCTTTTTTTTTAAATAAAGATTGTATTTATTTATTTATTTATTTGAGAGAGAGAGAGAGAGAGTGAGAGAGAGCACGAGTGGTGAGAGGGGCAAAGGGAGAGGGAGAAGCTTCCCGCTGAGCAGGGAGCCTGATGTGGGGCTCCATCCCAGGATCCCAAGGTCACAACCTGAGCTGAAGGCAGACACTTAACCAACTCAGCCACCCAGACACCCCACAAGCACTGTTCTAACTACTCTTTCATTTTTCTTTAGAGCGAGAAAGAGGGCGGGAGAGAGGGGAGGGAGAGGGAGAGAGAGAATCTCAAGCAGGCGCCACTCCCAGCACAAAGCCTGACAACCGGCTCTATCTCGTGACCCTGAGATCATGACCTGAGCCAAAACCAAGAGTAGGACGCTCGACCGACTGAGCCACCCAGGCAGCCCTGCCTTTTTGTATTTTTTGAGTTTTTCTCTTAATGCTTGCCCTGGAAACTACAATTAACATGTTAACTTATGACAATCTTGCTTGCATTAATGCCAACATAATTTCAGTAACATACAAAAGCTTTATTTCCTTCCTCCTTTGTGCTGTTGTCATGCAAATGACATCTTTTTACATTGTATACACATCAGCATAGATTTATCATTATTGTTTTATACAATTGTCTTATAAATACCACAGGAGAAAAAGACAGTTACAAACAAAAATTACACGTCGACTATCTTTTATATTTATCTATGTAGTTCCCTTTACTGATGCTCGTTATTTCTTCATGTGCGTTAGTTATTGTCTTTTGTCCTTTCATTTCAGCCTGAACAACTCCCTTTAATATTTTTGGTAGGGCGGGTTTGTTAGTGATGAATTCTTGCCATTTTTGTCTTAATTTCTCCTTTATTTAAAAAAATTTTAAGGTTCTTTATTTATTTAAGTAATCTTTACACTCAATGTGGAGCTTGAACTCACAAGCCCGAGATCAAGAGTCACATGCTCTTCCAACTGAGCCAACCATGTGCCCCTTCTTTATTTTTGAAGGATAGATTTGCTGAATATAGAATTTTTGGTTGATAGTCTTTTTCTTCCAGTACTTTGAATGTGTCACCCTACTGTCTCTGGCCTGCATGGTTTCTCATGTGAAATCATAAGGACGATCCCCTGTATGTGGTGAATCACTTCTCTGCTGCTGTTTTCAAGATTCACTCTTTGTTTTTGTCTTTTGACGGTGTGGTTACGATGTGTACAGGTGTGAATCTGCTTGAGTTTTTCCTACATGGAGTTTGTTGAACTTGAATGTGTATATTGATGTTTTTCATGAAATTTGGGAAACTCTTGGCTACTATTTTATCAAATATTCTTTCTGTATTTTTTTAATCCTCGATTCTTTCCATGTACACTTGGAGTATTACAGGTCTCTGAGGCTCTGTTCATTTTTCTCCATTCTTTTTTCTTGTTCCTCAGACTGGATAATCTCAATTGACCTGCCTTTACACTCAGTATTTCTGCCTTTTGTCTGCTCAAATCTGTGGAGCCCTCCTAGTGAATTTTTCATTTTAGTTATTGTACTTTTCAACACCAGAATTTGGCTCTTTCAAAAATAAGTTCTGTATTTTTATTGATATCCTCTATTTTATCAGTCATTCTCTTTAATTTAGTTCTTCATACATGGTCTCTTTTAGTTGTTTGAATATATATATATTTTATTTTTAAAATTTTTATTTATTTATTTATTTATTTATTTATTTATTTATTTATTTATTTATAAAGTAATCTCTACATCCAATGTGGGACTTGAGCTCATGATCCCAAGATCAAGAATCAAATGCTCTACTGACTGAGCCAGGTGCCCCTGAATATATTTTAAATGGTTGCTCAAAATTCTTTGTCTAGTAAGTCCATGCCTTGCTTTTCTTTTCTCTTTTCTTTTCTTTTCTTTTCTTTTCCCTTCCCTTCCCTTCCTTTCCTTTCCTTTTTCTTTCTTTCTTTCTTTTTAAGATTTTATTTAGGGGCACCTGGGTGGCTCAGTTGGTTAGGTGTCTGCTTTTGGCTCAGGTCATGATCTCAGGTCCTGGGATCGAGCCCCACATTGGGTTCCCTGCTCAGCAGTGAGTCTGCTTCTCTCTCTCCCTCTGTGATCTCTTTTGCTCTCTCAAATAAATAAAATCTTTATTTTAAAGATTTTATTTATTTGAGAGAGAGAGAGAGAGAGAGAGAGAACAAGCACATGAGGCGGGGGCAGAAGGAGAGGGAGAGGGGCTAAGCAGGGAGCTTGATGTGGGTCCCAATTCCAGGAACTTGGGATCATGACCTGAGCTGAAGGCAGATGATTTATCAATTGAGTCACCCAGGCACCCAGTCTATGGCCTTTCTTAGGGACAGTTTCTACTGACTACTTTTTTTCTTGTGTATAATCCGTATTTTCTTGTTTCCTTGAATATTGCATAATTTTTTATTGAAACTGGACATTTAAAATAATTTAATGTGGCAACAGTGAAAATCAGATTCTCCTCTCCTCTCCAAGGTCTGTTTTCATAGTTGCGGTTGTTTGTTTAGGGGCTTTTTTGAAATAATTCTGTCGATTCTGTTTTCTTTGTTTTGTGTGTCCACTGAAGTAGCTGTCCCGTTAGCCTAGTAGTCAGCTAATTATCAGACAGAAATTTCCTTAAATTCCTGGAACCGATCAGTCTTTGCCAAGGGACTCTGAGTGCATATTCGGGTGTGCCTTCAACACTTAGCTGGGCAGTTTACAATTTTGCCTTAAGCTTCACTTCCCGCTTGTGCAGAGCCTCAATGTCAGTCAATAGTGAGAGTTTAAGGGCTTCTCAGGTCTTTTTTCTCTTTTTTTTCAGATTTTATTTTTAAGCAATCTCTGCACCCAATGTGGGGCTCAAACCCACAATCTGGAGATCAAGAGTCACATGCTCCCCTGACTGAGCCAGCCAGGCGTCCCATTCTCAGGTCTTTTCTGACCATGTCCATTATGGACATCACAATCCCTAGATTTTACATTAAAATTTTTTGGTTAGCCTATTTTTTACCCTGTTATCCACCACCACAGGCAGCTGCAATGTTGAAAAATTGTACCTCATTGTTTTGAGCAAATGCCCCCCAGGGAAAAAGCTGTTTGTATGAGGCAACCTCTGGGTCAGGTCAAATAAAGATAGCCTTGAGTAGGACCCTCTAAGGAAACATCAGATAGGTCAAATAATGACAACTCTCTGTGAGTGGGGCTTTGAAGGAGTTCCAACCACATTTTATCTAGGCTACCAGGCTACTGGTTTTCACCATGATTGCAGGTTTTTTGTTTTCAAGGTTACCATGTTACTGGGGACAGGAATATAGGAATAGAGGAAATTAAAATGACACACAATTCATTGTTCTTACTGAGATTCAGACATCCATCTTTCTTTCTCTCTTTCTCTCTTTCTTTCTTCTTTCTTTCTTTCTTTCTTTCTTTCTTTCTTTCTTTCTTTTCCTTCCTTCCTTCCTTCCTTCCTTCCTTCCTTCCTTCCTTCCTTCTTTCTTTCTTTCTTTCTTTCTTTCTTTTCTTTTCTTTCTGATTTGTCCATATATTTTTAGAGAGAGAGAGAGAAAGAATGAACGGGGGACAGGTAGAGGGAGAGAATCTTTCAAGCTGACTCCCTGCTGAGCAAGAAGCCCAATGTGGGGCTTGATCCCACAGCCCATGAGATCATGACCTGAGCCGAAACCAAGAGCTGGACACTTAACCAACTAAGCCACCCAGGTGCCCCTCAGACATTTTTCTTGCATAAACATTTACTCCCTTCATTGTTGCAAATCTTTGGTTAAATTAAAAAAAAATTTTTTTTTTATTTTAAAAAGAAGATCCTGACAATTTTGCCAGAGTTCTCATCACTTTTATGGAAGAGTAGATTTAGGAAGGGGAATTCTTACTTTTCCATTTTTGTTGATGTCAATCCTTCCAGTTGTTTTTCAGCCAAATCATTTAGAGTTATCCTTGATGTCTGTCTTTCTCAAACATCCCACATCAGCAAATACGGTAGAGATAGCAAATCCCCTACCCTCACAATATACCCAGGCTCCCACCACGGATCACCACCTTCGTTGCTACCACACTGATCTAAGCCACCTCTCTCCCCTCACTCACTATCTCCCACCGCCTCCTCACCTTCCCCAGACTGCCAAGCACGGGCCTGTTTCAGAACCTTTGCATTTTTCTACTAGACATACACAGAGCCCCTTCCCTTACTTCCTGTAAATCATTGTTCAAATGACACTTCCTCAGAGATGCTCCCCTGACCACTGTATACCTCGTACCCCATCAGTCTGTCCTCATCTCACTTCGTTTTTTCTCCTAAAAGTTACCACTAACTGACATATTATATTTACTAATATTTATTATCTCTTTCCTCCCATTACTCAGGGACTTTGTCCACTACGTTCACTGTTGTATCTTCAGTGCCTAAAACTGTGTCTGGATCACCTGGGCACTCAATAAATTCTGGCTGAATGTATTGCCAGATATCTTCCATTTACTCCTCCACATCTACTCTTTCCCTTCTTCCCAGTGTCCAATATGAAGATCATTAGTGAACTTCTTTACCCTCGGGCTTCAGCCAACATGTGGAACCCCAGTAGGAATCTGGAGGAAGGAAACACAGTGAACTCAGAGTACTTATTTGCCAGGCTACTCCCTGCCAAATTGCCTCAGGTTTACCCTGTCTCTGGATCTAAGATCATTATCTCTCCCAAGGTGACCCTCCCTCTGTACTTGGAGTCTTGTCTTTTCAATAACCACTGCCTACCTTCTGCCTCCCTCTGGCCTCAGTGTTACAACAGTTTCTTTGCTATTACTACCTTGAGGATATTGTACTATTCCTTGTGGTTTCCCTTTGCCCATCCATACTTTTATAAATAAAAGTAATTTATTTCTACTAGCATATCATTCTAACTTAAGAGCGACATCTGTTTCCTTTGGGTCCCTGCCTGACACAGATGAATAATCCTAAAAACAACTCTATGAACTAGACATGTGATCATTCCTGTTTTACAGATGAGAACTCTGAGGCTCAGAAAGATTAAGAAACTTGCCCAAGATTACATAGCTAGTTAGTAACAGAGCCAGAATTTACTTTAGAGATAATTGTGGGAGAATATTTTATGACAACAGGATAGGGAAGTATTCCTTAGCAAAACTAAAAAAGCATACCCATGAAGGAAAAGACTGAAAAGACTGAAATTCTCTGTATCAAAAGGTACATGAACAAAGTGAAGAGACAAGTCACAAACGAGAAGATGTCTGCGGCCCACCTAAAGGGCCGGTATGTGGGGTATATAAAGGGCTCTCAGAAATCAATAAGAAAAGCATGAACAACATAATAGAAAATGGGCTGGGCAAAGGGTATTA
Source organism: Ursus maritimus (assembly GCF_017311325.1). Taxonomy (NCBI): domain Eukaryota; kingdom Metazoa; phylum Chordata; class Mammalia; order Carnivora; family Ursidae; genus Ursus; species Ursus maritimus. The sequence continues at coordinate 43,330,472 of NW_024425119.1, forward strand.
TGGGGAATTTATGGAGGAAGAAACTCAAATGAATAATAAGCAGAGGAAAAGACAATCTCTTTAGCAATTACGGAAGTGGAAATTAAAATAATGAGATTCCATTTCACACCATTTGGCAAACGAAAACTAGTAAGTGCAGTGAGTGTTGGCAAGGCTATAGCTAGTAGAAATGCTGGGAACAACTACTTTGGAGAGAACAATTTGACAATATCTCATAAAGCAGAAGATACATATACTCCATCACCTAGTAATTTCACTTGGAGAAGTCTTTCCTAGAGAAATATTTACACTTATGCACAAGGAGACCTGTGCACGACGTTCTTTGTAACACTGTTGGAAACTGTTCCTCAGTGAAAAACTGGACTACCAGAGGTGCCTGGGTGGCTCAGTCAGTTAAGCATCTGCCTTCAGCTCGTGTCGTGATCCCAGGGTCCTGGGATTGAGTCCCACTTCTGGCTCTCTGCTCAGCGGGGAGCCTGCTTCTCCCTCTCCTCCCTGCTCATGCTCTCTCTTGCTATCTCTGTCTCTCTCTCTCATAAATAAATAAAATCTTTAAAAAAAATGGACTACCAAAAAAAAAGGACTACCATACAACAGCTAAAATGAATTACATTTACATTTATCAACATGGATAAGTCCCAAAAACATAATATTGAGTGAAAAAAGCAAGTTGGAAAAGAATATGTACAATATGCTATATATAACTATAAAATATGCTAAGCAATTTCATGTATAATTTACAGTATATGTAATTTATGGATATTTATATATGTTAAACAAGTATAAAGACACTCAGAATGATACATAGCAACTTTTTGGTACTGTGATTATGTCTGTGTAAGAAGGAGGGGAAGGACTGGTAGGCAAAGCTGTGTCTGTATCCGAAACAGTTTATTATTTTATTATTAATATTTTTACTTTATATCAGTTCACATTCTTATTGAAGTTGTTTTTACAGCTCTGTTGAGGTATGATTGACATAAGATCAACTACATCTATTTAAAATGTACAATATTTTTAAATTATTTTTTTCTAAAGATCTTATTTATTTATTGAAGAGAGAGCACGAGCAGGGGGTGGTGGGAGGGGTGAGGAACAGAGGGAGAGGTAGAAGAAGACTCCCAACTGAGCAGGGAGCTGACACAGGTTTCAATCCCAGGATCATGACCCGAGTCATGGATCTGAGCCACCCAGGCATCCCTAAAGTGTACAGTTTCATAGGTTTGTGGTTTTTGTGTGTTTTTTTTTTTTTTAAGTAAGCTCTGTGCCCAATGTCTTGAACTCAGGACCCCAAGATCAGGAGTCTTGTGCTCTGACTGTGCCAGCCAGGTGCCCCACACAATTTGATAGGTTGTTAACGCATGTATATACTCACGAAACCATAGCTACAATCAAGATAATAAACATATACATCACCCCCAGAAGTTTCTTCCTGCATCTTTGTAATGTAGCCCTCTCACCCATACCATTCCCCTACCTGTGCCCAGGCCACCATTGATCTATTACTATGGATTATCCTTCATTTCCTAGAATTTTATGTAAATGAAATGATACAGTATGAACTCCGTTTTTAATCTGGCTTCTTTCATTCAGCGTAATTATTTTGAGATTCACCCATACTGGTACATGTACCAATAGTTCATTCCCCCTTTTTTTTTTAATCTAAGTAAACTCCATGCCCAACACGGGGCTGGCGATGTAGGAAGTAACACTGGGGCTCAGAGCTGATGAAAGAAAGAATTCTTGAGACATCTTTGGTGCAAAAAAGAGAGGTTTTTTTTTTTTAATTTTTATAAAAGATTTTATTTATTTATTTATTTATTTGAGAAAGAGAGAGAGTGGAGTATGAGCAGAGGGAGAAGCAGAGGGAGGAGCAGAGGGAGGAGCAGAGGAGAGGAGCAGAGGGAGGAGCACATTCCCCATGGAGCAGAGAGCCTGTCTTGGGACTTGATCCCGGGACCCTGGGATCATGACCCAAGCCAAAGGCAGATGTGTAAAGGACTGAGCCACCCAGGCACCCCCAAAAGGAGTTTTTTTTTTTTTTTTTAAAGCACAGGGACAGGACCCCTGGGCAGAATGAGCTGCACTGGGGTCATGAGGAATGGTTGATCCTAGATTTTCAAGTTGGGAGGGGTTTAGAGTTAGCATAAGCTCCAAGGTATTTTGGAAACATGGTTTTAAGGACCTTGAGGGGGCTACTTATTGCTAGGAAAATGTCATTTATTACTGTTTAGTAAAAACTCAGTCATGAGACCCCCTCAGATGTGTATCAGTGGGTCACATGCTTAGAGGTTGGTTGCTAACATATATCTTGGGGTGGGTAGAGATAAAAACGTTTCCAAAGGAATTTTTATATGTTAAAGACTTACAGGATCCTGGGGGTCGGGCTAAGATTGCCTTTTGCCCTTAGCAAATTATTAACATGGAGGCAGCTGAGCTCCTAGAAGAATGTCACTCTGCCCGTCTCAAGGATTTGTCAATGGACTATAAGTCATAAGGAAATTTAATTTTTTCTTTTGCCTTTGCTTCCCACATCCAGTTGCGGCACTTCTCAGCCTCCATAATTGTATGAGCCAATGAATAATAAACCCATTTATTTGTTATAAAAAAACTAATTTGTTATCATAAATCTCTTTTAAAATTTTTAAAATTTAAATTCCCGTTAGTTAACATTGGTTTCATATTAGTGTCAGGTGTAGAATTTAGTGATTCAACACTTACAAACCCCGTGCTCATCACAGCAAGTGCCCTCCTTAATACCCATCACCTCTTTAGTCCGTCCCCTCACCCACCTCCCTTCTGGTAACCATCAGTTTGTTCTTTATAGTTAAGAGTCTGTTTCTTGGTTTTCCTCTCTCTTTTTATCCCCTATAATCATCTGTTTTGTTTCTTAAATTCCACATAGGAGTGAGATCATACGGTATTTGTCTTTCTCTGACTGACTGATTTCATTCAGCATAATACTCTTTAGCTCCATCCACGTCGTTGCAAATGGCAAGATTTCACTTTTTTATGGCTGAGTAAAATAAATCTCTTATAATAAATCTCTTCACATATATTTGGTTACCAAGAGTGGTTCTCAAGGAATAGAATGTTAAGGATAAGTTTTCTGGGGGCGCCTGGCTGGCTCAGTCAGTAGAGCATGTGACTTCTGATCTCAGGGTTGTGAGTTTGAGCCCCATGTTGAGTGTAGAGATTACTTTAAAATTAAAAAAAAAAAAAAAGGATGAGTTTTCTGAATTGGTTCTGGGATTTCTGAAATTCACTCTCTAATCTGATTAAATTTAAAGATGCTAATGACCATTTCCAGTAATAAAGTGAACACTGATAGTCTACAATGTGAACTGGTAGGGGTGCCTGGGTGGCTCAATCGGTTGAGTGTCTGCCTCTGGCTCAGGTCATGATCTCAGGGTCTTGGGATGGAGCCCTGCATCGAGCCCTGTGTCAGGCTCCCAGCTGTGTGGGGAGTCTGCTTCTGCTTCTCCCTCTCCCTCTGCCCCTGTGCCCTGCTTGTGCGCTCTCTCTCAAATAAATAAAATCTTTAGAAGAAGCATGGAGCTGGTTGACTGGGTATATGATACTTTCAAACACTTTTTTTAAACTAACAAATATCATGAGGTTGGCTGGCTGCTCCTAATGTCGCTGGACAGAGTGGTGAAAGAGAGGATGAGCTGAGGAATTCAAATTTCAAGCTCAATCACCACATCAATGACCTGAAGATTTCTATGTGTGCCCTGAAGGAAAACCTTACCTCCCGGAGCTACAGGGTTGAGACTGCTGAAAATCAAACCCCGAATCTCATTCTGTAAGTAGCCGAATTACAACACAAATCCAATTCCCAGCCTTGTAGGGTGACTACTGTTAAAGTAAGGGCACTGGCTGGGGGCAGAATGAGACCCTGTAAGATGGGATGGGCATGTGTGCGAAGACCCTGATGAACCTGGCAACACTGAGCCCCTAAATTCTGATATGTCTTCTTTGCTAGTGGAACAGACCTCCTCACCTCCAGCAGAAATGGCCTCCCACCCCCAGGGGTATTATCCTACCTAACCCCATCCAAGGGGATTAACACTGCATTGCCTGAGGAAACTGTAATGGCCTTCTCTGAGGCAATTGCCATGTAAGACAAGGCTGATTCTCCCCAAGACTCACCCCTAGCACCCCTCTTTGTTTCTATGCCTATAACTAAACTCAAGTCCCCCTGGGACCCTAAAGATGAGGTACAAAGTGTTATCTATGAGGAGGTACACTATACTCCAAAAAGACTACTGGAATTTTCTAATTTGTACAGAGAGAAAGCTGGGGAAAATGTGTAGGAATGAATACTAAGAGTGTGGGATAATGACATAAAGAACATAAAGGTCAAATTTATTGATATGGGCAGAAATTCTGCATTTAATGTGGCAGTTTGGGGAGTTAAAAAAGGGCTGTAACAATTTGGTTGGTTGGCTAAAACATGGACCAAAATAAAAAAATGGCCTACAGTGAGCAAATTGGAATAGCCAGATATGCTTTTGCTTAATATAGAGGAAGGGATTCAAAGGCTTAGGGAGATTGGAGTATTACAGTGGATTTGTCATTTAAGACTTACACCGGGCAAGTCCAGAAGACATACCTTTCACCAGTACTGTGGAGAAATAAATTCATGAGGGGAGCCCAAAAATCCTTTGAGAACTCTAGGATCATTCTTCTCTATAGACCAGACCTTACAGTGGGCACGGCAGTCATTGAATTGGGAAACCTAAATGCAATGAGAGTAATTGGATTCTGAGGTGGCAAGGGCCAAATGGCAGCACTCAAGCCACCAAAAGCAAGGTAGGCATGGTTACCATATGGATAGCAGAGGCAATCGTAATAGTCTGATGCTTATAGAACTGTGGCATTGGTTAATTGGTCATGGTGTTTGTAGAGGTGAAATAGATAAGAAGCCTACTAAGTTTCTTTCTTAAGTTGTGTAAGGAGAAAAGTTCTGGGTCAGGTGGACAAAAGTTTAACTTGAATCACAAGAGTCACAGCCCCTCAAACAATGCCCATACTTTAGCCAGTTTACAGACTCTGATCTGCTTTTTTTTTTTTTTTTTTTAAAGTAGGGCTCCCAGTGCAGAGCCCAGTGCAGGGCTTGAACTTGCGACCCTGAGATCAAGATCTGAGCTGAGATCAAAAGTCAGATACTTAACCCACTGAGCCACCCAGGTACCCCATCAGAACTGCTTTAATGAAGGGGAGGCTGGGTCCCCTTGAGGAAGGACCCTGGTACACTACTGAAATTTATACTGTTAATTTTTCTCCCCGCCCTCTGCAAAGGGACCTATAGCCTTTCATTATGGTAACTACATTAGGAGAAAAAAAATCAGAATTTCCAGGGACTACTGGGCACTGATTCTGAACTGACACTAATTCTAGAAGACCCAAAATGTCACTGTGGCCCACCATTCAGAGTAGGGGCTTAGGGATGTCACATAATGAACAGAGCTTTAGCTCAGGTCTTCACAGTGGGTCCACTGGGTCCCTGAACCCATCCTGTGGTTATTTCCCCAGTTACAGAACGCAAAATCCATTCAATCTGACTATTTGGTCTGTGCAAAAGATAGATGAATCTTGGAGAATGACACTGGATTATTGTAAGCTTCATCAGGTGGTGACTCCAATTGCAGCTGCTGTATATGTGGTTTCATTGGCTGAGCAAATTAACACGTGCCCTGGTTACAGCAATAGTGCGCAGCTATTGATCTGGCCAATGTCCTTTTCTCCATCCTAGTCAATAAGGCCCAGAAGCTCTGCTTTCAACCAGCAAGGTCAGCAACGCACCTTCACTGTCTTATTTCAGGGGTGTATCAATCCTCTAGCCCTATGTCACAATTTAATTTACAGTGGTCTTGACTGCTATTCCTTTCCACAAGATATTGCACTGGTCCATTACATCAAGAACATGATGCTGATTAGACCTAGTAAGCAAGAAGTAGCAATGACTCCAGACTGATTTGTAAGACACTTGCATGCTGGAGGGTGGAAAATAAATCCCACAATTCAAGGGTCTTCTAGCTCAGTGAAAGTTCTAGGGGTCCATTAGTGTGGGGCATGTGGAGATATCCCTTCCAAGGTGAAGGATAAGTTGTTGCATCTGGCCCCTCCTATAACCGATAAAGTCAAAATGCCCGGTGGGCCGCTTCGAACTTCTGAGGCAACATATTCCTCATTTGGGTGTGTTACCACAGCTTATTCACCAAGTGACCCAAAAAGCTGCTAGTTTTGCGTGGGGCCCGGAACAGGAGACAGCTCTGCAACAGTTGCTCCGCCACTTGGGCCACACGATCTACCAAGTCCAACGGTGCTTGAAGGGGCAGTGGCAGACAGGGATGCTGTTTGGAGATTTGGCAGGTCCCTATCAGTGAATTGCACCATAGGACCTTTGGATTCTGGGGCAAAGCCCTGCCATCCTCTGCAGAGAACTACTCTCCTTTTGAGAAACTGTTCTTGGTCTGCTGGTTGGCCTTAGGAGAGACTGAATTCCTAGCCATGAGCCACCAAGTTACCACACAGCCTTGGCTACCCACCACAAACTGGGTGTTATTTCACCCACTAAGCCATAAAGTTGGGTGTGGACAGCAGCACTCCATCACCAAACGGCAGTGGTGTGTACGTGATCAGGCCTGAACAGGCCCTGAAGGTGTAAGTTACATGAAGTGGCCCAAAGGCCCCTGGTCCCCACTCCTACCACACTGCCATCCTCTCCCAGCCTGCACCGATGGCTTCATACAGAGTTCCCTATGGTCAGAGACTTAGGCCTGGTTTTTAGACAGTTCTGCATGACATGCAGGGAACACTCTGAAGGAGACAGTGGCAGCACTACAGCCTTTTTCAGGGACATTCCTGATGAGAAATCCTCGCAAGAACTGGTTGCTCTGCACCTGGTTTACTTTGCTTGGAAGGAGAAATAGCCAGACATGGGATTATGTATCAATTCACGGGCTGTGGTTCATGGTTTGGCTGGATGGTCAGGGACTTGGAAGGAACATGAGCGGAAAGTTGATGACTAGGGAATTTAAGGAAGAAGTATGTATATAGATTTCTCTGAATGGGCAAAAAATCTGAAGATATTTGTATACGCTGTGAATGCTCACAGAGGGTGACCTTAGCAGAGGAGGATTTTAATCATCAAGTGGTTGCTCTGTGGGTACCAGTCAGCCTCTTTCCCCAGCCACTCCTGTCATCACCCTATCAGCTCATGAACTGGACATGGTGGCAGAGATGGAAGTTATGCATGAGCTCAGCAATAAGGACATCCATTCACCAAAGCCACCCTGGGTATGACCGCTGCTGAGTGCCTGATCAGGCACCATTCCCCGGGGCGGTCTGCTTGCCAGCTGCTGGCAGGTTGGTTACACTAGACCACTTCTATCATGGAGCGGGCAGCGTGTTTGTCTTACCAGAATAGATACTTACTCTGGATATAGATTCTCCTTACCTGCAATGCTTCGGCCACAGTTAGCATCCACGGACTTACAGAACGCCTTACCCACTGTCATGGTATTCCACACAGCATTGGTTTTGATCAAGGAACTCACTTCATATCAAAGAACTGCAGCAATGGGTCTATGCTCATGGAATTCACTGATCTTACCATGTTTCCCACCATCCTGAAACCCCTGGTTTGGTAGAACAGTGGAATGGCCTTTTAAAGACTCAATTAGAGTCTGCTAGCTGGCCAGACCTGATTATCTTTGCAAATATATATAAATACAACTGATTTTTGCATATTGATCTTCTATCTTGTAACCTTGCTAAACTCACTTATTAGTTCTAGTGGGTTTCTCGGAAATTCCATAGGATTTCCTATAAACATTCATATTACCTGTGAAAAAAGGCAGTTTTGCTTCTTCCTTTCTAAAATGTATGCTTTTTATTTCTTAAGTGTATGATTCCTACCAAGTAGGAATTCTCCTAGATAACCATAATACAGCCATCAGAATCAGGAAAGTAATATTTGGTACATTACTACCATATAATCCACAGACCTTGTTCACGTTTTGCCAGTCCCAAAAATACCCTCTAAAGCAAAAGAATCCAGCCCAGAGTCACATGTTGCATTTAGTTGTCATGTTGCTTTACTCTCCTTCAATATGGAAGTTTCTTGGTCTTTCCTTGATTTTCATGACCTTGACACTTTTAAAGACTGCAGGCCAGCTATTTTGTAGAATGTTCCTCAGTTTGGTATGTCTGATACTTCCTCGTGATTAGATTCAGGTTATGCGTTTGTGTCAGGAATTACAACAGAAGTGATGTTCTAATTGCATCCCATCAGCCTATACATTACCTTGATTTGTCCTGTTAATGGTAACATTAACTTTGATCTCTTAATTATGGTGATGTCTGCCAAGTTTCTCCACGGTAAAATTATTCTTTATCCTTTTCTAATTAATGAGTATTTTGTGGGAAAGTATTTTGAAACCATGGAAATATCCTATTCCTCATCCAATTTGCACCCACTGGGTTTAGTACTCATTGATGCTTTGTGGATTACTATGATGGTTACTAAGTGGCATTTTCTAATTCCATCCTTCCTTCTATGTTTGTTAGTCGTTTTACTGAGAAAAGCTTTTTCTTCTTCCCACTTATTTATCAATTAATTACTATCAGAATGACTCATAGAGTTCTATTTTATTCTGTGGATTCTAATCCTTTACTGTTATTATTACTGATATTCAAATTGTCCCAGATTTGGCCAGTAGGAACCCCTTCAAGTTGGCTCTTATATCCTTTTGACATATCCCTATCATTATTAGGTCATTCCACACTTTCTTGGCACAATCAGATTATTTCAGGTTTACTCGTACTTCCCCCTACCTCTCTCGAAGGAGCAATGGTCCTTTTTAATGGAGAATGGTATTTAGAAACCAATACCAGATGTGATCAGTGCTATGGGGAGTCATTATTCTGAGGTCCTTTCAGAAGAGAATTATGAGGAAAATATGTGTATGTATGTATATACATATGTGTATATGTATATATTTCACTCTGATACCTCTAATTGTAACCTACTGTTACAGGATTCATTCTGATTTTGTCTTTTTCTGTAGTTGAGACCCTTGTCTGGCAGAACAAATCTGGCTCCCTTTATCCTCAATATAGTTATTTGACCAGTCCCCCCTATATACAACCAGTCCTCTGTCGCTACTGCTGCCCATCCCTTCCCTGCACCATGAGTGCCTGCTTGACCTCCAATACCCCATGTCAGACTCCCACAGCAAACCCCCCTCCCAAGAATCAGAACCCTCTGCACCCTCCTCAGGCTCCAACGCTCCACAATGCGCCACTGTTGTTGCTCAACTAACTGGACTCGTACATTCTCCAGTTAATGGCTTTTAGACTGAATTATTCAGGAAGGAAGGAGGAAGAAAGGAAGTAAGACAAGCAGGCTCATAATCATTTTTTAATTAAGAAGAAAAAGTCCTCCAATCATTTTGACTTCTCGTTATCACTCACAGTACTGTTGGTCACTCTTCTACTCGTGGCAGAGAGGAAATCAGGTTTCATTATTAGACTAGGTGTGTCTAATCTGTGTCCGTAATATTCCTTTTTATTTTGTTATTATTATTTTTGAAGGTTTTGTTTTTTTAAGTAATCTCTACACCCAATGTGGGGCTCAAACTTACAACCCCAAGATGAATAGCCAGTCACATGCTCAACCTACTGAGCCAGCCAGAGGCCCCTTTTTCTTTAAAAGTATTCTCTATACCCAACGTGGGGTTCAAACTCGAAACTCCATGATCAAGAGTCGCAGGCTCTACTGAGCCAGCAAAGTACCCCATGTCCATGATATTTTTAATGGCTTACATAAGCTATACCAAAAAAGACCATATTTGAGGTTATTAGCTATAAAAACTCATGAGAAAAAATAGAATAGCTAGATCCAAGAGGGCTAGCAGAGACTCAGTACTACTCCTTCATCTTTGACTAATTTCTGAAGAAGTACAGGCTTCTAGCTAGAGAAATGCCTGAGGTGCTTTAAGGAAACCAGGCCTTGCAGCTTTGGTTACGCTGCGTCAAGTTTAAAATGTAAGAGTTATCTTGATAGGGAATGCCAGATCTGAACCTACAATGAATGATAAATATTTCACACTGATGCAGGGAGGCAGTAGCTCATAAGAGCACAGACTCTGCCGCCAGACATCCTGGGTACCAATCCTCCCCATCATGCTTACTAGAAGAGGGATCCTGTAAAAATTGCTCCGTTTCTTTGGGCCTCAACATCTTCATCTCTAAAATGGAGACTACTTCATAGGGCTGTTTAAGCAGACCAGGTAATACCCTTGGAACAGTGCCTGGTATTAGAAGCAGATTTGCCTTAAAGCTAAAGACACCTAAGTTTTAGGGGCTCTCACTGACACAGGCTACCTCCAAAGCTCTGATTTTAAGTTTGCATTTATTCAGGCACCCGGCTGGCTCAGTCAGTTGAGCATGTGACTCTTGATCTCAGGGTTGTGAGTCTAAGCCCCACATTGGGTGTAGAGAGTACTTAAAAAAAATTATGAATATATGTATTTTTTAAAAACAGTTTCCATGCCCAAGGTGGGGCTTGAGCTCCTGACTCCGAGATCAAAAGCTGCATGCTCGGATCACCTGGCTGGCTCAGTCTATAGAGTGTGTGACTACTGATCTCAGGGTTGAGTTTAAGCCCATGCTGGGTGTAGAGCTTAATTAGAAAAAAAAGAAAAAATTAATTACCTACATCTGTTAGGAGTGGTCCTCTAATGGGGCACCAGCTGGCTCAGTGGGTAGAGCATGTGACTCTTGATCTTGGGGTTATAAGTTTGAGCCCCTCCTTAGGTGTTACAGATTACTTAAAAACATAAAATCTTAGGGCGCCTAGGTGGCTCATTCGGTTAAGCTTTGGACTCCTGATTTTGGCTTGGGTCATTATCTCATGGGTTGTGGGATCGAGCCCCTAGTCAGGCTCTACACTCAGCAGGGAGTCTGCTTGGGATTCTCTCCCTCTGCCCCTCCCCTCAATCACACATGCACTCTCTCTTTCTGTCTCTTTCTCTAAAATAAATAAGGCTTTTAAAAAATACAATCTCAAAAAAGAGTGGTCCTCTAAGGTGTATTTATTTTTTATTTCGTATATACTTTTTGTTTGTTTTGCTTTTAAATTGCTCCATCTTGTAGAAAGATAAGCTACGAGATAAGCCACAATGTAGGACACTTCTTTCATCCCTTTGAAAACTATTTACTGAGTGGCTACTATGTCATAGGTACTCACAATCTTGTGGCTAAGACAGATATGTACATAAATAATTACAATATGACACAGTAAGTGCTGTAACAAATGTACAGACAGCCACATAGAGCAAGGAACAACAAACTCTAGAGGGAGTTGGCAAATCTAGAATTTTGATTGGCCTGTTTTAATGGATACATATGAGATTTGGAGGGTGGAAGATTATTCAGTTTTTTGGTTTTTTTTTTTAAGATTTACTTTTAAATAATCTCTATACCTAACCTTGGGCTCGAACCCACAACCCTGAGATCAAGGGTCACCTGCTCTAGCAACTGAGCCAGCCAGGAACCCTAGATTATTCAGTTTAAAGAAACAACATATTCAATATTTGCAAAGGACACTACAGATAAAGGACTGGTATCCAAGATCTACAAAGAACTTCTCAAACTCAATACACGAGAAACAAATAAACAAATCAAAAAAATGGGCAGAAGATATGAACAGACACTTTTCCAATGAAGACATACAAATGGCTAACAGACACATGAAAAAATGTTCAACATCGTTAGCCATCAGGGAAATTCAAATCAAAACCACACTGAGATACCACCTTACACCAGTTAGAATGGCAAAAATAGACAAGGCAAGAAACAACAAATGTTAGAGAGGATGTGGAGAAAGGGAATCCCTCCTGCATTGTTGGTGGGAATGCAAGTTGGTACAGTCACTCTGGAAAACAGTGTGGAGGTCCCTTAAAAAGTTAAAAATTGAGCTACCCTATGATCCAGCCATTGCACTACTGGGTGTTTACCCCAAAGATACAGACGTAGTGAAGAGAAGGGCCATATGCACCCCAATGTTCATAGCACCATTGTCCACAATAGCTAAATCGTGGAAGGAGCCGAGATGCCCTTCAACAGATGAATGGATTAAGAAGCTGTGGTCCATATATACAATGGAATATTACTCAGCTATCAGAAAGAACGAATTCTCAACATTTGCCGCAACATGGACGGCACTGGAGGAGATAATGCTAAGTGAAATAAGTCAAGCAGAGAAAGACAATTATCATATGATTTCTCTCATCTATGGAACATAAGAACTAGGATGATCGGTAGGGGAAGAAAGGGATAAAGAAAGGGGGGGTAATCAGAAGGGGGAATGAAACATGAGAGACTATGGACTATGAGAAACAAACTGAGGGCTACAGAGGGGAGGGGGTGGGGGAATGGGATAGACCAGTGATGGGTAGTAAGGAGGGCACGTATTGCATGGTGCACTGGGTGTTATACGCAACTAATACATCATCGAGCTTTACATTGGAATCTGGGGATGTACTGTATGGTGACTAACATAATATAATAAAAAATCATTTAAAAAATAAATAAAGAAAGAAAGAAAGAAACAACATATTCAAAGGCCTTAATTTCTTCACAGAATAAATTACCAAGGAACTACATTGATTCTGGAACTTTCTGGATGCTGGGGACATAGTGATAAACAAGTCAGGCAGAGGTGGGCTTTCATAGAGTTCATACTCAACTATCGGGAGCACTAAGTAGGGTAATGCAATAGAGTGTCACATGAATGAATGAATGTGTGTCCATTTTATTTTATTTTATTTTACTTTATTTATTTTTTATTTTTTCAAGTAGGTTCCATGCCCAACATGGGGCTTAAACTCATGACCCTGGGATCAAGAGCCTGTCCATTTTATTTTATTTATTTATTTATTTGAGAGAGACAGAGAGAACACAAGAGAGAAAGTATGAGCAGGGAGAGTGAGAAGCAGACTCCCCACTGAGCAGGGAGCCTGACTTGGGGCTCCATCCCGGGACTCAGGGGGTTACGACCTGAGCCGAAAGCAGACACTTAACTGACTGAGTCACCGAGGCGCCCCTGTCCATTTTATTTTTTAAAGATTTTATTTTATTTTTTAAGATTTTATTTATTTATCTGAGAGAGAGAGACAGAGCACTAGCAGGGGAAGGGGCAGAGGGAGAGGGAGAAGCAGACTGCCCGCTGAGCAGGGAGCCTGATAAAGGGCTGGATCCCAGGATCCCGGGATCATGACCTGAGCTGAAGGCAGACACTTAACCAAATGAGCCACCCAGGTGCCCCAAGATTTTATTTTATTTTTTTAAGTAATCTCTACATCGAATGTGGGGCTTAAACCCACAATCCTGAGATCAAGAGTCACATTCTCTACTGACTGAGCGAGCCAGGTGCCCTGAGTGTGTGTCTATTTTAAACCAAATGGAGAGAAGGCCTTTCTGAGGAGGAAACATCTCAGGCGAGGCTTGAATGACAAGGAATCAGAAAAGAAGACTGGGGGCAGAGGAGGGCACTTAAATGCAACAACTCCTGGAAGCAAAGGACCTAGCATAGCCAAAACAGTTCTGAAAAGGAAAACAAAGCTGAGGACTCACACAATCCCCTTTCAGACCTTACTGTAGAATTATAGTAATCAAGATAGTGTGATTTTGGTGTAAGGATAGATATTTATATCAATGGAAGAGAATAAAGAATCTAGAAATAGGAGCGCCTGGGTGGCACAGCGGTTAAGCATCTGCCTTCAGCTCAGGGCGTGATCCCGGCGTTATGGGATCGAGCCCCACATCAGGCTCTTCCGCTATGAGCCTGCTTCTTCCTCTCTCACTCCTCCTGTTTGTGTTCCGTCTCTCGCTGGCTGTCTCTATTTCTGTCGAATAAATAAATAAAATTAAAAAAAAAAAAAAAGAATCTAGAAATAAACCTAACTGCGTAAGGTCAATCAAATTTCAACAAGGATGTCAAGTTAATTCAATAGAGAAGATAGTCTTTTTAAAAAATGGTGCTAAACAATTACACATCCATGTGCAAAAAAAGAACCATAACTCACACCTTGTACATACAGAAAAAATGTCACCTTCAAATGGATAAATCTAAATATAAAACCTAAAACTACAAAAGTTAAATAAGAAAACATAAGTGAAGGGGTGCCTGGGTGGCACAGTCGGTTAAACATCTGACTCTAGGTTTCGGCTCAGGTCATGATCTCAGGGTCGTGAGATCAAGCCTGGCATTGGGCTCCTAGCTCAGCGTGGAGTTTGCTTGAGAATTTCTTTCCCTCTCCCTCTGCCCCACCTGCTCACGCTCTCGCTCTCTCTCTCTCTCTCAAACAAGTAAATAAATCTTTGAAAGAGAAAAAAGAAAACATAAGTGAAAAATCTTTGTAATCTTGGGTTAAGCAGCAATTCTTAGCTGGGACACAAAAAACACAGATCATTAAAAAAAAACTGATAAATTTAAATTTTCTATTTTTCCAAAGCTCCTATTTAAAAAATGAAAACCAGCCACAGACTGGGAGAAAATATATGTAAAACATGTATCTGATAAAAGGCTAGTATCCCACAATACAAAAAGAACTCTTATAACTCAATGATTGGAAAACAAAACACCTAATTTTAAAAATGGGCAAAGGATTTAAACAGACACTTTATCAAATGAAAAATACAGTTGACAAATACATTAAAAGATGCTGAACATCATTACAGAAATTGCAAATTAAAGATTTTATTTTTTATTTGAGAGACAGCAGGAAAGAGAGAGAGAGCACGAGCAGGGAGGTGGGGTAGAGGGAGAGGGAGAAGCAGGCTCCCTGCTGAGCAGGGAGCCTGATGGAGGACTTGATCCCAGGACCCTGGGATCATGACCTGAGCCAAAGGCAGACACTTAACCGACTGAGCCACCCAGGTGCCTGGAAACTGCAAATTAAACCACAATGGTATATTACCACACACTCACTAGAATGGCTAAAATTTAAAATATAGATAATACAAAATGCTAGGGAGGATGGTGAGCAACTGGAACCCTCATACACTGCTGGTGGGAAGGCAAAATGATACATCCACTTTAGAAAACAATTTGGCAGTTCTTTCCCTCCCTCCCTCCCTCCCCTTCCTCTTTTTTCTTTTTCTTTCTCTTTCTTTTTGAAGTATAGTTGACATACAATGTTAGTTTCTGGTGTACATTTTGGCAGTTTCTTATATAGTTGCACATACATTTACCACATAACCTAGAAATCCCACTCCTGGGTATTTCCCCAAGAGATATATGCCTACACAAAGACCTGTACATGAATGTTTACGGCAGCTTTACTCTAAAAGCTCCAAACTGAGAAATACCTAGATGTCTTATCAACCAGTAAACTGATACGCAAATTACAGCACAGCTATACAATGAAATACTCATCAGCCATAAAAAGTAATGATACATGCGACAACACAGAAGACTCTCGGAAGTATCACATGAAATGAAAGAAGCCAGACACAAACCCTACATACTGTATTATATCATTTCGTAACAGTTTGGAAAAGACAAACCTATAGAGACAGGAATCAAATGAGTGGTTGCTAGGGGCTGTGGTAATGGCTGGGGGGGCAGCGACTGACTGTAAGGAGGGACAAGAGAACTTGTGGGAGTGACAGAAATGTCCTATATCCCAACTGTGATGGTTACGTTATTTTACACATCGGCCAAAACTCAACACACTGTACAACTAAAAATGGTGAATTTGGGGGTGCTTGGGTGGCTCAGTCCATTAAGAGCCCGACTCTTGGTTTCAGCTCAGGTCACGATCTCAGGGTTGTGAGATCAAGCCCCACATTGGCTCCGCCTTCAGCTCAGAGCCTGCTCTCTCCCTCTCCTTCTGCCCCTCCCCCTGCTCGCATGCACACTCTCTCCAAATAAATAAATAAAATCTTTTTTTTTTTTTAAGCTGAATTTTACTGTATGTAAATTATTCCGCAATGAACCTGGATTATAGGCCATAAAAGGTACTGCAGCTTTCTCCTTGTTCTCTCTTGGTTCACTCACTCTAGGGGAAGCCAGTATTACGAGGACACTCACCGCCCTTATGGAGAGGACCACATAAGGAACTGAAACTTCTTGCCAACATGTGAATGAGACATCTTGCAATCTGATCCTTGAGCCCCAATCCTTGAATTAACTGGGGCTGCTGCCCCGGCCAACATCTTGCTTGCTACCTCATGAGAAGTCCTAAGGCAAAATCAACTAGCTAAGCCAGTTCTGAATCTCTGACCCAAAGAAACTGTGAGGTAATAAATATTTGTTGTTTTAAGCCACTAAGTCTAGGGTAATTTGTTATACAATTATAGATAGCTAATATACTGAGAGATGGGGGAGTAATCTGAAGTGCTGTTGGAGAGGTAGGGGTAGGTAGGGACCAGATCTTATAGACTTAGAGGTGTGTGAGCACTTCGGATTTGATTCTAAGTTCAATGGTAAGCCACTGGTCGTTTTATTCAGAATAACAATCACAATTTCACTTAAGGAATCACTTTACTATGGAGTGGTCAAGAATGAAGGCAGAAAGGGACACCTGGGTGGCTCAGCTGGTTAAGCGTCTGCTTTCAGCTCAGGTCATGATCCCAGGGTCCTGGGATCTAGTCCCGCATTGGGCTCCCTGCTTGGTGGGGAGTCTGCTTCACCCTCTTCCTCTGCTGTTTGCTCTCTAATAAGTAAATAAAATCTTAAAAAAAAAAGAACAGAGGCAGAGAGACGATGTAGGAGGCTACCGCAGTAGTGAGTGAGAGATGATGGTGGCCTAGACGAGATGGTACCAGTGGAGATGGATGTATAGAGAAGGAAGCAGAGGAACCCAGGATGTGCCTACGGTCTTCTGGTTTGAATAGTAGAAATGAGAATAACTATAAAAGGAATATTTTGGGAGAAGTGATGGATGAAAGCAAATCCTGAAGGAATGTATAAGCATGATGTGTTTGCTGAAAACTGCTAATAGGTCAGTATGGCTGGAGTTTATGGTGATTGGATGGGAGGAGAGAGGGAGGAGAAAGTAGGCTGAAAAGACAGGTATGGAAGAAAGACCCTGTTTACTACCATAAAGTATCTGGACTTTATGTAGTTAGCCACTGGAAGCCACTCAAAGATTTTAAGTAGGAGAGTGACTCATCAAATTCACATCTTAGAAAGATAACTAGCAGCAGTTTGGATTGAAGATGGGAGACATTTTGAGTAACTTTCTGATTTTAAGGAGGAAGACTATAGTAGGAAGAACATATGGGGCATCTGGGTGGCTCAGCTGAGCATCAGACTCTTGGTTTCCGTATGGGTCGTGAACTCAAGGTTGTGAGATTGAGCCCTGCATCCGGCTCCATGCTCGGAAGAGAGTCTGCTTGAGATTCTCTCTCCCTCTAATCCTCCCCCTGCTCCCTGGAGTTGCTGGCACGTGCTCTCTTTCAAATGAATGAATAAATCTTTAAAAAAAAAAAAAAAGATTTTATTTATTTGAGAGAGAAAGAGAGAGAGAGAGAGAGAGGGAGGACAAATTGGGGGGGGGCAGGGGGAGAGGGAGAAGCAGACTCCCTGCTGGGTGTGGAGCCCGATGCAGGGCTCCATCCTAGGACCCTGAGATCACAACCCAAGCTGAAGGCAGATGCTTAACTGACTGAGCCATGCCAGGTGCCCCCGAATGAATAAATCTTTTTAAAAAAAAAAAAAAAAGGAAGAACACAAATGGCTTTGGAGTCAGATAGACCCAAATTCAAATCCTGACATAGCAAATTACCATCTACTACAAGCTGAATTGTGTTGTTCCCTCCCCCCACCTCCAATTCATATGTTGAAATCCTAACTCCCAGTACCTGAGATGTGACCTTGTTTGGAAATAGAGACATTGCAGATGTAATTAATTATGATAAGGTCATACTGGAGTAGGATATGCACCTGATCCAACAATTAGTTTCCTCATAAAAAGGGAAAACTTGGTCATAGACATGCATACAAGGATGATGCCATTTGAACATGGACGGCACAGATCTACCAGTCCAGGAATGCCAAAGATTACCAACAAACCACGGGAAACTAAGGGAGAGGCATGTAACAAATTCCGCCTCACAGCCTTCAGAAGAAACCAAATCTACTGACACACTGATCTTGGACTTTCAGCCTTCAGAACTGTGAGATAATAAATTTCTGTTAAGGGGCTCCTGGGTGGCACAGCGGTTAAGCGTCTGCCTTTGGCTCAGGGCGTGATCCTGGCGTTGTGGGATCGAGCCCCACATCAGGCTCCTTCGCTATGAGCCTGCTTCTTCCTCTCCCACTCCCCCTGCCTGTGTTCCCTCTCTCACTGGCTGTCTCTATCTCTGTCAAATAAATAAATAAAATCTTTAAAATAAATAAATAAATAAATAAATTTCTGTTAAGCCACTCAGTTTGCAGTACTTCATTCTGGTAGCCCTAGCAAACTAACAGGCCATGGACAAATTATTCTATTTTGCTAATCCCTAGTCTCCTCATCTGTAAAATGGGGGTAACTGTATCTACCTGATAGGGTGGTCACAAGAACTAAATTAAGTGGCATTTGGAAAACACCTGGCATAGGCAAGCAATACATAAATAGTATTTTACATCTGTGAGACACTGATGCTACCCAAAGAAAATGGGACATTTCTGGAGATTTTTGGAAAGACTGCCTATAACATCAGGGTCACGTGCAATATAACCAAAGAGTAACAGGATGAGTAGGATGATCTCGGAATTTCTTTTTCCCGTTGGGTCCTTAAGAAAGGAGCCCTGGGACTGTCTTGCTGTCTATTGGGGTAGAACACTAGTACGAGAGCCACAAGCATCCTCAAAGGCAGGAAGATTGAGGCTAACACATCCTGTGGTGGGGTCAAGCTGGAAAGGGAAAGAAGTGAACAAAGCTAGAGAAGAATGGGACAGATACCCTGGCCTCCAGGCTTCCCAGCTCACTTCCTTAGGTAAAAAATTTAGGCTGCTGGGGCGCCTGGGTGGCACAGCGGTTAAGCGTCTGCCTTCGGCTCAGGGCGTGATCCCAGCGTTGTGGGATCGAGCCCCATATCAGGCTCCTCCGCTATGAGCCTGCTTCTTCCTCTCCCACTCCCCCTGCTTGTGTTCCCTCTCTCGCTGGCTGTCTCTATCTCTGTCAAATAAATAAATAAAATCTTTAAAAAAAAAAAAATTTAGGCTGCGGATTGTCCTCTCCTCAGCTCCATAAGGGAAACCCAACGGAGGCCTCATCAGTCTCTGGAATGCCTAGTCCTTTCAAGCAGGGAGTCCCTTGCCAAAGCAAACAATCCCAGCTCTACGATTGTGCTCTGGCTGGGGTAGGGGAGAACAAAGATCCCTTTCTTTGCTTCCCCAACTCTATGGCTCCAGCCAAAGGCACTGTTTACACAATCTTCCCTGGTGAAGAATTTGTTCCTTTTCTCTCTCTAGGTTGCAGCTGGAAAAGATTGACTCCCTCCTTGCCTGTTTCTTTTCCCCAGATCCCTGGTCAGGAAAAATGCCCTATACCTGAACCTCCCACCCTCAGACAGGATGTCAGCACACTGGGCAGTAACTCTAGGCCCTTTTGTGATGTGACAGAGAACCTCAAAGTTTTAATGGCAGAAAGCCTAACTGGCTGGGAAAGAGAGGCTGGCTAGAGAGACCAGGAGACTGGCTTGTCTCCATTCCAATTCCGTTTACTCCTCCTTCTTTATTCCCAAGGGATTCCTAGGCTTTCCCAAGTCCATCTGTACAACTGAATCAAATAATCAAAATCCAGGGCAGATTTGGTTCCTTCTTTAAAAGGATGATAAGGTAGGCAGGATGAAAATAGTGTTTCCTACGGGTAAAGTTTTTCTTCACTTTACTAATTCTAGCGGTACATGTTTCCCTCAAGCCCTAAAACAAAGCAAGGAGGAAGAAAGGAAGCCCCAGAGTGGTGGAGTCTAATTTTAGTACTGGCAGAGAATCCTACTGTTAAGTTACTCCTGGTAAATTAGTAACCAGGAAAGAGCAGAGATAGAGACAATTTACAAGATCATGTGTTCCAAAAAGAAGTTTGTTTGTTTGTTTGTTTGTTTTAAAGATTTTATTTATTTATTTGACAGAGGTAGAGACAGCCAGCGAGAGAGGGAACACAAGCAGGGCGAGTGGGAGAGGAAGAAGCAGGCTCCCAGCAGAAGAGCCTAACGTGGGGCTCGATCCCAGAACGCGGGGATCACGCCCTGAGCCAAAGGCAGACGCTTAACGACTGAGCCACCCAGGCGCCCCCCAAAAAGAAGTTTTAAAATTTAATTCCACTGATTTCTATGACATGTCAAGGAAATGTGCTCATTTCACACAAGGGAAGGAACTTGAAGCCTAAGAAGAGTTTACCAAAAGTGACTCGAACCCAGGATATCTGGTTAACTCTACAGGCCAAGCTGCATTCTGAAAATTTTATGGGTCTTTTGCATTGCACAAATTTTCCTGAGCTAAATCCCCAGTGACTATTCTCCTGTTGCTAAGGGAGCTATAGGCTAGCTGTTTGTTATCCTTTGCAGTTATGTTTTGGAAACTTAAAGTCCCCACTCCAGCTGCTGGGAGATGTGCATGGAAAGGCCTTAGGGGTACAAAGGGGGTGCAAGTCTGTCTGGTCTGAGATTCTGCTGCTACACACACATAACCCTCCCTGCCCCACAAGATCTGCAGTTGGTTTCTGTAAAAGCAGCTACATAATTCCTGGAAGGCTCTAATCCACAGTGGTTAAAAATATCCATCTTGAGGGCAGAGCTGAGCCAACTAAACTGAGCCTGCCCCGAAACCCAGGAAATAGGCAGTGGGGTAAAATGAACCGGGGGAGGCAAAATGTTACCTGTTACCTATCTGCAAGTTAACAACAGGGACAGTAATTGTAAGAAAAGCAGATCAATCACCTTCACTGAGAAATCTAAAAAACTGTCTAGGTTTGTCTTCCCCTCTCCACCGATTATACTGTGGCCCCTATACCTTGTGATGTGCTAGAACGCCAGCAGGTTTGGTCATGGGTTTCTGTTTGGTTTCATCACTTCCTACCTAGATAACCTCAAGGACAAAGGCATCACTCTCGAATCTGAGTCTTGGTTTTTCTCATCTGTTAAAACAAGAAAAGGTATCTACTTCATACAAATTCAATGGCTATAGTAAAAGGTCATGCCATGCAATTTTTGTTTAAAGATCTTTCCTTCTTTAGCCTTTCTGAACTACATTAGATTCAATGAAGTTAAGAGGCAGAGGGACAGATAAGTCAAATTTTGGAGTTTCCTTTCAGCTTAAGATTCAGATGAAATGTTACTCCTTTTGCAGACTGAAAAGCTGTACTTGTATAAGATTTCTATCACTACGTAATAAGTTATTACAAACTTAGTGGTTTAAAACAACATCCATTTATCACCTTACTGTTCTGTAGGTCATAAATCCAGGAAGGCTTGATTGTGTCCTCTGCTTAGGGTCTCACAAAGCCAAAGGCAAGGAAGGTGTTGACTGGGCTGGAATCTTTTTTTTTTTTTTTTCCTCCTTATGGAGGCTCCATGTCCAGCATGCACCCCAACACAGGGCTTGAACTCATGACCCTGAGATTGAGACCTGAGCTAAGATCAAGGGTCAGATGCTTAACTGACTGAATCACCCAGGCACCCCATGGGCTGGAATCTTATCTAGAGGTTCTGAGGAATCTACTTCCAAGCTCATTCAGGCCATGGGGAGAATTCAGTTCCTTGCAGTTGTAGGACTGAGGTCCCATTTCCTTGTTGGTTGCTGGTTAGGAGGTCAATTTTGGCTCGCAGAGACCACCTTCCAGTCCTTGCATATGGTCCCCTACATCCTCAAAGCCAGCAATGGCACACTGAATCCTTCTTTCAAATCTCTCATTTCTCTTTCTGCCACCAGCCTGAGAAAGCTCTTTGCTTTAAAGGGTTCGTGTGATTAGATCAGGCCCACACGGATAATCTCTCTTAGTCAACTGTGCCACGTAATATAACAAAACCACACCCCTCATATCCCATCAAATCCACACGTTCTTGGGGTTAGAGTAGGACACATTTAGGGGAGTCATTTAAAAAATTCTGCCTACCACTGAACTTATTCAAAAGATGAAAGGAAAGGATCTCATGGGGTGAAGGAAGGAAGGAAGTGGGAACAAACTATCTCTAACTAACCATTTACACTAAGAAGAGAAGCCAAGCATTTGAGATGAGAGGACTGACCTCATCCCGGTGGTCTATCCGTCGCGTCTTCTGTCATTTCTACGGCTGCTAGTGTGATCACAATGTACTTACTAAAACGCACAGTGCCTTGAGATAAATGCTTCAAAAATAAAAACGTTTTAAGGAATGCCTGGGGACTAAAAAATCTTCTTGTATTTTAATTTTTCCTCATCAAACAGTGAGAACACCAAGCTGTCCAAGAGTGTGTCCTAAGATACATGTTGGAAAATGCATGATAATTTTAGATACGACTCAATAAACACAGTTTCATTGCTCACAACTTAGAGGATAACGACAATATTCTCTACTTACCAGTGTGATGCTATTCTCTTCCTTTTTCTATTTCAGAATTCAACCTGAATATTCCTTCATCTCATTTCTCTTGAAAGGATGTTAAGGCACAGAGCAGCCCAAGTTCCCAGACACCAACTTAAGCTAAATCACCAGTGTCGTTCCTGAACGTATTTCTCACCCAGATGACCTGAGAGAAGCCTCAAAGTAATAGATCCATCCTGAAAGGGAGGCTGGAACAGGGTTACTCATTACTGCTATTTAGCATTTAGGTTATTTCCAAAGGACATCATTTTCCTCTAATTAGAATGGCACTCCTCCCCTGGTTCTGAAGAAACACAACTGACTTTTGAAAAAACAGGAGTAAGAGGGAAGCAAGCCTCGCTGCCTTCAGCATCTGTGGGTTCTCTTTCAGATGTTTTATGGCTACAATTTATAAATTTTGGATGGTCAGACTGAAGTTCCCCTTTCCACGCCAGCCACAAAAAAGGGAGAAGCTATCTACAAAATGCCTATAATATGCTCTGAGCTCCATGGAGAATGACAAAGCAAATTATAATCAATATATATTAAGCTCTGATGGCACCATCCTTTCCAAATACTCAAGGTGCCTCTCTGTGTATGCATAAAATTCCTGGGATGAACATTATCATCCCTATTTAATAGATGGGGACAAACTGAGGTCCTACAAAGTTACTGGTTAGCGATCTGCCCAATATCACAGAGGCCAGTGGTATAAGAGAGAGTAGAACAGCTCCCGATATACCTGAAACTAACGTAACACGTGGTCAACTATACTAAAAATAAATAAATAAATAAAAATCTGATTTCAAACATGGGCTCTTTCTAAAACTACAAGGACAAGTAGAAAGCTTTTATTACATGTTATCAAAGTTGGAGCGATCTTCAGAAAATTTGCTCTTGGACCCTGTACTAAAACACAGCATTCCTCTTCCCCAGGTTGTTAGCAACTTGCGTTGCCAATAACCATCTCCTGGGGCTTGAAACTAAGAGGTTGCCTTAACTCCTCCCGAAGAAATTTGCTCCTTGCAGCACCATCTCATCATTCACCTCAGAGAGAACAAAAACACGTGGGCCACTAAGCTGTGCTCTCCCCAAGCACCTAAGTTGATAAGGGGTTAGCTAGAATCAATCCCAAAGAAAGGGCCAAGGAGAGAAAGAAAACAGATACCTGATGACTCAGAAAGGGGATGGGCAGCAGAGGCCCTACCAAAGATACAAACTGAAGAGACCGTAATAGAGGAATAGAGTCTATTCCTTATCGTGAAAGCCCCATCTGGAGCCCCATGGCCCAGAATACACTTGGCTGGGGGTAGTATAGCAATCTGGAAGCAAGCTGTGGATAGGATCCCTCTTAACCCTTGATCACAATAACAAAAGGACAAGGGCAAATGATTTTGGGTGACCTTCTTCCTGAGAATCAGTTTACTCTGGGGTTAAATCTCTGCACTGGGCTTTAATTTTATAGTCAATTAAATGAAAAGAAAAGCCATTGTAGTCATTCACATTATCAGGTAAGGACTTTAACCACGTTACTTCAAGCATGCACAGGATAAGGCTTATTTAAGATGTAGCTAGCCTTTAGAAAATGTAATTCTTCACTTTTATATTAACCCCACTGTCCAAAGTCCCTCTTCAGGAATTTTTAAGGGAAAAGGTTTCTCTTTGCTTATTCTGCCCTTTCCTCTTGCTTGGGATAAGAAGTCACCGGCAACACTGGGCTTGGGGAGAGCCCCACAAGACCCACAGCATGCTATTCTTACACCCTGGCTACAAGACATGATCCTTGCTCTAGCTCCAGCTCCTAGTGCTAGTGAAGTTCCTGAGGGAATCCTCTGACTTTTCAAACTCTTGGTTTCCTCATTTGTGAAGTAAGGTGGGTGGTTCAGATGATGAAATAAAAAAATCTGACAAAGATATTGCTGACAGGCATCACCTAGATACTTTTAGGGATACAAAAATGAACATGACACAGTCCCTTCAAGAAACTGAGCCTAACTTGGAAGATAAAAGACACACACATGCATACAAACCCACAATTTATCACGGACACAAGCATTGTAAAGGACCCAACATGCTCCACAACAAAGCTCATCTGACTGATGGTAGACGGAAACCAGATGAAAGCTTCATAATGAAGAGGTAGCATTTAAACTCTGTCTTTAAAGATAACAGGGAGTTTGAAAAAGAGGAAAAGTGAGCAAAGATTGAGGAAAAGAAAGCAGAGGTGGCCAAAGGGCAAGGCCTGAAGATAAGGACAGGAAAGAGGGAAAGTATTTGAAAAATGAGATCACTTTGGGTAGAGTGTATGGGAAAAATTAAAGATAAAATCTGAGTAGGCTGAGGTCAGACTGACTTGGTAAATGACAAAACTAGTCTTATACTTAAGGACTAATTTGGCAGTGGCGGATAGAAGTAAATGCTAGAGGGAAGAGACTGGAGGCAGAAGGCCAGTTAAAAGGTTATTGCAATAGACCAAGTGGGTGGCAATGAGGGCCTGAGCCAGGATAGTAGCAGTGGAAATAGCCATTTTCCAAAATTTTAAGCCAGCCCTGTTCTCTTTCTTCTGACCCAATCCTCCAAGATAACAGGCTATCCCAGGTGAAAATTATTAAAAAGAACCACTAATTTGAATAAAGCTTTCCTGACACAGAGAATGAAGAACAAGTGAGCCCAGACTCATGCTGAGTTTAGAAGTGTCACCACCCACCAGGCCTTATATTCTCACCAAGGCACTCAGCCAACCGTGGAGAACAAATATACACAGGAGACACAAGAAAGATCTTATTAATACAGTATTTATTTGTCTTCCCTCTGTCAAACCCTGAGCCAACCACTTTCCCCAGGCTGCCTGGGGAGGTATAGGAAAAGGAACATACAGGGCAGACGAGACACGGGAGAAAGACCTATGGGAGGTGGAGATGGCTCCTTCACATGGCGAAGAGGATGAGAAAGGCCACCATCAGGCAAAAGAGCCCCATGGCCTCCGAGAGGGCAAAGCCCAGAATGGCGTAGGAGAAGAGCTGTTGCTTCAGAGAGGGATTCCTGGGAGAAGGGGAGGAGAAAAGACTGAATTTCTAGTCCACACAAAGAAAAAGACAAACATCAAAGGTGGGCTCAGGGAAAACTCATCTCCTCAAGCTCATCTTATGCAATGCGTCTCTCAGGGTGACACCATCATGCCCCAATTCTTGCCTGACACATCAAGGGCTCTACAGAGATTGAATGTTGGGAGTGGACAGCCCAAAATTCTGTAACAAGGCCCACGGACAAACATAACCTCCTCAGTGGATCACCCATATCGTAACTTAAGACCTCTGGACCTGGACATTTAACTGTCCAGGGCCCAACCGGAAGGGAAGAGGCATCCAGAGTGGCAGAGTCTATCAGAGCAGTTTTTTGAAACTTGAAATAGCAGAACCCCCAAATACAAAATGTGTAATAACCAAACTACAATGGTAAAAAAGTAGGGGATTTTAAAGGCTTGTCTGACTGGTCTTCTGTTCATTCGTTAAGATGGTCTCTGGGCATACTTCAAAACCCTAGGGCTTTACGGAACACAACTAGAAAAATCCCATTCCAGAGGACAAGGGAGCCAGAGGGACAGACTACCTTCTTTCATTTCAAAGTAGTCAAAAATTTGGGGCTTTAAGAATCTATAAATGGTCTGTGGGGTTTAGAAATAAAACGGGATAAAAGACTCCCCATTTTGGAAGTCAATATATAATTTCTATTTCCCTTACTCTGTCCCCTCCGGAAGCTCTGATGGATAAGGTAAAGTAACACCAGCTTCTAACAGAATTATGGACACAGAAGCAGTCAGGCTTATTTCATGTAAGTCCTAAAAAAATAAACCTATTTCCTCAAGGCATTAAGAGAACTTGCAGGTCTCTTGATGATTAATTTAGTTCTAACAGTGAGTTGCCCAGAGTTGGTAGAGACCAAATAGTCCCAAGTGTCAGGAAGCTGTGGGGCAGGCTGCAAAGGCAGTTTTCCCAGGAGTGACGGGGGGGGGGGGGGGGGGGGGATTCCCAGGGACAGGGAAAAGCAGCAACAAAGCCACTATGCTGCCTTGAGGCGCCAGACCAGTGGTAGCAAACTTTCTCTGTAAAGAGCCAGATAGCAAATACTGCAGATGTTGTGGGTCACATATGGTCTCTGTTGCCCCCCCTTTTTCACGACACTTTAAAGATGTACTGGGTCATCTGGGTGGCTCAGTCAGTAAAGCAGCTGCCTTCGGCTCAGGCATCCTGGATCGAGCCCCTTGTCGGGCTCCTTGCTCAGCGGGAAGCCTGCTTCTCCCTCTCCCTCTGCCTGCCGCTCTGCCTACTTGTGCTATCTCTCTATCAAAAAAAATAAATAAATAAAATTCTTTAAAAAAAAAAAAAAAAGATGGAAGACCCATTCTTAGCTCAGCTAAGGGCTCAAGCCCTACCACCTTGGTTTGCTGACTCCTGCTCTAAACCAAAGTTTTCAGGGGAATTTTCCCATATGGTAGCCACTAATCACATGTTATGTGACACTATATATATATATATATATGCAAAATTTAAACCTTATGTACTGTTACTTAAATATTTATCTATTTATTTTAAAGCAATTTCTAAGCCCAAAATGGGGCTCGAACTCATGACCCTGAGATAAGGGTCACAAGCCCTACCGACTAAGCCAACCAGGAGCCCCTAGTTAATAAAAATTTAAATTCAAATAACCACATGTGGCTACTGTATAGGATAGTATAGACCCAGATATTTCTGCCCAGACCTTTGGAAACATATATGAGAGCCAATGGAGGGCCCATCTTACCTGGCATAACCAATGATGAGGCTCCCAAACACAGTCCCAATTCCAGCCCCAGAGCCAGCCACCCCTACCGTGGCAGCCCCAGCCCCAATGAACTTGGCTGCTGTGTCGATGTCCCTTGAAATGGCGCTGGTTTGGAAACTGCGGCTAGGAATAAGTGAGGTCAGGGGACGTGGGGCTGCCAAGCTGCTGAGGCTCTGTGAAGAAGATGCAGGTAGAAGGTAAAGATTTTAAGAAACCCCTTTCTTTGCTTCGGTAACTTTTGTACCATTTAAACCCTTTATGCTATCACATTCCACGGCTTCTCCTCTAAACAAGAACTTTTTACTTCCTGGAAAATCCCCTTAAATGTTGCCAAGCAGAACTTTTTGATCCAAGAGGTGGACATCAAATACCTTCAGGTATGGTCTAGAACTGTAGAATGAAGCCCTAGCCTGTTCTTGGTGCCCTGAAATCGTCATCTGCCTGGGACCAAATGCCACCAGCTGAAGTCAGTAAACTAGGTCAAGTAATGGTCGTTATCAGCAGCAAACACGGGCATGTGCTGCCAGCGGCAAAAGCTGTAACACTAATCATATGTGGTATCAACTGTCCTCCACCTTCACCTAAAGCCAATGGCCTTGATCCTTCACTAACTTTAGTTTGTGATGATTGTCCTCAGCACTCCCCCTACTGGTGCTGCCACGTAGCCCTGTTCACCCTTCACCCCCCAAACCACAGGCCCAATCCCACCTTATAAGGTACCTCATCCGTCAGTGTCTCCGGCGGTTTTAGCACCACTGCAGACAGTGATCGGCTCAACAGCTGAGAGGTGCTCCTGACCTAGGGGAAACGACACAAAAGCAAGAGGGTCAAGGAAGGGGTGTGGAGGAGTTTCAGACCATCCCAAGTTGTCATGTGAATGCCCCATTCATTCTCTTTTGAGCTTAAATCAGAATCTTGGATCCTTCTTTTACTTTCAACAAATTTTAGATTCAAGAACCACACCAGTTCTCTTGCTTCCCACGCTTTTTCTCTGTCTTAAGGGAAGAAACCTACCCCCTTTCAGGCCACAAGGTATTACCTTTGTGCTCAAAATCCACCCCCTCTTGCAGCCGTTTCTGACTAACCCCAAGCAAAAGCAGACAATATTGTGGCTACCAGCCAGGGTTTTAGTCAGACAGATTTAGATCGTAATCTTAGCTCTACTTCAGCCATGTGATCTTAGGACAAGTCACTTAAATCTTTCTAAAACTGCTTTCTTATCTATCAAATTGGTATACGATAACTCAGGTTGATATGAGAAGTAACTGAGATTATGTACACAAATCGGTACACCCAGTGCCAGGCATAGTAAGTGTTCCACCAGTGGTACCCACGAACAGTGCCAGCCCTTTTCACTTACAGATGTATGAACCAGTTGCCTCCACCATCTAATAATCTGTAATTTCTGGGGCACCTGGGTGGCATAGTCAGTTAAGCGTCCGACTTTTGGTTTCAGCTCAGGTCATGATCTCAGGGTTGTGAGATCGAGCCCCACGTTAGACTCTGTGCTTGACATGGAGCCTGCTTAGGATTCTCTCTCTCCCTCTGCCCCTCCCCACTCATTCTCTCCCTCCCCCCCCAAAATAAATAAATAAATCTTAAAAAAAAAATAATCTGTAATTTCTTCCATGCTGTTGCTTCTGAATCAAGTATTTTTCCAATGTGTACTTACATGTGTTTTAACTTGCCACCCAGATTTAAGCTCCCAGAGGGAACTCTGGGCTATGGCTCTCTAACACTCAGGGCAAGATCCTGTGCACAGTGCATACTCAGTCCAAGTTAGGCTATCTACTTCATGTTTACCACTTCCAGCTGGGTTCCAGTTTACAGGAACACGGAGTTTTAGAATGGAAATAACCTGAACTTAGTCTAGATTCTCATTTACACTCTTCTAATATGGTTGGGTAAAAAGATTTAACTGGCTTCCAAGGGATCTGAGACAAGGGGTGTCTGGTAAGCATTCATTCTCTGCTGTCAGGCTAACACAGCAAAGGGCCTTCCCCCAGCCCAGCTGTGAAGACCAAGGTGTGGCAAGGAAGAGACAAGACGCCCTCCCTAAAAACTCTCCCAGAAAAGGTAGGCAGGCACTCACCAAGAAGGGGGTGGAGACGAACTTTGCACAGGCATACATTTTCAGGGGATGAGGGGCTGTGGCAGGAGAGCTGAAATTACAGAAGCAGCATTGTAAACACTGTCCTCGTTCATCAAAGGACATCCTTATTAGCAGAAAAGGTGTTCTAGAAAATTTCAATGGCCCAGAGAGCAGAGTGAATGACCTCAAGTTATCAGCAGAGATGGAATTAAAACCTTAAAGTCAAGATTTCCTCCACACAGCTTCTAAGATTTCCTTATAATCAAGTGACTCCCCTGGTCTGAACAAGTAGCCACCTGGTCTCAACTTTAAGACCTGTTATTCATTTCCATAGCCTCATGAGTTGGTGTCTTCAGAGGAAATTCCCGTGCCCTCTGCCTAAGTTTTCCTCAGTCTCTATTCAAAAGGAGCTTTTCTCAAGATTTCATTGTCCGGGATTTAAACAGTTGCCCTTTAAAGACTCTTGGGAGATGTCTGTTGAAGGCCAAGACCCTGGAAGGATCTCCAACAATCTTTTTACTGAATTACCTGGAAGTTACTGGATTCCTCAAAACACTTCAATTTCCTACGTTAATTAACAGAGTGAGGTAGATCAGTGAGGAATCCTCCCATTACTCTAATTAGCCATGAAGTATTCATTTCCACCATCTCACTAAGAGGCATTCAATTTTGTACGCCCAAGATCTAAAACAATACTGACACCCTGTAGGTGCCCTAAGTTTGTAAGTGTGAAGTTATTTAAGAGAAGACTGTTTGAGTTAAAGACCTACAAAAAGGATTTCTCCAAGAGGCCCGCCTGAACTAGTTGAGGGTAGGTATGATCTATGTATTAAAAATGCATATTCAAAAATTTTGCATATTCAGGTCCCACTTTAGACCTTCCTGATCAAGATCTTTGGATATAAGGCCCAAGTATCCCATATTTCAAACGAGCTTCTCAAGTGACCCTTAGGTACACTAAGAGCATGGTCTTAAAACCAGTCCTACAATGATGGTAGTGATATAGTCAGGACTTGAAATCTTCTCACACTTAGGTTAATGCTTCCCAATATGCTACAGATTGAAATACTCAGGGATTAATAAACCTGTTAAATAACACTTCCTTAAATGAGCTGTACTCAAGATTTTCCCAGGTTACCCTTCTGAATCCATAATCAGTCACTTTCAGATTAATCGATGCCTTCAACTCTTGTCCTGTCTCCAACTGCCCATATATAACTCTAACCCAATTTTGCTGCAGACTATAAAGGTTTTCTTTGGTCAAAACCCGAAATTTCCCTAAAGCTTAAAAAAAGGAGGACCTGGGGCGCAGCAGGTGTGCCTGGGTGGCTCAGTCAGTTGAATGCTCCACTCTTAGTTTAGGTTCAGGTCACCATCTCAGGGTCGTGGGACCGAGCCCCATAAGGGGCTCTGAGCTCAGGGTGGAGTCTGCTTGAGATTCTCTTCCTCCCCGCCCCCCATGCTCTCTTTCTCTAAAGTAAATGAATAAAATCTTAAAAACAAAAAAAAAGAGGACTAGGCACCTGGCTGTCAATAGGGCATGTGACTCTTGGGGATGTGAGTTCAAGCCCCACCTTGGGTGTAGAGCTTACTTAAAACATAATAAATAAATAGTTTGTTTCCCCCACAAGGCAATTAAACCTCAATATCATCATACAAAACATGGGGGGGGGGTAAATTAAGTAACACCTAAAGAGTTTAAGGTGGTGCTGACATGTAACAAGCCCACAACAAAGGGTGGCAATTAAGGGAACCTGCATGAAGTGCAGATGCCTCCACTGGTCACCTAACCATGGCAAGTCTGCAACTGTTAGCCTACAACACCCCGGACAACACCATCATCCACAATCAGTGGGCCTAAATCATCATGGGTTTTTTCAACTCCGCGATCAGTCACAGAGTTAGAGGACTGCTGACTTAACCATTCCTTTCCTTTAACCTTCTTTTCCTCTTGAGAGCGGAGTCTGGGGACTCTTAGTATACCCTTGACAGGAAAGCTGTCAGGTGAAGACCACCCTATGCTGCCCCACACGATTCTTCTGGGCCTGCTGCCTCTAACAGAAAACCTCGCCATTAGCCCACCACTTCTGTTTTTTCCAACTTCACTTGAGTGGAAGAAGAGAAGTACTTGCAAGACAACCAATGGTTCTAAAGAAACTGTTCTCTTTTCTGCCACAGCTCTCCCAGGCCACGGCCTGAATGGAGAGAGTGTTTTGGCTGCTTTGTTCTACCATGGTTACGTTCGCTTTTAAAAGACCATCAAGACCATCGGCTATCTCCATTGCTTGGGGCAGTTGAGGGGCTGGGGCCAAGTCTGGAGGTTGCAGGATAGGAAGGAAAAAGGAGGAGAAGGGTAAGCAGAGATAGGAGGGGAGACTCCGGGGTTTGTGACAACTCTGAATAGACAAGAGGGTAAGAAAAGAACCTCTGTAATGGCCGAGCGGAACAGGTGAAAATGAGCGTTCTGGGGTTTGACTTTCGCCAGTTCCAAGGCGCTCTTCCCTCCCCCCTCCCACGAGACATCCAAGATGGCGCCAGGCCCGCGCGGTTGGAGGTCACCGGCACGCGGAAGGGGCAGCCCTAAGGCGCGGGAATACCAGGAACAAGGGAGGCCGTGAGGACCAGGGTGCGAGTATGCAAGGTAAGGACCTCAAAGGACTCGTGCGAGATGGGTTGTTCCGCGCGCGTGCGCGGCGCATCGCGGGCGCGAGGGCCCAAAGCCTTACCTGCTCCCAGTGCAGAAAAGACAGAGGGGCGGGAGAGGGGGCGGGAAGAGCGAAAGGCTCAGCGCATGCGCGGCCTGCACCAACGAGTCGCTCTTCTAAGGATAGAGTGATTGCAATGTTGAGGGTCGGCCCAGGCGCCACAGCGCCGCCTGTCAGCTTTGTGGCGGCATTCAGCCAGTCGCTCCACCTGGTGTTTGAGAGGAGAAACTGCAGGCAGAGCCGACCCTCTGCAGAAATGAGGACAATTCTGCAGTGTAAACCGATCCATAACGTGGCCTGCGGTTTGGTCGGCTCAAGCGTTTGGGATCTTGGACTCGTGTATCCTTTCTCAGCATGTGCAGTCACATTGCCAACCCCCTCCCCCTCCCACGCACACCAGAAATTCACTGTTAAGTAACATACATCGAGATGGGGGTTCAGTGCCCAAAATGTAGCAAAAGGAAAATGAAGTGATGGGGCTCCTTGCCTTCTACTGCCCAGGGACTTTATGGATGGGAAACCCGTTGAATGGGCGAATAGAGAGCAAAACGCCCCAGCTACCTGTGGTGGCCTCGCCTTTATTTCCCTCTCCCTCTTTCTTATTCCAGTGATCAGCCAAGAAGGAGGAAACCAGCATCACCGAACCAGAAAATAGGGGCTAACGATGATTGTGACTCAAGTGCCCTGACACCAAGCCTTCTCTCCGGAGTCCTGAGACAGTCAAGAGTGGGCACTAGGGGCCTGTAGTGAGGTTGTGAGTTCACTGGAGGCATGCCCCTGCCTCTGCCCAGGCTCCATCTGTGGGAGTTGAGATAAGCAGTCCTCCCATGAGGTGCTCTTATGGAAGCCCTTCGGCTTCTCCCTCGTGCCCTTTCGCTCTTCCTTACCCGATGGAAAGAAGTGGGGGGGGGGGAGGCTCCCGGCCGTCATCCCTTCCTCTAGGCCTCTTTGTCTCCCAAGACAGACCACGAGCCACCCCTTGGAAGGAGGGCAACAAGGCCTATCCACTTCCCCTCCTGTCCAAACCCCTGCCATCCAGGCATCGTGCTTGAA
The DNA here is from genome assembly GCF_017311325.1 of Ursus maritimus. Taxonomy (NCBI): domain Eukaryota; kingdom Metazoa; phylum Chordata; class Mammalia; order Carnivora; family Ursidae; genus Ursus; species Ursus maritimus. Next base: position 43,363,715 of record NW_024425119.1, read on the forward strand.
CGCAGCTCGAGAAGGACGGGGAAAGCTCACCAAACCCCCATAAAAAATAAAAAATAAAAAGAGAGCCGCGGCTGTAAATAAAGCCAAATCCGCCACCC